>NW_024412404.1:52356982-52431904 GCF_014898765.1 Herpailurus yagouaroundi
CCCCTCCCCCTCCCCTCCCCCTCTCCTCCCCCTCCCCCTTTCCATTTCTTTTCCTTTCCTTTCCTGTTTATTTATCTTTGAAGGAGAGAGAGAGCCAGAACATGAGCTGGGAGGGGCAGAGAGAGAGAGGGAGACACAGAATCCAAAGCGGGCTCCAGGCTCTGAGCTGTGAGCACAGAGCCTGACTCGGGGCTCAAACTCACAAGCAGTGAGATTATGACCTGAGCCCAAGTTGGACACTTGACCAACTGAGCCGTACTTCATACTTTCTTTTGGTTTAATTTACTGTTCTTTTTCTAGCTTCTTGAGCTGTGTAACCTTGGATAATTGATTTTCAGTTTTCTAATATGCACATCAAGAGCTAAAATTTCTCTCTAAGTGCTGGCTTAGCTTCATCTCATAAAATTTGATATGTTGTGGTTTTAATATTATTCACTTAAAAATATTTTCTAATTGTCTTGTTGACTGAGAGGCCTGTTACTTAATTTGCAACTATTTGGGGATTTTAAATTTATCTTTTTTTTGTGTGGTCACTCTATGGGACTGCTGCTAATTTCATGGTTTTTGGATGCGTGATTACCGTAGCCAGTTGTTATTGATTAAATTGATTTAATTCGATTCTGGTGTTACTTGTTGGCATGGCTTAAGAACAAGTCGTCATACGAAGAAGGTGGGAATTTATTTTTCTTACTGTCAACTCTGGCTTCGGAAGGATTTTTGCAGGCTCAAGGTTCTCATGCGCATCTACCCATATGACACCTTCCTAGGTCTTAGGGTTTTACTTCCTCTTAGGGGCACTCTCCTAACACTGGAGTTTTGCCATGGCAGCGAGTTAGACTTTTTCTGTAATTCTGCTCGTCTCACAATCTGATCCTGGGCCTGCTTTTCAGCTTGATCTTCTTTCTGGCTTCAGGAGTAGAAATTGCCTTTAAATATGAGAGTCTCCTGGCTTTTACACTCTACCTAAAGCTGGATTGGTGGATGATGAACTGAGCCTTACCCGATGCTGGGAAAACTGTTCATTGCCAGGTGTCTCACTAGAGGCACTCTGCTGCAATTGACTTCCTTTCGCACATCAGTGACCTTTTACAGCAGTCATCTAATGCCGCAGTCATCTAATGCCACAGTCCTTGTGATCACCCTTGCTACTGTACTTCTCAAATATTAGAGCTGTTGCATTAGCCTGTTGTCAGTGCATAACCTTCCACTGAACAAGTGGAAGTCTTAGTCATTGTGATACTGTAGCTTGCCAGGAGTTGTTGCTACTCTGTCTACCATCTGCCCAGTGAGTGATCCAACCCCAGAATCCGGTCCCGAAGATCTGCTTCCTGGTGGTAACTGTTAGTTTGGTCACCCTCCCCTCCGCCACCCTGAAGCAGAAGTATCTGCTTTTACACTGAGAATCAAGCACATGTAGTATACTTGGGAGATGCAGGGGTGTTGACAGAGTAGTATAGAGGAGAAAAGTAGCCAGTTAGAAGTATGTTACCAAGTCAGCTACCACAGTGGGTGACTAGCATTTAATCCCACAAGGAAGTACTGGGGGAGGGGGGAATGTCCTTCAGTATTATCCCAACAAAGAGGTAAGGAAGCTTGGGGGTACCCTTACCAAATCATTCATTGGCTAGGGGCTACCCCTCGGAGGATGCTGATTTATAGATAGGCACTTTCAGCTCAGCATATGCAGAGGAAGTGTGGGTTCCAGCAGCCAGAGGGGAGCCTCCAGCAAAGATGCAGGTGCTCATCTGAGGAAGTTAGGTTGGAATGTGTGGAAATAGTGAGGGGGTCTGAGAGGATATGGGGGTAGCACAGACACTGTCAGCTACTTCATAAGGTGTGTCTGTTTTCAACTATGCAACATAATACCAAATGACTTTGTGAAATTGTAATTTATTCCCTTGACAACTCTTTTTTTTCCACATCTTTGCCAATATTTGGTATTATTCTTTTTAATTTCGGCCATTTTGTTGTGTGCATAGTGGTGTGATACTGGGATTTTATTTTGCCTATTCTTGATTATTTTGGGTCTAAATATTATTTTGGGTCTAAATATTATTTTGGTTGATTGGTTTGGGTCTAATCAGAAAAGAGAATCACAGGGGCGCCTGGGCGGCGCAGTCGGTTAAGCGTCCGACTTCAGCCAGGTCACGATCTCGCGGCCCGTGAGTTCGAGCCCCGCGTCGGGCTCTGGGCTGATGGCTCAGAGCCTGGAGCCTGTTTCCGATTCTGTGTCTCCCTCTCTCTCTGCCCCTCCCCCGTTCATGCTCTGTCTCTCTCTGTCCCAAAAATAAATAAACGTTGAAAAAAAAAAAAGAAAAGAGAATCACAGTAATTTTAACAGGAGAAGTTTAATGAAAAGAATATTTGACTGTAATAGGGATTGGAATAATGAGAGATTGGCTAGTAAGAAGTAATGGGAATTCCAAAGAATGTAGAAATAGTGGATAAAAGGAGCAGCCACTACTATTCTTATGGTTGATAAGGAACACTTAAGAGCACCCCAACTCCTGGCCTGAGATCCAGACCTTGTTGGGAGGGCATGGCTGTGGCTCACTGAATGGTGCAGTTGCTGTAATGCTGCCCTGGTAGAAATTACTTGTTATCTGCCCTTGGGAATTTGCTATGTTTATCTTATTGGAAGATGGGGTGTGCTGTTTATGGGGCAGTGTCTCACTGAAGGCACTCTGCTGCAGAATTGTCTGAGGGGAGGTGCTGGGAGAGGCTGTTGGTGGCTGGGTTGCTGGCCATTGCATACTATAGGAGCCTAGTTCTGGAGAAACCAAGCTGCAGGAGCTTGGTGAGGAAGTACATTGGAACCACCAAGCAAAACTCTTTCCTCCTGCGATCTCTCTAGTGCACTCTGTTGACAAAGTATGCCAACTTAACATCATGCCATCTGACAAAGAAAAGATATTTAAAGGACCCAGATCCATTTTCACATAGGCAGTGTGGATTTTGAGGTGAGAGGCAATGGATAATTGAACAGTCTACCCTTTGATTATTCATCTTCTTTATCCTTCCTTCTAAACATTGGGGCACCTGGGTGGATCAGTTGAGCGTCCGACTTCGGCTCAGGTCAGGATCTCGCAGTTTGTGAGTTCGAGCCCTGCATCGGGCTCTGCTGACAGCTCAGAGCCTGGAGCCTGTTTCAGATTCTGTGTCTCCCTTTCTCTACCCCTTACCCGCTCATGCTCTGTCTTTCTCTGTCTCTCAAAAATGAATAAATGTTAAAAAAATTTTTTTAAACATATATGAATTCTCCAACAACCAAGCAACACTGTATTTCTAAGAAGATACACGTCTTCAACTGAAGTTCTCACCCTTTGTTCCAAATGAGGAAATACACAGTTCCAAGAACCATTGTATCTATGATCTATGATTGGTTGTATTAATTACTCTTCATATCTGGTCATAGTCATACTGAATATGCCATTATCTAAAGTCTAAATTGTCAAGTTAGCTTACAACTTGTATGTAAAATAAACATGGGAAGGAGAGAAGATCTGCACATGACAAGCAAATAGAAACTATGTAAAGCTGTTATGATCTTTGTTTCTATGATTTGTTACAAGATGATAATTGATATCTGTGGTTTTGTTCTTCCAGTCCTTATTTTTGTTTCCCCTGCTCTCACCTAGAATCTCAACATGTTGGGAGTTTCACCTGGTGGAATGACACAAAGCCAGTGGGTTGAATTCTCAGTCGTCCTGCTGTAGTTTAGATATTTTTTCTGGGCCTGTCTTGTAGATCTCTCACCCTGTTTTAGCTGTGTTTGAATGTGCTGTAAACCTGTGCATCAGAATTACTTTTTATAGTTTTCAATTAACTGCCAAAATTTTAAATCTTGTCCTTTTGTCGTTTTGAATTTGGTGAAGCATATTTGTTTTATAGGACACATCTGATCATCTCTGTAATTGAAATATCTTCGGGTCTCTTCCTGTTGTCTGTTGGTTCTTATTTTGCTGTCTTGCGTCTTCATATGTTGTATTATCTTTAATCATGCTGGACATTTTATTTGAAAAATTATTGGAAGGAATAATGTGAGGCCTAGAATAATGTTACCTTTCTTTGGAGAGTAATTTTGTATCTTCTGTTAGGAGCTTTGACATACTGGCAGTTCCAGTATCACCTGAAGCCAATTGTTAAGTCTTGGGGTTTTCTAACACCCAGTTGACTCATAGCTAGGCTGCAGTCCATGTTGTGGCTGGTTTATTTCTGATACACTCTTACCCTAGTAACAGGTCATTGTGTCTCAATTCCAAGTGCCATATTGTTTGAGCCTCTACCTTTTGTGAGCCTTTGCCTTCAATTTTATCTCCCTCCTTCTATCAGGCTGCCAAAAGCACTCATCGTCCTGATGCTGTCTTCTTGATAGACAAGTCTCTCCAGAGCAAAAACAGCTCTGAATGCTTGCCTCCTTTTAAAGAATTTGCAACTTTTGGGTCTTGGGTTGGTAGATGCTACCATTTTGCTACTTATAAGACGCTTTTAAGATTTTAAAATTATTCCTTAGCTTTTTAAAGCTGTTTACAATACAGGGTTTGTCTGAATTACCTTATCTGGTATTGTTGAAAGTGAAAAATTAGGACAAGTTTTTTAACCTGTTCTTTAAATTGCGCCTCAGTTTTCTCATCTGTAGTATGGGATTAATAATTACAACCTCATAAGGTTTTTGAGATTTTTAAATGAGGTAGCACATTAGGCACTTACAGTAGATCCTGACACATGGAAACGTGTCAATAAATGGCTCAATTTATTATTACATTAATTTGAGAATATTGGAATTTGTTCTTGAAAACCTTTTCCAAGTATAAAATAGCCCCTTTATTACCTAAAGTAATTTGCAGGGATTATGAAAGACTTACAAATAACATTCTTTTTTGACTGACATTTCTGTCAACCATGATTTAGGTAAATGAAGCTTTTTGTTTTTGTTTTTGTTTTTGTTTTTTCCCCTAGTGTATTTGAGACTTTATACTGTAAGGAAAATTTAATTTATCTAAAACTAGATAATGACCCTGAGATCTATGTGCATATGTGTATATTATGTGTGATATATGTGTTTATATATAAGTGATATATAAAGACTGATAAGCCCTTGTGTGTATATGTATATGTTTATATATATAAATATATAAAGGCTAAATGGGAAGATATCTTAATTATTTAAAATATGGTCTTTTGTGGGTGAAACAATTGGATTGGAGCTAAGGAGGTACCAATGAAGTAGAACTGAGATCTTGTTTTAAATATTTTTAAATTCTGAAAACTGAAATTTTTCTTAAAAAAATTAAAAAAAGATTTTTAGACAGAGTATGAACTGGGGAAAGAGGCAGAGGCAGAGAAGGACAGAGGGAGAGAGAGTGAGAATCTTAGGCAGGCTCCATGCTTGGTGTGGAGCCCAACATGGGTCTCCATCCCACAACCCTGGGACCATGACTTGAGCTGAAATCAAGAGTTGGGACACTCAGCCCACTGAGCCACCCAGGTGCCCCGAAAATGGACATGTTTCTAATGGTCTTTTTCTTTTTTATGTTTTAAATAGAGGATAATTATAAATAGAAGATAGTTACATCAGCAGTCCTGGTACGTGGGAAACAAATTCAGTGACAGATGGTAGCTATTCTTATGGTGAACATAGCACAGTGTATAGACTTTTTAAATCACTGATTTGTACACCTGAAACTAGTATAATATTGTGTGTTTACTTAGATTAGAATAGATAAATAAATAAGTAACTTACTACGTGAGAATGAGTGAGAACTACAAAAACAAAAGCCAAAAGCAAATACAGCTAACAGTGGGACTCTGAAGCTGGTGTGTACAAAACACAATTGCTCTGGTTCATTGAACTGCATCTTTTAAAGTGTGTTTGACCTTCCAAGGTCTTTTGCCTCCACCTTATTTGTGTACAGATGCAATTTAACTTCATCTATTTTGCATCCAGATTAAACCCATCAGCACAATATTCAGTCTTGCAGTGTGTGTGTTTTTTAAAAAATATTTATTTTGGAGAGAGAGAATCTGAGTGGGGTGGGGCAGAGAGGGGGACAGAGGATCTGAAGCGGGCTCTGTGCTGACAGCAGAGAGGCTCATGTGGGGCTTGAACTCACAAACCGTGAGATCATGACCTGAGCTGAAGTTGGACATTTAAGTGACAAGCCACTCAGGCTCAGGTGTGTTTTTACTGTGTAAAATAAAACCAAGTATGTCAAGGTTTAAAGAAATACAAAATAAATTCTTTCAAGATGTAGAGAGATGTATAGCAATTTGGAAATTTTCCTAATTTGTAAATATTTTTCCCTGTTAGAAAATGCTACATCCTGTTTCTTTGATTTGATGTCTTTTTAATTTTCTTATGCTACTATATGTCTTAAAGTTACTTTAAGGTACTTGTTTTCATGATTTTGTTTTCTAGGTTAACCGAACCTTCTGGATATTTAACAGATGGTCCAATTAACTATAAATATAAAACTAAATGTACATGGCTAATTGAAGGCTAGTAAGTATATAATTTGAATTAATTTATTTTATTCTTAAATGATAAAGAAGGTGATCATATAAATGTTAAAGCATTATCTTATAGTGTAATTTTGTAGTTCTATAATTCATGCGATTGCTTATAGTTTATTCAGTCATTATTCATGATATTTTTAAATGAGATTTACAACTTTTAGATATCACATTTAATATAAATTATAGTACCCCTTTACTTGTGATAGTAGTTTGTTACATATATTTTATTTTTGAGTTATGTTAGTGTGGCAGTAAATTGAGTAGGCATTTTGGCTTGCTTTAAACATCTTACAGAGTTTGAAGATGCCATAGAAAGTATAAAAATATTCCATGCTGAATTATGCCATTGGTTCATACTAGTCAGCATTTCAGTTATAAAATAGTTATATATATGTTTTAAATAGAAGATAAAAAAAGAACATTTTGTAGGAGAGAGTTAATTATCCTTTTATAGTATTTTTCAGTAATTGGGCTTGAGATTGAATTGATCTATTTAAACATACTGTGAATAGATCATAAATGAATTGATAGAAGTTATTTTTGAACCATTTTATGATTTGGAAAATGTTTTTTTGGGGGGAGGGTTACTTAGAAAGTTTTTAGAACTTAAAAGTTATTCTCTGTGCATCTATGCTCTCATTTTGTTTGTGTTTTACTTGTTTGTTTTTTGTTTTTTAAGTAAGCCCAGTGTTGGGCTTGAACTCATTACCCCAAACTCAAGGGTCACATGCTCTACTAACTGAGCCAGACAGGCACCCCCCCGCCCTTCTCTTTTCATTTTGTTCATTTGTTAATAGTATATCAAGACCTTTTGATTAAAATTTCAAGACCATATTGGTTGGGGCCTTTAGTTAATAAGGACTGTGTAGAAATGAGTTGCTACTTTTTGAGTGTTGAATTTTAGAAATCAACTTTATTTAACTGTAATTTGCATACAATAAAATGTTTATTAAGTGTACAGTTCAATAAAGTTTCAATAATGTAATCTATGTAATGTCCACTTTAATCAAGACATAGAACATTTACTGCTGACTAAATTTTCAGAAAATGGTGATTTATATATATAGCCTATTAATAGATTTTGAAGTTGTGTGTCATTTTTGCTATTTATTTATTTATTTATAATCTCTACACCCCACATGGGGCTCAAACTCATGACCCTGAGATGAAGAGTCACATGCTCTTTTGACTGAGCCAGCCAGGTGGCCCTCATTTTTACAATTTAGATATGACTCTTTATCATTCTTTTTTTGACACTGGTGACTTAAGAATGCATAGAAAATTTTCTGTAAATAGGTTTTTTTATCCAGTATTCTGCTAAAAATTTTTTCGGACTGTGCTTTGAATATTGCATATTAATTTAAACGTATTTTAATAATTTTTTTTCAGTCCAAATGCAGTGTTAAGATTAAGATTCAATCATTTTGCAACAGAATGTAGCTGGGATCATATGTATGTTTACGATGGAGATTCAATATATGCACCTTTGATAGCTGTTCTTAGGTGAGTAATTCTGTTTAACTGATGAGCCTATAGTTGTAGAAAAGTAACTAAAATTTTTGAATTTTAAATATACCACTCTGTGCTTTAAAAAGTCCAGCAGAGATATTGATTGCTCAATTTCAAAGGTGATTATAATACAATGTTGCATACTGTGTCAACTTAGATGTATATAACAGTATAAATGCTGATTTAGGAAAGATCAATAAGTACTCTCAGAAATTCTTGTTAAGTATCCTTTATTCTCCTACATATAGTTTATTCTTTTAAAGCAATTTGAATATGTTTTCAGAACTACCTGTTGTAGAGATTAATGTGAGTTCTAGTTAACAAAGAAATAATAGACAAATGTATATATTTTTTATAGTTGTCTATTTATTATAGTGAAATGAGAAATTTTCAATTCTGTACAGAAGGTCAAATTATACTTTATGGAATGTTTTAATAAAAAGTGTGTTTCTTTCATTTCTCAAAATTTGGGAATTAAAAAAAAATTTTTTTAATGTTTATTTTTGAGACAGAGAGAGACAGAGCATGAGCAGGAAAGGGGCAGAGAGAGAGAGGGAGACACAGAATGTGAAGCAGGCTCCAGGCTCTGAGCTGTCAGCACAGAGCCCGACGCGGAGCTCCAACTCACAGACTGTGACACGATCATGACCTGAGCCAAAGTCGGACGCTTAACCGACTGAGCCACCCAGGAGCCCCAAAATTTGGGAATTTTGATTGTTCCAAAATATTTATTGTTAGGTAGTCAGACTTAATTTTAAAGTTACAGCATTTTCAATATCAATTTAAAAGTCTTTTCTATGTATGTATGTACAAATTATTCTAAAATGTTTTATGAATAGGAGAAAATATATTAGGCACAGGAAAAATTAGGATCATGTAATGTTACTTTTGTGTGTAATTTAACTAACATGACTGTTGACCACAATTGCTGATTACGTTATTCCTTGTATTGGTTATTTCCATAGTATTGCTTACATGATCTGTCATTTGAAAAATTTTAAATAAATTATACAAGCTTATTGTTCCCTTCAAATTTTTAAAAATTTTATTTTTACTATTTATGTTGCAAATATTCTGTTTACTAGGAATGTGAACTATTATTTTTTGCATAGACATGTAAGGACTTGTATTTCTGAATGAATATTTCACAGTGACGCTTTAGGGTCTTAGATACAGTCTGTAATACTGCTTTTGCTCTAAACGTTTTCAGAATTTAATTTTTCAGTTGTTTGAAAGTTATTTAAAGGGTTGCCATAAGTAGCCCTTTCGTCCAAGGACAATACATAGAAAATGGAGTTCAGAGAAAGAGATACCATATGTTTTCACTCATATGTGGATCCTGAGAAACTTAACAGAAGACCATGGGGGAAGGGAAGGGGGAAAAAAACGTTACAAACAGAGAAGGAGAGAGGCAAATCATAAGAAACTCTTAAATACCGAGAACAAACCGAGGGTTGATGGGGGCTGGGGGAGAGGGGAAAGTGGGTATTGAGGAGGGCACTTGTTGGGATGAGCACTGCGTGTTGAATGGAAGCGAATTTGACCATAAATTATATTAAAAAACAAACAAACAAAACAAAACAACCATTCATTTGATACACAGTTTCTCCAATAAAGAGAAAGAGATACATAAAAAAAGAAAATGGAGTAGTCATGTGAGTAATTCTATTGTAGGATAATTTATTGTAACAATTAGATAAGATTCTGGGTTAATACATTAATTTTTATCAATTTAGGTTTTAGTCAGCTATCATTATTTTTATGTCGTTGTAGACTGACCATCATTTAGATGTGTGCCTTTCCGTTTGTTTTCCTAGTAGTTATAATGACTTTGCATTAATTGACAGTGATCCATTAACACTCTTACCAATGTTTTTTTGATACTAAAGGAAACTTTTGTAAGCTAGTTAGCAGGTTGGGATTTACTCTATGACTTTGAAGATGGAGCCATTGACTTTTCATTGGCAAGTGTTCCTATTGGCTATCTTGAAGGAGATTGAAAGATGTTGCAAGATGTTTATTGAGTATCCACTTGATGCTAATCAATGTACTAGGCAGTTTAAATGTCATCAAATTCTCACAAGGATCTGTGGAAGAGGTACTAATATCCCCATTTTATAGTTGAGAAAGTTGAGACTCAGAGAAGTTGTTTTACTTCTAATAGGTGGTGGAGCCAGGATTAGAACATGACCATCTCCTGACCTAAAAGCCTGTAACACAGAGTCTAAGTGTTTGAATTATTTTAATTTTATAAGTATATATTATTCAATAAACATTTGATAACTTAATTCCAGAGACTATCATAAGCCTGGGGGATATAGTAAGGATTAAGATTAGGCTATTGCAGTGACTTCACATACCAGGTACCTGGAGTTGGGCCAGACTTCATAGATTGAGTACATAGCCCTTCATAGAACTGTCCTTAGTTGAGATACCAGCTGCAGGTCCCCAGGTCATGCGCACTTCTGACCAGCTGGCTACAGATTTAAGGGTGCCCATCACTTCTTCAGGTTCAATAATTCAGTAGAATGACTCACAGAACTCAGGAAAACACTGTATCTATTATAGTTTTATGATAAAGGATAAAAATCAGGACCAGCCAAATGAAGAGATGTATTGAATGAGGTCTGAGAGGATCATAAACACAACTTTGTCTTTGGGATATGTTCCCTTCCCATCACTATCCAGGAAGATCACCTGAGCTACAGGTATCCAGAGTTTTTGTTGGGGTTTCATTATGCAGGCACGATTGATTGAATCATTGGCCACAGGGTCGAACTGTGTCTCTAGTCCCCTTCCTCTCTCTGGAAGTTTGATTTATTGTGGCTCAAGGCCCCAACACTTTAATTGCATGGTTAGTCTTTATGGTGTGGCCAGCTCCTATCCTGAGTCACTCATTAGCATAAATGAGTAGAGTTCCCCATGCATAACAGAACTGAACTGCTCCTATCACTTGGGAAATTCCAAGGATTTGGAGGCTACATCAGTACACAGCAGTTAGGCACTGGTGGTGGCATGCACACAGATTTTTTTTTTTTTTTTTTTTTTACCGACACAAAGAGCATTATACATTCATAACATTATACATTCATAACAAAGGTTATGAAAAGAGTGCTGTATGATTTCAGAAGAAGTAATTAATTCTTCATGGTGAATTTCATCATGAGTACAAGAATGGCAGGCAAAGTATGGGGGTATGATAGGACGTTCTTGGTAGAGAAAAACATGTACAAAGGCATAGACTTATTAAAGAGCATTGTATTTTGGGCTAATATAAGTAGTTATGAGTAATTTGATCATAGGAAATGAGAAGGGATTAGTAGGAGCCAGATTACCCAATGAACACTAATTGGTACATCTACTGAATGCTTATCATGTGCCAGGCAGTATGCAAGAGTTCTTTGTATATATTTACTCATTTAATCCTCATAATAACCCTTTAGTTAGGGATTATTATTGCCATGGAGTTTATAAGTTCTCCATTTATAAATGCGGAATTGAGGCACAAAGAGATTCACTGAGTGCCTCAAAGTTGCCTGGCTAGTAAGTAATATAGTCAGAATATAAACTCAGGTTTTATAATCCCTTAATCACTGTAGTGCTTTTTTGTATACCACACTAAGGAAACTGCACTTTATTCTATAGGCAAGACTTTTTAGAATGTGGAGAGTGGATTGTAATAGAGAAGTGTTATTTTTTATTGTGCACTGGATGTCATGTTTGTAAAATATGTAGTAATAATTTGGGGCCTAGAAAGATAATATATTCCTGTAGAGTGTGCATGGGAACACTGGCAGGCCCTGGAGGGCCTTTTTTTTTTTTTTTTTTTTATTTATATATGAAATTTATTGTCAAATTGGTTTCCATACAACACCCAGTGCTCATCCCAAAAGGTGCCCTCCTCAATACCCATCACCCACCCTCTCCGCCCTCCCACCCCCCATCAACCCTCAGTTTGCTCTCAGTTCTCAACAGTCTCTTATGCTTTGGCTCTCTCCCATTCTAACCTCTTTTTTTTTTTTTTTTTTTTCTTCCCCTCCCCCATGGGTTCCTGTTAAGTTTCTCAGGATCCACATAAGAGTGAAACCAGATGGTATCTGTCTTTCTCTGTATGGCTTATTTCACTTAGCATCACACTCTCCAGTTCCATCCACGTTGCTACAAAAGGCCATATTTCATTTTTTCTCATTGCCACGTAGTATTCCATAGTGTATATAAACCACAATTTCTTTATCCATTCATCAGTTGATGGACATTTAGGCTCTTTCCATAATTTGGCTATTGTTGAGAGTGCTGCTATGAACATTGGGGTACAAGTGCCCCTATGCATCAGTACTCCTGTGTCCCTTGGATAAATTCCTAGCAGTGCTATTGCTGGGTCATAGGGTAGGTCTATTTTTAATTTTCTGAGGAACCTCCACACTGCTTTCCAGAGTGGCTGCACCAATTTGCATTCCCACCAACAGTGCAAGAGGGTTCCCGTTTCTCCACATCCTCTCCAGCATCTATAGTCTCCTGATTTGTTCATTTTGGCCACTCTGACTGGCGTGAGGTGATACCTGAGTGTGGTTTTGATTTGTATTTCCCTGATAAGGAGCGACGCTGAACATCTTTTCATGTGCCTGTTGGCCATCCGGATGTCTTCTTTAGAGAAGTGTCTATTCATGTTTTCTGCCCATTTCTTCACTGGGTTCTTTGCTTTTCGGGTGTGGAGTTTGGTGAGCTCTTTATAGATTTTGGATACTAGCCCTTTGTCCGATATGTCATTTGCAAATATCTTTTCCCATTCCGTTGGCTGCCTTTTAGTTTTGTTGGTTGTTTCCTTTGCTGTGAAGAAGCTTTTTATCTTCATAAGGTCCCAGTAATTCACTTTTGCTTTTAATTCCCTTGCCTTTGGGGATGTGTCGAGTAAGAGATTGCTACGGCTGAGGTCAGAGAGGTCTTTTCCTGCTTTCTCCTCTAAGGTTTTGATGGTTTCCTGTCTCACATTCAGGTCCTTTATCCATTTTGAATTTATTTTTGTGAATGGTGTGAGAAAGTGGTCTAGTTTCAACCTTCTGCATGTTGCTGTCCAGTTCTCCCAGCACCATTTGTTAAAGAGACTGTCTTTTTTCCATTGGATGTTCTTTCCTGCTTTGTCAAAGATGAGTTGGCCATACGTTTGTGGGTGTAGTTCTGGGGTTTCTATTCTATTCCATTGGTCTATGTGTCTGTTTTTGTGCCAATACCATGCTGTCTTGATGATGACAGCTTTGTAGTAGAGGCTAAAGTCTGGGATTGTGATGCCTCCTGCTTTGGTCTTCTTCTTCAAAATTACTTTGGCTATTCGGGGCCTTTTGTGGTTCCATATGAATTTTAGGATTGCTTGTTCTAGTTTCGAGAAGAATGCTGGTGCAATTTTTGATTGGGATTGCATTGAGTGTGTAGATAGCTTTGGGGAGTATTGACATTTTGACAATATTTATTCTTCCAATCCATGAGCAGGGAATGTCTTTCCATTTCTTTAAATCTTCTTCAATTACCTTCATAAGCTTTCTATAGTTTTCAGCATACAGATCCTTTACATCTTTGGTTAGATTTATTCCTAGGTATTTTATGCTTCTTGATGCAATTGGGCCTATCTTTTACTAGTTCACTTTTACTCATAGTCTTTGGGGCCCCAGGTCAGAGCGAGGACCATGGGTTCCACTTTTTGTTTTCTTATTTGTCTAAAGCAACCCAGTTTTTTAGCCATTCAAACCTCATCTCTGACTTTGAAATCAGCAAATGCCCTTAAGGAGAAATGGCCCCGATAACTGGGCTCACCATCTTCTTAGTTCTCCAGTACCTTCAAACATATTTTTGTTTGTATGTTGTCATTTTTCTAGATGACTTCAGTGAGAGGGTTAGTTGGTCCAAATTGCCTGATGTGTCATGCACGATGTGGAAACCCTCTTTTTTACAGTTTATTTTTAAAAATAAAGACTTTATATAAAGTACCTTTATTCTTTAAATAATTCTTTTTTTAAAAAAAAGGACTTATAAATAAGTAACCAAGTAAACTATTATGTTCCTTGTTTCAGAGAGATTAATTATATCTGTTAATATTATTTCTAGTAATGTACTCACTTTGATGTAATTTCACTATATTGAAAAATATATGTAAGACTGGTATTATAGAATTTGAAATCTTTTGACAGTCTTTTATTTTTTTTTAATTAAAAAAATTTTTTTTTAACGTTTATTTATTTTTGAGACAGAGAGAGACAGAGCATGAACGGGGGAGGGTCAGAGAGAGGGAGACACAGAATCTGAAACAGGCACCAGGCTCTGAGCTGTCAGCACAGAGTCCGACGCGGGGCTCGAACTCACAGACCGTGAAATCATGACCTGAGCCGAAGTCGGCCGCTTAACCAACTGAGCCACCCAGGCGCCCCTTGACAGTCTTTTAAAAAGGTTTTGTTTCTTCATAAACATTAGTTAGTAGATGCAGTAATAATTAGAAAAGCATTAAGATTTGATTACTTTTTGTTTGCTTGGAGAGTATGTAAGATAAATTATTTGACTATTCTATATCACTTTGTTCTGTCAAATATGATTTGAATGAGTAGTTCAGGTCCTGGGTGATGCATACACATAAATTTAACAGTGCCTAAAAGAATGGGCTTTTTCGAGTAGTGTTACTTGTTGTTAGTAGCTTCTTTTCTCATATTGCATGTTTTCACAGATTTAAGAGGGTAGCATGGTGTAAGTAAATGAAGATATGTAATTTTTCCTCTTCAACGAGGAGATTTAAAAAGGGAAAAGTACCAATTACTACCTGGTTACTAACTCAGAACTCTTACACATTTATATCTGCTGCACCACCCCCCTCCCCTGCCCCCACTGGTTTCTTTTGTGTGCATATGAGCTTAAGTGTCTTTTGGAATATTAATATAATTTGATAAGTATGCAAATTTTGAAAAAATATAAATAGTGCATATTTTTAGATGACCTAAAATACCTAGATTAGTATACTGGAAGTATACAAGTTTAATGAGAATGTCATTGTAATCACTTAGCTAGTGTGGAGTGTTCCTTCTGGCTTCATCAGAATTTGCAACCAGAGGGAAAAGGCAGAGGCGAGTTAAGTGAAGGTTTATACATGAGTTAAGAGACCACCCTCTAGTACTGTAACAGTTGGATGGACAGCAGGATAAAAGGGAGCAATGGGCCATTGCCGTCCAAATGGTGTGAAGGAAGAAAAGGAGTATGATGGTATGAAAGCAATGTTCATTCACTGGCAGCAGTAGGAGGGCTAAATGGGTGAAAAATGGATAGCACCTTGTTTTCGACTTAACCCTTCTTCTAGTTGCTTATCCTGTTATAGATATTTAGTGGTGATAACAAGAATATCTTTGAGTAAGTTTTATGTGGTTAGTAGCCCTATGTATATTAATATATACAACGTTCAATTTTGCTCTCTTACAGTGGTTTGATAGTCCCTGAAATCAGGGGAAATGAAACTGTGCCTGAAGTCGTTACAACATCTGGCTATGCACTGTTACATTTTTTTAGTGATGCTGCATATAATCTAACTGGTTTCAACATTTTTTATTCGTAAGTATTTTTTATAAAATTTCATATCCTAATGGTTGTTATAATTCAACTTCCAAGAATTTATTGTGTTTATATGAATTTATTATGTCTTCTATATGAGGAGCAGGCTAGTATGTTAAATTTCAGAATTGCGAGATCTCTTCCTAAGTGACATAAAATCTTAATATGCCTCAAAGTACTGTCTAAGCTCATATTAGGATAATTTCTGAGTCTCAGGACATTACAGTGGTAAGTTTGGTTGACAGTTATTTATGAAATTTAAAATTGTTGGTAAATGATTAAGTAAACAACTACAAACAAGTGTAACTTTACTTGTAGCAGTAGGTATGTGGGATTAGAGGGAGTCTTCATCCATGTCTGTGCTTGAAGGAATTTTACTGCTAATTTGAAGATGGGTTTGTAAACTAAGTTTGTGTAGCCCTTCTGCTTTCCAGGGCTGTAATGGATACTTTATGTACATTATGTTTTTTGATTCTCTTTACAACAATTCTGCGAAATGGGTATTTTCCCCATTTTATGTGTGAGGAAATTGAGGCTTAAGATAAGGTAAGTGGATAATACCACTGTCTCGTCATTTAAATAGAAAAGTAATTTGTATTAAGAATCTATTATGTGGCTGACACTTTATAAGTTTTTACATCTGGAAGTCCCAGGGGTGAAGTGAAGGAGCCAGAGATGCTTCCAGATGCTTTCACAGGAATGGCCATAGGGGAACTTCATAGACTTTTTAACCCCTTTTCTTCAGGAATGTAGAATATAGCCAGAGAATTTTCCACCATGAATAAGATACTCTAAATGTCTTCAGAATGTTAAAATTTAAAATCAGCAAGTTGTTGCAGGATTCATTTGTCTCAAGTATGTATGCAAGGAAGAATAAATATAGAGTAGGATATAATTGGTTAAAGGGCTTGAAAATAAAATTTTATTAACATCCTTTTTTTTTATGACAGTGTATAGGTGATAGCATGCTATTTAAATATTATTATATAACCAGGTTATATCTTGGCTTTTCATGTAGTTTCAGGTATTCCTGAATTTAATTTTTTCTGTAAAATTGTATATTCAAAACATTTCAGTACTTTATAAAACATTGTGCTTGGAACTGTATAGATTCTGCAAATGTTGAGTATGTAGTCCTTGGAAGTTTGGAGTCTTAGTAGCAAAGTAAACTCATTGAATTAATTAATGCAAATTGCAAATAAATATTTAAATTTTCAAAAAATGTTTATTATTTTTTGAGAGAGAGAGAGGGTGAGAGTGAGTGCATGCTAGTAGGGAGGGGCAGAGAGAGGGGGAGGCACAGAATCCAAAGCAGGCTTCAGGCTCCGAGAGCTGTCAGCACAGAGGCTGAT
Source organism: Herpailurus yagouaroundi (assembly GCF_014898765.1). Lineage (NCBI taxonomy): Eukaryota > Metazoa > Chordata > Mammalia > Carnivora > Felidae > Herpailurus > Herpailurus yagouaroundi. The sequence continues at coordinate 52,373,938 of NW_024412404.1, forward strand.
GGAGGGCTTGAACTCATGAACTGTGAGATCATGACCTGAGCTGGTCGGATGCTTAACCGACTGAGCCACTCAGGCGCCCCAATTGCAAAGAAATATGAACTGAATTGCATTAAGGATAAAAGGGTACAGAGTAAAGAACTGAAGTCACATGGTGAAATTGTGTTCAATAGAACATTAAAGAGAGTAATAGAGCATAATTGCATTAAATAGAAAAAGTTTACAAAGTATTAACCAAAATTATTTTTAAATTACCTTGATTTTGAATGTATATGAATTATATTTTACAGAATCAATTCTTGTCCTAACAATTGCTCTGGTCACGGGAAGTGTACCACTAGTGTCTCTGTTCCGAGTCAAGTGTACTGTGAATGCGACAAATACTGGAAGGGTGAAGCCTGTGACATTCCTTACTGTAAAGCCAACTGTGGCAGTCCAGATCATGGTTACTGTGACCTAACAGGAGAAAAGCTGTGTGTCTGCAATGATAGCTGGCAAGGTAAGCATGTGTGGTGTGATGGCTTTTGAAACATTGACTCACGTATCTATCTAATAAGGTGAAAAGAGATTTTACATTTGTTTGTTTTGCTGTAGTTGGCACACCCAGATCTCACGTATTTATTTTTAGAATTGTCAAATGAGCGATCAGCTTCTTAGTGAGTTTGTTTCTTCACAAGTAGCATTGGTAAAGATTTTATCTACACCCTGTTTTGAGAATCAAATGAGTTATACATGGCGAGCTTTTTAAATTGTGGGTGTGTGATCAGTACCATCTTCCGTAATTTTTTGTTGAATCCGGAAAGATTTGGTGACCTGACTGCATATAATGTGTGGGCATTCAAATTTGACTTCTGATGGGTAAACACAGTGTACTGCAAACCTGTGCATCTTGCCTGGTATTACGGCTTAACTTATTTCTTAGGAAAGACTGACCTCTTGTGGCTGTTTTTCTAAAAGAACGATATTTTTAAAAAGTGTTTAAAAGAAGATGAAGGGTTTCAACTGCTTATTGTAAAAGTAAGATTCCTGGGGGAAGAATTTCTAAATAGTTTTTATAAATAGCTATGATTAAATACTAATTTTAGGCTACATTGAAGTGTTTTAGCTTACTTAAATATTGGGGTATAAAATCATAAATTTTGTCCTTGTGAAATTAAAAGAAGAGATACGTCCAGTTATCCATACATTGACCTGTCCAGAGCTTACTTTGTACTAATTATATTTACTTTGTTCCAGCATATTAATCCTGTTGATTGAGATAACTTTGACTCAAATAAGTAATCCAGTCATGAGATCATGTCTTGTTACAGCCTGGTGTAAGCAGCAATTCCTGTCAGATCTAAGTGAAAAGCCGAAGAGAACGTGCTCCTTATATAGTTGTATTCATCAGTATTTAGATGAATTTTTTAAAAAATGTTACTGAGTATTCTGAGTCCTCATTTAGAGGAATTCTTATTAAATCATGCCCATCTTAAACCTATGTTATCTCATTAAAAACATTACTCTGGCACAAAATACCAGTGATTTCTTATTGAATTGAATTTGATTATTGTGACAGATACAGATTTCTCTCTGTCCTGTAATCATGGAGCATGTACTTTATTAAATGGCTCTTTTAATAATCTGTGATCTTTCTTGTCCTAAAAATTGTCTTGGTACACCATTTTTTAAAAACGTTAATCTTGAGAGTAAAATAATGTACATTTCTGTGGAGAGAATGGTACATCAGGAATATATTTAAATTAAGGCCTGAGAAATATAGAATAAGAATAGCTTAGACACATAGGATTTGTCACAGTGACCTTCAACTGCTGTCAGTCTCCATCTCCTTTCAACAGTTTTGAAAGCAAAAGAGGAATGCCTTTGTGCACTATTCTGGGGGTGTGTAATATCTGGTTCAAATGTTATCTTTTACTTTTCTGGCTTTTGTTGGCATTTCGCATATTATTATTCTTGTCAGTAGTGCCTCAAGTCAAAAAACATCCCTGCCTCTTAACATATGTCTGTGAGCAAATGAAATGGGGTAGCACATACTGGGCATTTTCACTTTTAAAGCAAACTTATAATATGAATAGTGTATGTGTGTATATACACATACACACATATGTTTTTATATGTGCCTTTTTTTTATAATTACAAAATGTTGTGCAGAAATCAGATACATTTTTATACCACCATCCTTAATAGTTAATGAATCAATCTCTGAACTGATGTCAATGTTTTGAGGGTAGAGTGCTTAGTGAAAGTGATACTGTGCTTTTTTTCTTTTTTTTTTCTAAAATTTTTAAGTGTTTATTTTTGAGACAGAGACAGAGCATGAGTGGGGGAGCAAAGAGAGTAGGAGACACAGAATCCAAAGCAGGCCCCAGGCTACAGCCTGTCAGCACAGAGCCCGACGCAGGGCTCGAACTCACAAACTATGAGATCATGACCTGAGCCGAAGTCGGACGCCCAACCAACTGAGCCACCCAACTGCCCCGATATTGGCCTTTTTTCAAGACAGATGATGTGCGGATTGGTTCCTTTGAGTTTCAGACCTGATCCTTGATTCTGTATTTAAGGAAGCATAGCTTAAAGTATCTGCAATTAATACCAGAAACTGTTCGGGGAAAAGTGTTGTTTCTATTTCAGATATATAGAAAGGGGAGGAATCGTTGAGGAGAAAATGAGAGAGAGATTTGTTTCTAGGACATCTGGGTAATGATCAAAGAATGTGAAATTTAAAAATGAGAGCTGAGGAGGCAATCCGTGAGATTCAAACTCTTGGCAGTTTTTTTGTAATTTGTAGTTGGAATTCTTTGGGTTAAAAATAAGATTATCGCTACCCCCATTTTATCCTTTTATGTTGGTTAATTTTACTAGTCGGTTCTGTACTAGTATACAAAAAAAAAATGTTGGTTTAGAAACAGATTTTATAAAGAGGAAAAATGCAGAGGGAAAGCCCAGCGTATGTCAAGTCTTTGATTCCCTTCCTAACATTTCTTTAGTGCTTATCCCACTTGGTCTTCATGGCTCCTTATTTTCTAACTTAGTTTTTTATGTGCACCTCCTAAGGCTTTTCTGCTGAGCTGTCACCATACTTTTCCTTCCCTTAACTTTCTCTTCTTTCTTTCTTAATCATCTGCTATAATCTTTTTACTTTTTGAGGAATTTTTCCAAATAGAGTCTTTTTTTTTTTTAAATTTTTAACATATTTATTTATTATTGAGAGACGGAGTGACACAGAGTGTGAGCAGGGGAGGGGTAGAGAGAGGGGGAGACACAGAATCTGAAGCAGGCTCCAGGCTCTGAGCTGTCAGCACAGAGTCCGACACAGGGCTCGAACTCATGAACTGTGAGATCATGACCTGAGCTGAAGTTGGTGGCCTAACCAACTGAGCCACCCAGGTGCCCCTACACAGAGTCTGTTTTAACAGTAGATGGCGCTGTCAGTGTCAACTGTTCCCCCCCCACCCGCCCCCTTTTCTGTAGAAGGCACTTCTAAAAACCAAAAGCTCAAATAATGAAGAATATAGAAAATGCTAGGTAGCATGTTGAAGAGCACACAAGTTTGTGGTGTGTTGCATAATTTTGTCATAATATATGGTTGTCAAAGGTGATATGTACATATTAAATAGATTACTTAAGGGGTAGGGGCCTCTGAGGGCTCACATACTTTTGTGACGATTTTCACTTAATAAAATGTATGTTTAAGTCTTACTAAGTCACAGTAGAGGAAAAGGCAACTTTAAAAAGCAGTTTTCTTTTAAGATGGTTTCCAAACATTGGGACAGATGAGGAATTTTTAAGACATCAAAATCATGATACAACAAATTGAGTGTATGTTCATATGTAGAGAATGCAGTAGGACGTTAATTTTCAAGGCAGTCTCCAAGGTGTGGTGTTCCTGAGCCCCCCCCCCCCTCCCCCCAGTCCATCAACTCCCTCATTAGAGTGGCTCCAGATTTCTCTCTTTTCCATAAATTAAACAAAATCTGGATCACTGGAAGTCTTTGATTGTAAGCAGAAACAGTTCTGGCTTACTCCAGCAGAAAAGGCAGTTACTGGAAAGTTATGGCAGAGACCAAGTCTCCCAGAATTCATTCTTCCATTCTTTTTAGTAATGCAATTCACCAAGTTTTTAGCTCAGCCCATGGTCTTCCAGCTACCACATTTCTCAGCCTTCCTTGCAGCTAGTATGGCTGTTGTACTAAGTTCAGGTCAGTAGGACGGAAGTGGAAGTGTGTGTGGAACTTTTAGATTATTGAGGTCTTTTCAAACGGTGGTAGGTGGCAATGAGTTTAGTAACCAGCATTACTTGCCCATTTGCCTCTGGAGTATTTCGTGAGGGAGAAATTAACTTTCAGCTTATTTTATTTTATTTTTTAAATTTCTTCTAATGTTTATTTTTGAGAGACAGAGAGACAGACAGACAGACAGAGCGTGAGCAGGGGAGGGTCAGAGAGAAAGGGAGATACAGAATCTGAAGCAGACTCCAGGCTCTGAGCTGTCAGCACAGAGCCCGATGCAGGGCCTGCACCCACAAGCCGTGAGATCATGACCTGAGCTGAAGGTGGATGCTTAACTGAATGAGTCACCCAGGTGCCCGTAACTTTCAGCTTATTTAAGCAACTTATTTTTGGTTTTCCTATTCTGTGCCCTAATACAGATGGATACTGAATAGGTCTGAAAAAAGATGAAAGGCTAGAAAAACCTTGGTTGGAAAGAGGTAGGTACAGCAGAAGGCTAGGTGGGTAGGTTCACAGCTACCTGAAAGTTGAAGCCGCGGGAAAGTTTAAGATATTCCTGTCGCTCCACTGGACCCTGGGATACCACCACTGGCATACTTACTGTGGACACTACATGCTTCAGGCATGGATAGAAAGAATTCTAAATTGTTCTCACATCTTTGTATCACTTGTGAAGATTTCAAGTCCTGTTTATTAGCATCTGTTTGGCTAATGCTGGGTCTTACTCATACCTTGGCTACCTGGAGATACATAAATAGAGAATTTAACTTTTCTGATTTGAGTAGTGTGAAGGGATCCTGTGTCTGAACAAAATTCACACAATGAAACATTTCCCCAAACAGGAAGGGGGGGTTGAAATGATTGGAGTCTCTCAAACAAATAAAAAGTCCAAGTAAAATGTTTTTAAGTGTAGATTGTTGCCATAAGTGACAAGGAGTGTGCTAAGTTGTTCTCTTATGTGTGTTCAGAAAAGCTTTGCAACGTGGAATAGATGGTGGGAGTAGACAGGTTAAAAAGATAAACCCGCAGGCTTTAGCATCTTTTTTTCCTAATACACTACGCAAGACATTTTTCCCCCTGTTTTATAGAGATGAAAAATAGGTCACCATCTTTGTATATAAGACCATTACTTAACCATTTAAAAGTTGTTCCCAGGGTGCCTGGGTGGCTCAGTCGGTTGAGTGTTCAGCTTCGCTCAGGTCATGATCTCATGGTTTGTGAGTTTGAGCCCCACCTTGGGCTCTCTGCTATCAGTAGGAGCCCGCTTCAGATCCTCTGTCCCCACCCTGCACTCTATGTCCCTCCCTCTCCCCTGCACCCCTGCGCACTCTCTCTGAAAAATAAATAAGCATTAAAAAAAACAACTGGGGTGCTTGGATGGCTCAGTTGGTTAAGCGTCTGACTTCAGCTCAGGTCATGATCTTGTGGTTTGTGGGTTCGAGCCCTGTGTCAGGTTCTGTGCTGACAGCTCAGAACCTGGAGCCTGCTTCAGATTCTGTGCCTCCCTCTCTCTCTGCTTCTCCCCAGCTCATGCTCTGTTGCCTCTCAAAAATAAATGTTTTTTTTAACGTTTATTTATTTTTGAGACAGAGAGAGACAGAGCATGAACGGGGGAGGGTCAGAGAGAGGGAGATGCAGAATCTGAAACAGGCTCCAGGCTCTGAGCTGTCAGCACAGAGCCCGACGCGGGGCTCGAACTCACGGACTGCGATATCATGACCTGAGCCGAAGTTGGCTGCTTAATCGACTGAGCCACCCAGGCGCCCCTCAAAAATAAATAAACGTAAAAAAAAAAAAAATAAAAAAAAATTGTTCCTGTGATGTTCCTTTCCTTTTCCACAATGTCCTCCTTAATCCTATTGTTCCAGCCTTTTAAATGTTTTTTAGGATATTCTTTATGTTTTCAATATTCTTTTTCAGTTCAGTTCAGACATAGTTCTAATGTAAGGATTGGAGTTTGTTGTTTTAAGCCTTTAAATTTTTGATTAAAAGATAATATCTAAATATATAAATCATGTAATTTGATAGTTTTTTATAATGCCTCTGATTCTTTATTTAAAGTCATACTCTATTTGGACTTCTTTCATGCTTCTTTGTCCCTTAGTATTTCAAGGCCTTTCTTATTTTAGAACTTCATGCTAGAACACCTCCCCCCATTAACCTTCTAAGACCAGGTCAGATACTCCTGTTATATGTTTTCATAGAACTCTACCTTTTTAATTTATAGTATTTATCTCATTTATGTTTGTGTGATGTTTTGATTTTCTTTCCTATTGGAGTGTAAGCTCCATGAAGTGAAAAATGATGACGTTTACATCACCTTTGCGTGTCCCCCAGTACATATTATAGAGCTTGACATGTAGTAGGCGTTCAAGTTTTTTGTTGTTGGCTGAATGAATGAATTAGAAATGTATTAGTTTGCTAGTTTAATGATATGTGGACATTGAAGTATGAATGTTTTAGAAGACTAGTACTACAATAAGTTATGTAATTTACTTGATTTATAAAAAGTAATTTTAAATATTAACAACAACTGAATTTGAGCATGTGGTTCTTGGATTCTATTTACTGCAATCCTTTGGCTTTAGATTTTAACATTTGCCAGTAGGTGGCGGTATTGACTACCAGAACATACACTTAAACTACATGGCTTTGTTCAACTTGTAAAAATTTGATAATTTTGTTTTAGAAAAATATAAAATATTTTAAACTCATGAACATTTTATTGTGGAGTTTTTTTTTCTGGGTTAGTCATGTAACATAGTAGGATATGCTCAGTTACTTTAGGATAGTATATGAGTAATATGAGAGTATAGGTTGCACTTTGAAGAAATTCACAGGATAGCTTACATTTACCTTTAAATTTAATAATAATAAACATGATCTCTCTACTTTATTTAACTTTAGTGATAGTGTACTAGATTAAATTCTTTTAGTTCATTCTTCCCACTTGCAAAATCAACAGATTCTATTCTTTGCAAGTCAATAAAAGCAAAGGTAGCACTGAGAATGTATATATAACAAGATTTATTAACTAATTCATTTATGTAACAATTTTTTTTTTGAGCTTCTAAGTGCTAGGCACTATTCTATGTCTTAAGGATACGTCGTGGAACAAAGAAGACAAGGATCCTTGTGGAGCTGACATTTCAAGCTAGGAGAGACAGATTACAGAGTGATCCAGAGTGGCTGCACCAGCTTGCATTCCCACCAACAATGCAAAAGAGATCCTCTTTCTCCGCATCCTCGCCAACATCTGTTGTTGCCTGAGTTGTTAATGTTAGCCATTCTGACAGGTGTAAGGTGATATCTCATTGTGGTTTTGATTTGTATTTCCCTGATGATGAGTGATGTTGAGCATTTTTTCATGTGTCGGTTGGCCATCTGGATGTCTTCTTCGGAGAAGTGTCTACTCATGTCTTTTGCCCATTTCTTCACTGGATTATTTGTGTTTTTGGGTGTTGAGTTTGGTAAGTTCTTTATAGATTTTGGATACTAACCCTTTATCTGATATGTTGTTTGCAAATATCTTCTCCCATTCTGTCAGTTGCCTTTTAGTTTTGCTGATTGTTTCCTTTGCTGTGCGGAAGCTTTTTATTTTGATGAGGTCCCAGTTGAGTAAGAAGTTGCTGCAGGCAAGATCAAAGAGGTTTTTGCCTGCCTGCTTTCTCCTCGAGGATTTTGATGGCTCTTGTCTTACATTTAGGTCTTTCATCCATTTTGAGTTTATTTTTGTGTGCGGTTTAAGAAAGTGGTCCAGGTTCATTCTTCTGCATGTTGCTGTCCAGTTTTCCCAGTACCACTTGCTGAAGAGACTGTCTTTATTCCATTGGATATTCTTTCCTGCTTTGTCAAAGATTAATTGGGCATATGTTTGTGGGTCCATTTCTAGGTTCTCTATTCTGTTCCACTGATCTGAGTGTCTGTTCTTGTGCCAGTACCATATTGTCTTGATGATTACAGCTTTGTAGAATAGCTTGAAGTCTGGGATTGTGATGCCTCCAGCTTTGGTTTTCTTTTTCAAGATTGCTCTGGCTGTTCGGGGTCTTTTCTGGTTCCATACAAATTTTAGGATTATTTGTTCTAGCTCTGTGAAGAATGTTGGTGTTATTTTGATGGGGGTCTCATTGAATATGTAGATTGCTTTGGGTAGTATTGACATTTTAACAATATTTGTTCTTCCTATCCAAGAGCATGGAATTTTTCCATTTTTTTGTGTCTTCTTCAGTTTCTTTCATAAGCTTTCTGTAGTTTTCAGCATGTAGATTTGTCAACTCTTTGGTTAGATTTATTCCTAGGTATTTTGTGGTTTTTGATGCAACTGTAAATGGGATTGATTCCTTGATTTCTCTTTTTGACGCTTCATTGTTGCTGTATAGGAATGCAACTGATTTCTGCGCGTTGATTTTATATCTTGCAACTTTGCTGAATTCACGAATCAGTTCTAGCAGTTTTTTGGTGGAATCTTTTGGGTTTTCCATATAGAGTATCGTGTCATCTGCGAAGAGTGAAAGTTTGACCTCCTCCTGGCCAATTTGGATGCCTTTTATTTTTTTGTGTTGTCTGATTGCAGAGGCTAAGACTTCCAATACTGTGTAGAATAACAGTGGCGAGAGTGGATATCCCTGTCTTGTTCCTGACCTTAGGGGGAAAGCTTTCAGTTTTTCCCCATTGAGGATGATATTAGCGTTGGGTTGTTCATACATGGCTTTTATGATCTCAAGGTATGCTCCTTCTATCCCTACTTTCTTGAGGGTTTTTATCAAGAAAGGATGCTGTATTTTGTCAGATGCTTTCTCTGCATCTGTTGAGACGATCCTATCGTTCTTGTCCTTTCTTTTATTGATGTGTTCAATCACATTAATTGTTTTGCGGATATTGAACCAGCCCTGCCTCCCAGGTATAAATCCCACTTGGTCGTGGTGAATAATTTTCTTAATGTATTGTTGGATCCGGTTGGCTAATATCTGGTTGAGGATTTTTGCATCCATGTTCATCAGGGAAATTGGTCTGTAGTTCTTTTTAGTGGGGTCTCTGGTTTTGGAATGGGAATTACAATTTAAAGTAGAGTGGTCAGGTTAGGCTTTACTGAGAAGGTCACATTTGAGCAAAGACTTGATAAAAATGAGGGAATTAGCTACATGGATATTTAGAAGAACATTCCAGTCAGAGGGAGTAGTCAGTACAAAGGCACTAAGTTTCTAACTTAACATGCTCATTGGGTTTGAGGACCAGCGAAAAGGCCGGTGTGCCTGGAATTGAATTACTGAGGGAGAGATCAGTCAGATATGAGCTTAGAGAAATTACGGAACAAAGGGAGATGACTTGGGGATATGGGGCTCAGGGGTTGTTGGAGTGATGGAGATATGTGAAGAACGGAGCCAGATCAGCTATGTCTTAGCATTGAGAGGCATTGTAAGGATTTTGACTTTTACCTTAAGTGAAATGGGGAGCCAGCCACTGAAGAATTTTGAGCAGAAGATTGATATAACATGACTTCTAATTGAGAATAGACTGGAAGCAGAGTACCAGTTAATAGGTTACTATTATAGTTATAATATAGATGAGAGGTGATAGTACTGGGGGCAGGCAGTGGAGGGGATAAGAATGGCATGAGCACTGAATGTAATTTTAAAGCAGGGTTAATAAGATTTGCTGATGAATTGGATATGGGAGGGGGTAAAAGAATGAAAAGAGTCAGAGTGACTTTAAGATTTTTTTGACCGTAGCGTAAGGTGGAGTTGTCATCAACTGATATGAAGAACATTTTAGGAGGAAAATTAGTTTGATTTTGTATGTGGAGTTTGAGGTGTCTTTTAGGCATCTATGGGAAGATGTTGAAGAGGCAGTTGGCGTTTGGGGAGGAGGTCTGTACTGTAGCTATAAATTTGGGGCTTAAAATAGTAAATTGGAAACTACTGATGATACTTAAAGCCATGAAATCAGATGAGATCACCAGGAAGATGGGTATGAAAGAGAATAGAACAGACTGAGCTATGAGTCACAACACAGTTCATGGGATATTCTGTGCTAAACATATAGGTTTCTTCCTTATAGAAGTTTACCTGATGTTGAAAAACTTACATCCACTTATGTTATTGTCTGTGACTTAGACAAGTAGAATAAACAAGTCCTGTTTTCAGTGCTACCTAATTCTGTATTAGTCATTTTCAACTGCTCAGAACCAAAGTCTGTAAAACTTTGTTTTAGGCCTTCCACAACTCAAAATAAGAAATAAGTTGGAAACTACTGTTCTTTGTTTTTTTAATTTTAATTTTTATTTATTTATTCATTTTTAAATATAACTTATTGTCAAGTTGGCTAATATACAGTGTATACAGTGTGCTCTTGGTTTTGGGGGTAGATTCCCGTGATTCATCGCTTACATACAACACCCCATGCTCATCCCAGTAAGTGCCCTCCTCAATGCACATCTCCCATTTTCCCCTCTCCCCCGCCCCGCCCCTCACTGTTCTTTGTTAACCGGACGGTTCCTTTCTATATTATAATAGCATCATTGACCTAAATTGTGAGAACCAGATATTCTTGGAACCACAGTAATGCGATGATTACCACTCACACGATTAATTGTCCTACAAAATTAAAATATTGTCAGAACTTGTAGACATTTAAAATGCCCTAAAATTCATGCCTGGCCTTTGGGGATTGGTTTTATGGGTCTAGAAAATGTTTAGAATACTTTGTGTACTGAACAAAATCAGATTTTTCAGTGATGTTGGAAGATTGGACTCTTGCACTGTTGTTATCTTGTTTTGCCTTTTGTTGGAGAAACTTCAGATTCAGTACACATACTAAGTCATAAAATTATTTCTGGAATGATTACAGTAAGTTACATACACCTCTCTTAAAATCTCCCTTCTCAGCATATTTTCCCTTTTCTATTAGCAATCCAATTTCTTTTTGAGAAATTGCTTTTCATTTAGTGAGAGTAGTCTTCATGGGATGATAAATCCAGATACCTGCCTATTCTATACTTGATTTTTTAGCTTCATTTTGAAATTTTCTGAATTTCTCCAGTAATTCCCATTTTCCTGAAGCTAGCCAATACTAGTTTCTTTGGCTTATAACTAAAGAAATCTAGTTGATATACTACACTAGAGATACTTTTAAAGGGCATTATATATGTTTGTATACAATATTTCTATTATTAGCTTTGTTTAAAATGCCAAAAGTGGTATTTGCAATATAGTTATTGATAGAAATTTGGCTTAATCTGCATTTGATATAGTTCAAAGTTAGCAGCATTTATTTAATGTTTTTAATTGAGAACTGAAAAAAGAAAAGAAATATAATTTGGCCCTTTAAATATGTATCGCCTTAATGGTAAAATGTTTTTTTCATGATGGCTTAGATTAAATATGAATTAAAAGTATGAGCTAAAAGTATATCAAGAAGAAGCCCAAAACTCTAGAGCAAGACTACTTTTTCCCCTGAAAATCCCTTACTTTATGACTTTTTGGTTTCCTTTCTGGACTTAAATGATATAGAGAATCTCTACTCAAAGTAATTCTTGTTTTTAGAAATCAAAGAGTGCTATTAAGTTATTAATCAGTAGGGAACAACTCATCTCCCTCCTTACCGGGGGAGGTAAATTGTACCGTTATGTTTTTCTTTCTGAATCTTTGTACATAATAATTACACGTTTTCTAGTAATGTCAAAAATAGTATATAATTCTGTTCATAAATTTGGGTGATCTTTGGGGAGTTGCTGTTTCATGCACCTGAAGACTTTAAAATTTTATCTTTCTTTGTGGAAACAAAGTTATTTTATAAAATTCATTTGTGTAAAACAAATACATATTTTTTGTATTGGTTTCCACTATAAAATCAGAGATAGATTCCTTTAGAAAAAGTTTTCCAGTGCAAAATAATTCAAATACTTTGGAAAGGAAGAAAGAATATAATTTGGTAGTATGGAATACTTCGGAAAAACTTTAAAAACCTTGTAGTTCTTTATTTTAGGTTTTGTTTTTGTAATTATTTCTCTGTTTGATTTACTTGGGATTATAGGGACTTTTTACTTGTAATTTTCCTTTTTTTTGACACATATATTTATAGTATCTAATAACACTAGGCTTCATTAACTTGATTTGCCTGAATTATACTTGTTTTCTTAATAGAATGAGGGGATTGACTTAATAAGAATAGGATTGCTATTAGGATGCTTCTAGTGTACTATTGAATATCACGTATAATCTCTCTTTATCTTCTCAGAAACCCAGGCTCTTTCAGGTATAGTCTCCCTGGTTAAACTGAAGCTTGAAGAAGTTAAGTAACTTGTCCAGGGTTTCTTACCTAATAAGTTGGAAAGCTAAGTTTTACTTCATACCTCATGCTTTTTTTTTAATCTTTAATATTTTCAGTTTATTTTGAGAGAGAGAGCAGGGGAGTGGCAAAGAGAAAGGGAGTGGGAGAGAATCCCATACAGGCACTGACAATGTGGAGCTTGATATGAGGCTTGAACCCATGAATTGTGAGATTGATGACCTAAGCCGAAACCGAGAGTTGGATGCTTACTTAACCCACTGAGCCACCCAGGTGCCCCATAGCTCATGCTTTTAATCTTTTTTTTTTTTTTTTTTAGCTCTTAGGTTATTTTGATTCATTCATTCAGTAAATGTATACTGAGGCCAGTCATATAGGGGTTGTAGGCCATGTTAGGGACTTTTTATTTTATTTGAAGTATGATGGGAAATCATTGAAGAATTTTGAGTAGGAAAATGATAGAAGTGGATTTATATTTTAATCATTCTGGTTGTGCTGTGGAGACTTGAATGTGTAGGAAGGGAACCAGAATGGAAATAAGGAGACCGATTTGGAGACTGCTGTTCCAAATAGTCCAGGTGAGTACACAGGGGCTCGGACTAGGACGGTGGTTGTAAATGAAGGAATTGGTGGTTGGTCTGTAGGCGGAGTGACAGGATTTAAAGACATTTATAACTGGTGAGGTGTACAGACACTTAAACACCAGCCAGTCAAAATGGTATTGCTTTTGGGCCTGAGGCAAGATCCTGGATGAGCCATGCTGTGCCAAGCATCATTCCTTTAGTTGTTAAGTAGAGAAGTGTTGATCATCTCAGCACAGGGGCTAGGGGAACGCGAAGGGAAGGCTGGGTACTTGAGGCAGCATCTTCTTAGATTGAAACATCTCCATATTATACTAACTGGAAAGGCTGTACACCTGCACATCTGGTGAAGTCAGTCCAGGATTTGTCGATGGATGGATATGGAGTGTTGGGGGAAGAGAGAACTCAAGAATAGCTCCATGGTGTTTGCCCTGAGCAGGGCGGTAAGTGGGAGTGCCGTTTACTAAGATGGTAAAACGCTGGTGAAGGAGCCGATTTGAGAGGGAAGAATGAATTTTGGACATGTTAAGTTTGAGAGGATTATTAGACATCCAAGTGGAGATGTCATGGAGGGAGTTTGCCTTAGAGTCTGGGATTCAAGAGGAAACTGTGGGGCTGGAGATACACATTTGGGAAGGATCAGAGTCTAATTCTACCCCCTATGATTACAGAATAGCCTTTCCCCCTCAAAAATCTCTCAGCAGCCTGCTACTGATGCCTAAAGTTACAGCATTAGAAATTCATTTATGCTCTATGGATTATTAAATGACATATAACCTGGAGGAGTGGTAGCATATTAAATCTTTATAAAATCCCTACTGTAATGTGAATTAGTTTATTACTTTCTTTTCAAGACAGCTGAGATGTGTTTACCTCGAGGAGATTCCCATATTGATAGAGACGGGTTAGGCAGGGAGAGTTGATGCAGTGAAGTTGCATAAGGGATCACATTGGGAGGTGGTAGATAGAGAATTTTTTATGGATATATTTTTATAAAAAAGGGAGTCTTGGAGGGCCTTAAATTGTGAATATCACCATTAGATTTTTAATGGATGGTGAAGCCGTTTGTGTGTATAAAGTTATTTGTTATTTGTGTTCCTTCATAGTTATTTGTGTTTTAAATTAGTATTCATAAATCATTTTACTATCAAATGCAGAAAGCTACAAATTAAGACATCTAACTTTCCTTAAACTTTTAAGCCATATTCATAAATCTCATTCTATTTATAAGCTTACACATTTAGATCAAAATAATCAATAGAATTTGGCTATGGGCCATTACTTCCAATAATTGCTAGAAGTTACATAAGATTTGGCAGTAACAAAGATAGGAAGAATTTTGACTGCTATTTTGTGTAGAAAATCAGATATTTTAGATAACTGAGTAAAATTAAAAGCTCTTTTCTATATTAAATAAATAAATAAATAAATAAATAAAGTTATTGGTATTAGTTTCATGTACCTGCTGTAACAAATTACCATAAACCTCATGTCCTAAAATAATGCACATTTATTAATCTCCTGCCGTTCTGAGGGAAGAAGCCTGGAATCAGTTTCACTGGGCTAAAGTCTCTGCGTTGACAGGGTCACATACCTCCAGGAGGCTCTAGGAAAAAGTCTGTATCTTGGACTTTTCCAGCTCCCTTCCTCCATCTTCAGAGCTCACAGCACAGCATCTGGCTTCAGTGGTCACATTGCTTTCTTCTTCTGTATTCAGAGCTTCTGTCTTGTAAGGACACTTGTGATTATATTTAGAGCCTGCTTAGATAATCCAGGACAAACTGCCTAGCTCAAGATTCCTAATTTAATCATATCTTTCCAGTCCCTTTTGCCAGATAAGGGAACATTCCAGTGCTTCCAGTGATTAGGACCTCGATATCTTTAGGGGCCATTAGTCAGCTTGCCACAAACCTGCCCTGAAATATTTTGCTTTAGTGCAGTTTTCATAAACATATGACTGCTTTAAATGTATTCCTGACTCTCTTAAGAATTTTACCTGCTGTTATTCTTTATCAGACCCTTTGCCAAGTAATACCTGGGTATTATTTGCTGCTCCCAACTCTGTGCCTTTAGGTGGTAGAGACTGTTTTTAAGTTTTAATTTAGAAAGAATTTCAAATTCATGAAAAAGTTGCAAGAATAAGAATAATACAAAAAAGCGTCCAAGTGCCCTTTTCCCAAATTCATCTATTGTTAACATTTTACCCTATTTGCTTTATTATTTCTGACTTACATGATTTTTAAAAAATTATGTTTCCTTTTTGAGAAAACAAGATATAAAAATTCATACCAGTGGATGCATTATTGATCTATAATGTCCATATGATCTCATTAGAGACTGGCAACCTTTTCTGCAGTTTTTAGCTTTGCAGGCCACATGATCTGTGTTGTAAGTACTCAACTTTACTAGTGCAAAAGCCGTCATACATGACACTTAAATGGATGAGCATGCTATGTTCTTTTTTTTTTTTTTCTAAGTTCATTTATTTTCTTGAGAGAGAGAGTGGGTGGGGGAGGGACAGAGAGAAGGAAAGAGAATCTCAAACAGGCTGTGTGCTGTCAGTGCGGAGCCTGATGCCGGGCTTATACACACGGACCCAGACGGTGTGAGAACATGACCTGAGCCGCTATCAAGAGTCGGTCACCCAACCAGCTGAGCCATGCAGGAGCCCTGAGCATGATATGTTCTAATAAAACTTTATTTTCAAAAACAGTATGGGGCTGGATTTTGCTCACAGGTTGTTGTTTGCCAACCTGAATTAAATGAATTCTAAGTGATTTAGAATTGGACTTAAAAAATGTTTTTGACGGCAGTGTGTTCCTTAAATTTCTTGAATTACCAAGGAATAGTTCATGGTCTTTGTACTCAGAAATAGTAATGTTTTCTGTATCTCATTAAAAGATTATGTCATTATCAAAGAGATAATCTAGACTGCTACTTAGTTTCTACCTGAAAAATACACTCCTAGCACGTGAGCATTGAAAAGTACTTTGAAGATGAGGGGCGCTGGAGTGGCTCAGTTGGTTAAGCTTCTAATTCTTGGTTTGGGCTCAGGTCATGATCTCACAGTTCATGAGTTTGAGCCCTGCATGGGGCTCTGCACTGACAGTGTGGAGTCTGCTTGGGATTCTTTCTCTTTCCCTCTCTCTGTTTCTGCCCCTCCCATGCGTTCTCTCTTTCTCAAAATAAATAAATAAAAACAAAAACCAAAATCTTAAAAAATGAAAAGGGCTTTGAAGATGAATAAATGAATGCATGGGGTGAGTGCACAAATAGGAAACTGTATAGGCTAATGTTTCTCAAATCAGGTTCTGTTTGGAAGTTTAAAAAATTTGTGGTTCAAGATAACCTAAAACTTTTTGGTATTAACAAATTTAAGGCAAGAGATTGATCTCATAAGTGAGTAAAAATGTCACTTGATTGCAGTGTCAGCATTCCTGTGGACTACTGATTGGGACCAAGTAGTATCACTTATTATAGGCTAAAAAGAATATCGCTGAAGGGTTTTGATGCTTTTGTGACCATGATAAAATGTCATATTGTATGAACTTGAGATTTATAAAAGGTAAAGGAAAAAAAGTGATGGGAGAGTTATGTCAAAATAATACAGGTATGCTAAAGTTATGTTAAAAAGGTACTGTAATAGGGGCGCCTGGGTGGCTCTGTCAGTTGAGTGTCTGACTTCAGCTCAGGTCATGATCTCATGGTTCATGAGTTTGAACCCCATGTTGTGCTCTCCGCTGTCAGTACAGTCTGTTTCGGAGGACCCTCTGTCTCCCATCTCTCTGTATCTCCCCCGCTTGTGCTCTCTGAAAAGTAAATAAACATTTTTAAAAAAAAGGTGCTATAATTATATCATTTTCAACTTGGGACCGATGATTTACTTTGAGCAAAACAGTGTCACCCATCTTATTAGGTAGACATAAGTTTTATCGGTTTTATAAATTTTTTTGTATATAATTTATAAATTTTTGTTGGTTTTATATTTACAAAAGAACTTCAAATAGAGTTTATATCTAGTTTTGTTTGAGTGTATTTTAGTTTTATTAGAATTAAAATGATTTATGAGCTCCTCTAAGTTTGGTGAAAATATATTTCCTTTAGGAGAATTCCTTCCATTACTTAAGTTTGGGAAACCTGATCTAGGCTAGTCTACATTTTACAGATGAGGAAATTAAGACTCATGAGTAATATCATGAATATGGATAGGTAAAGGCAGTATTTTCAACTTAAAGTATTTAATTTACCCTGCACTTATTAATAGTTTTTATTTTACTATGCATAATATTTTTTTATGTTTGAGGACATTAAGTCTCCCTGATACAAATTTTGGTTGTTCTTAATAAAAATACAAAGAAAATATAATTTTTATTTTTATATTTGTCTAATGGTTTACACATTATAAATGCTTTCATTTCTACAGTCTTTTAAAAAATTAGATATGTGTAATAACCTTTAGGGAATAGACTGTTATTTCTGTTTCATCTTTATAGATGAAGGATTGATGACAGGAGAGGTAAACAGACCTGTCCAAGGTCACACTTGCAGTTAGTGACCAAACTGGGATTTGAGTACATTGTTTTGCAGTCTAATATTCTACTAGCAAAAATAAAGTGAATATGAGATTTTATAGTATTTAAATCATTCTTTTAGGCTATGGTATGTATGTCTGGTATGTGAATTTTTTTCACTTGTAGGCATTACATTTGCTCTTAGAATTTTTCCTGTAACTTCTATTTCAGACCATTTGTCATGCACATTATATTTATCAGTATCATGAGCATTGATTTCTTAAATTCTCTTAATCCATATATTTTGTTTCTATAATCTAAGGTCTTTGTTTAATGCATTGTGTTTGATTTTTTTTAATAGGTCCTGATTGTTCTTTGAATGTTCCTTCTACTGAATCTTACTGGATTCTACCAAATGTTAAACCCTTCAGTCCTTCTGTAGGTCGGGCTTCCCATAAAGCAGTTTTATATGGGAAATTCATGTGGGTGATTGGTGGATATACTTTTAACTACAGTTCTTTTCAAATGGTCCTGAAGTAAGTTTTTTTTTTCAAATGTTCATAATCTGTTTTTTTTTTAAGCCAGTTCTTTTTGGTAATAAGGCCTATCCTAAATATTTTATTGCTGTCCAAATTTATAAGTGGTTATATTAGTGCTAGTATCTGTTTGTTACATGGGACTGATTTGAGAATATATGAACTCAATATATCCATAGTTAATTATTTGCCATTGTGCATGTAGTTAATTATTTGTATTGAAATTTCATTACCTCTCTAGAGAGTCCTTTTAACAAATTCTGAGTATGAAAATATTAACTTCAAATAAGTAGGGGACCATGCCTGTATTAGATATTATGAATCCTGCTACCTTTCATTTTTTGAGAATGAAGTGTAATTGCTTGTATAAAAATGCTTTCAGTGTGTTCTGTAAATTTTAATTTACCTGAACTTTTACTTTGCATTTACCTTAGAAGCTTTTGGGAAAAACAGTGCCAGTATTATAAAGTATATCATTCATTTACTGTTGGCTCAATAGAGATTATCCTCTGCATGATTAGATGATATGAGGAATCATATGATGGCAGGTTTATCTGATTTTTTTCAGCTGGTGATTATATTTTATTGACCATCTATTAATAGAATAAAAGAGGAAATAGAATAATTTGATTATCAATGTTTTCAAGGGTGATACTTGTAATAGTTATAACTGGTACAACTTGGGCATCAACCAGTCAATCAAACCGACCTTGGGCAGTATAGCATAGTAGTGTGTACCCAGTTGGGTTGCCAGATTCAGCAGAGAAATATACAGGACACCTAGTTAAACTTGAATTTCAGATAAACAATGAATACTTTGTTACTATATGTAGGCCCTTTGCAATATGCAATATATATATAATTTTTAAAATATGTATTTTTGTTTTTGTTCCAAATATTGCATGAGTCATACTAAAAAATTGTTGGTTGCTTATCTGAAATTCAGATTTAACTGAGCATCCTATATTTTATCTGGCAGCCCTAGGCACTGAAAATATTAACCTTGTTAATTTGGGGGTTCTAAAAAAGTTTGAGTTTAGGAGGACACTGCTTTTTTTATTTTTTTTAATTTTTTTTAACGTTTATTTATTTATTTATTTATTTAAAAAAATTTTTTTTTTCAACGTTTTTTATTTATTTTTGGGACAGAGAGAGACAGAGCATGAACGGGGGAGGGTCAGAGAGAGAGGGAGACACAGAATCGGAAACAGGCTCCAGGCTCTGAGCCATCAGCCCAGAGCCCGACGCGGGGCTCGAACTCACGGACCGCGAGATCGTGACCTGGCTGAAGTCGGACGCTTAACCGACTGTGCCACCCAGGCGCCCCAGGGGGACACTGCTTTAAAACTATGATTGACTATGATTGAAATTAAAGTATAACATAAAGTAAATTCTGGAGAGAAAAGAAAGGAAGAGTTATAGGTAAATATTTAAGTGAAGAATTAGAATTATGTGTCACAATATATGAAGGATAAAATATTATAGAAAGAATTGAAGGAGAGTTGGTGGGATTAAATGAGTTGTTAAGGTATGCAAAGAACCTGAAGAAATAGTAAGATTTAAATGTGGAAACGAGGAGTAAATTAACTATGATTAATGAAAAGAAAAAGCCTATGAAAATAAAGTAAAACTTTGAATTAAATTGTGATATTTGCAAAGGAGAGTTGTGAACACAGAGTATAATTGTCAAGGAAACATGGGAATCTTAAGAGTTTGTGTTCTGTACAAGTTTAATAGCATATTTAAAGTTAGGTGATGAATATTACTTTATACTCTCCTAAACTTACATATTTCCCATTTGAATCAGATAGTTTAACTTTTTATTTTGTCTGTAACCTGGCTCTTTTGCTTACAGTGTTTAGTTTTATACTAAGCTGTGAGGTGTTAGATTAGAAGTGACCTTATCACTGTTTTCATAAGTTTGAGAATATTTTTATTATTCTGAATGTAGTTCAATTGTAGGTAAGGATTTTTCCCCACTTATAAAAAAGTAGGGGAGTAGGTAGGTAAGTTTTTAGAAGTGATAATGTCAGTCGTTAAGTCGATTTATCTCCTGTAGAATTTAATTGAGATATAGATGTTACATTTTAAGATGAAATTGTTCAGTAATATAAAAGTTCTATATTAGTGTATTAAATTAGAATATATACATTTTATAGAACGTTATATACATTGACATTTGTGAGAATTGACATGTATTTATGGGCATAGCAAACTTTTTAATATTTACTCTTTGCTTGATACTTGGGACAAATCAGTGGACGTAATGTCCTTATCTTTATGGAGTTAGTGAGGAATGACAAGCAATTAGAAAAAATATAGAATTACCATAATAGGTAAGTACACTGTAAGTAAATTATATGTATGCACATATATAGAGATGGCAAGATAAATAGGATAAGCAAAGTGCCTAAGAGGAGAGAGTTATAAATGTAGTTGTCAAGGTAGGCATCACGGGAAAGGTGATAATTGAACAGACTTGAAGGAGGTTAGGCATTGTCAGTGCAGTTATCTGGAGGCAGGGAAAGAGCCAGACAAAAGCCTTAATGTGGGAGCTACTTAGTTCAAGCAGCAGCAAGGAGGCCCATTTGACTTTCACCGAGTGCATGAGAGGGAAGCATGAAATTACAGGGATAATGGTGGGGGGGGGGGAGAGATTATGTAGGGTATTGTAGATCTTTTGGGGAGTCATGGGAATGTATGAGCATGCTTTGACTTATATTTAAGAGTCACTGTGTCTAGTCATGAATATACTGGGATTGGGAGGAAGAGTAGGAACGGAGCTTGAGTTAGGATGAAATCATCAAGGGAATGAATTTTAGGTGGAGAAGAGGACCAAGAACTGAGCCTGAGGCACCATATCACTAGGAGGTCAGGGGAAAAGAGGAGAAACCATCAGAGGAGACTGAAACGAGTGGCCAGTGAGGTAGGAAAACCAACAGTGTGATGTCTTTGAAGACAGTAGATGAAGAGGAAGGTTTGATTAACAGTGTCAAATGCTAATGATTAACTGGGTCCAGGAAAATGGAAGACTGAGAAGTGGGCAGGGATTTGGCATGAGGAAGTTGATTTTAACAAAAACGGTTTTGCTGGAGCAGTGTTTTTAAAAGCTTGATTGGAGTTAGTTGAAGAGAGAGTAGAGAGAGGTGTAGGGAGGGACAAGGAAGAAATGGGGCAGTAAAGAAATGGAGTGATAGTCTGACAGGGTAGTCTTTCTCTTTTCTCTTTTCAAGAGAAAAATTTTTTTTTTATAAGTGGGGAAAAGTAACACCATGTTTTTATATTGATGGGAATTATCTAGTAAGACCAGAAAGTGGTGATATAGGAAAGAGATGGGAGAACTACTAGAGTGTTGTGGGATCTAGTGCCCCAGAAACACAAATTTAGTTTGTTGATAGCAGGTACCAGCCGACTGCCAAGTAGGGGCCTAGGACCTAGATGCTAACAATGGTTTTTGCATTGGTAAGGAGCTATAGAAAAGAAAGGAATACGAATGTAGTGGGGTACACAAAGCCTAAAATATTTACCATCTGGCCCTTCATCTAAATAGTTTGCTGAGCCCTAATTTATGGTAACTTAGTGGAAAACAAGTGTGTTGGGTGCAGATATGGTAGGTAGGTGGATGTAGGTAGGAGTCTGTGGAAGATTATGTTCTGATCGATTTCCTCATTCATGCCATACACATGTGTTATATAACTCCAAGGTAGGATATAAGTTAAACATAGTCCTGAAGACAATTTTTGGTTGACTTTATTTATTTATTTATTTATTTTTGTGAAGGGAGCTCCCTTAACCTTTTCTGATGAGTTGAAGGAAGACAGAGAAGAGGGGAAATAATAATTGACAGGGAGCTTCTTAAACATTGTTCTAGTCACTTCTTAGCTGGGTGCTTTGTTTTTTACATTTTGGCAAATTGAGGAAAAAGCATGATGATGACAACTGGAGTTCTGTTAGATAAGCATTTAAGATTCATAGTTTGGAACGTCTCTTTTCATATCTATATTTTTAGACCAGTAGCATAAATAATTAATTTTCTTTTTGTATCCTGTAATCCAATAAGTACCTTATTTTTAGAGAAGCTTCTATCTTACTAGATTCATTATATTTCAAAAAGTGATCTGTGAACAAGTTATTTTTGGCATAGAAATAATACTTCTTAATTAATTTATATAATGCTAAGCTTAGAGTGTGTAAAAGAATAAAAATGAATAAAGCAAATGGCCGTTGTATATATGGAGAGAATTTTCTTTTATTTTCAAAAGAAAAAGCTGGCTTTAAAAACAAATTAAAAAATGCAGAATAGCTCACTTATTGTTTAGGCTAATCAGTTGGTTGAAACTGTTAAAGGTAACTGAACAAATTAATTCCAGTAATAAATAGCTTAGTCAAGTTAATGTATATTACACATTTAGGTGATTGAATTCTAATTTACCATATGTATATCTTGAATGAGTCTTTATTAAAAATTTCTAATATGGTACATGAAATTATAAGTTTATTAGTTATAATTGTTTTTGAATTTAATGAATACTTGAATATAAGTGAGAAAAACATTTGCAAATTAAAAAACCAGAAATGAATCTTAGCTTATAAAATAATTTTCTTTTTTCACTTTTAGTTACAATTTAGAAAGTAGTATATGGAATGTAGGAAGTCTGTCAAGGGGTCCTCTCCAGAGATATGGACACTCTCTTGCTTTACATCAGGTAAGGATCCTGCTTTTTAAATTCTAATCATTCTTTTTTTTTTGTTTTGTTTTTAGAGTTCACCTTAGAGAAGAAATTACTAAATCTCACGT
The DNA here is from genome assembly GCF_014898765.1 of Herpailurus yagouaroundi. Taxonomy (NCBI): domain Eukaryota; kingdom Metazoa; phylum Chordata; class Mammalia; order Carnivora; family Felidae; genus Herpailurus; species Herpailurus yagouaroundi. The sequence goes on from NW_024412404.1 coordinate 52,396,876, forward strand.
TTATTTCAAATACTTAATGAGAACAATAGATCGTGGATCACAGTAACTTGCAATGTCTCAAACTCATATAGTAATTTTAGTAAAAAAATAGATTTTAGTACAATTCTTTATTAAACATGAGAATAAATGAAGGTTGAGTTTTTGTATGTTGCTTTATACCTAGTCATCATGTTAATCACTTTTTAAAAATTGTAGTAAAGTACACATAATATAAAATTTACCATTTTAGCCATTTAAAAATGTTTCGGTGGGGGGCGCCTGGGTGGCGCAGTCGGTTAAGCGTCCGACTTCAGCCAGGTCACGATCTCGCGGTCCGTGAGTTCGAGCCCCGCGTCAGGCTCTGGGCTGATGGCTCGGAGCCTGGAGCCTGTTTCAGATTCTGTGTCTCCCTCTCTCTCTGCCCCTCCGCCGTTCATGCTCTGTCTCTCTCTGTCCCAAAAATAAATAACCATTGAAAAAAAAAAATAAAAATGTTTCGGTGGTATTAAGTACATTCAAATTGTTGTACAATCATTATCACCATTATTTCCAGATCTTTTTTTCATCTTGCAAAACTGATACTATAATACTCATTAAATAGTTACTCCCCATCTCCTTCTTCCCCAGCCCTTGGCAACCACTGTTCTATCTTTTGTCTTTGTGAATTTGACTATTCTAGGTACCTCATGTAAGTGGAATCATACAGTGTTTGTCTTTTGACTGGCTTATTTCACTTAGCATAATGTCCTCAAGGTTCATCCATGTAGTATTTGTTAGAATATCCTTCTTTTTTAAGCCTAAATAATATTCCATTGCATGGATATACCACATTTTGTTTATCCATTCATCCATTGATAGACCCTTAGGTTGCTTTCACCTTTTTGCCTCTTGTGAACAGTGCTGCTGTGAACATGGATGTATAACTGTCTGTTTAAGTTCCTGCTTTAAATTCTTTTGGTAGATAGCCAGAAGAGGAGTTGCTGAACTATATTATAATTGTATTTTAAATTTTTTGAGGAAATTGCCATATTGTTTTCCATAGCAGCTTCATGACTTTACATTTTCACCAGCAGTGCACAGGATTCTAATTCCTCCACATCCTTGTCACACTTGTTATTTGTTTTGTTTTGTTTTTTTGACAGTAGTCATCAAAGTGTGAAGTGTTGCTGTAGGTGTTCTTTATATATTCTAGATATCAACTCCTTCCTCAGAACAATGATTTGCAAATATTTGCTCCCATTCTGTGGGCAGTCTTTTCATTTTGTTGGTATGTTCTTTGATACACAAAAGTTTTTAATTTTAGCATAGTTCAATTAATTTAGCATAGTTCAGTTTCAATCTGTTTCTTTTGTTCTCTGGGCTTTTGGTGTCATATCCAAGAAGTCATTGTCAAATCCAATGTCAGGAAGACTTTTCCCTATGTTATCTTTTAAGAGTTTCTAAAGTTTTAGTTTTTATATTTAGGTCTTTAATCGATTTTGAGTTGTTTGTAGCATTAGGTAAGAGTTCACTTTCATTCTTTTATATGTAAATATTCTGTTTTCCCAGCTCCATTTGTTAAAAAGACTGACTATCTTTTCCTCACTGAATGGTCTTGGCACCTACCTTTGTTGAGAATCATTTCATCATATGTGCAAGGGTGTATTTTTGGCCTCTCTATTCTTTTGATTTGTGTCTGTGTTTTTGCCAATGTTACACTATTTTAACTACTGTAGTTTCGTAGTAAGTTTTGAAATGAGGAAGTATGAGACCTCCACGTTTGGTCTTGTTTTGCATGTTTGTTTTGCTTCTTCAGGGTCACTTAAGATTCCGTATGAATTTTTCGATTATTCTATTTCTCCAAAAATGTCATTGAGATTTTGATAGGGATTGCATCATACTCAGTTATTTTATGTATTCGTATAATTCATGAATTTAGTATGATTAAAATGATAGGCTACTTAACTGGTTTTTGTTTTGAACAAAAAAAAGATTCATGTATTTTGTGGTATGTGACTAGGACTTTCAAATGAGAACTGACCTATTTTCTGTGCTTAGTTAAGGAAATTTATAGAAGCAATGTAAAGAATAAACTGCTACTCTTTTTTTTTTTTTTTTTTGCATGTGCATGTTTTAAAGATAAAATAAGGGGGCGCCTAGGTGGCGCAGTCAGTTAAGCGTCTGACTTCAGCCAGGTCACGATCTCGCGGCCCGTGGGTTCGAGCCCCGCGTCCGGCTCTGGGCTGATGGCTCAGAGCCTGGAGCCTGTTTCCAATTCTGTGTCTCCCTCTCTCTCTGCCCCTCCCCCGTTCATGCTCTGTCTCTCTCTGTCCCAAAAATAAATAAACGTTGAAAAAAAAATTTTTTAAAGATAAAATAAAAACTAAGTGTATATATATGTGTGTAATATAAATGCTTTTTTCTTTTAATTTTGGTTTTTAATTTTAGTTTTTGATTTATTTCATATTTTTGGTAACAGCTTTTGAGATATAACTGATATACCATACAGTTTGCTCATCTAAAGTATATAGTTGAATGGTTTTTAGTCTATTCAGAGTTACACAACAATCTTTTGCAGATATGCATAAAATTGCAAAGTTGTATCTTCTGTTTTAGAACATTTTCATTACCTTACAAAGAAACTTGTAATCTTTAGCTATCACCCCAAACCTCCTCATCTTCCCAGCTTTAAGCAATCATGAATTTACTTCTTGTCTCTATAAGTTTGTGTGTTCTGCACATTGCGTATAAATGAAATTGTATACTATATGGTTTATGACAAGCATGTTGTAGCACGTATCCATATTTCATTTTTATGGCTAAATAATATTCTGTTTTATGAATATACTACATTTGGGTTTTTCATTTATCAATTGATGGGCATTTGGGTTGTTTTCACCTTTTGTGGCTGTTATGATAATGCTGCTGTGAATAGTCATGGATAAGGTTTTGTGTGGACATATGCTTGTATTTCTCTTGGGTATATACATAGGCTTGGGAATTGCTGGGCCAAATAATAATCCTCTATTTAATTTTTTGAGGAATTGCCAAACTGTTTTCCAACGTGGCTGTATCATTTTACGTTTCTACTAGCCATATATAAAGGTTCCAGTTATTTTACATCCGTGCTGTAACACTGGTTATTTGATACCATTTTGATCATGGCCATCCTCGTCATTGTGAAGTGGTGTCTCGTTTTGTTTTGATTTCTGTTTCTCTGTTGACTAATGATGTGGGTCATCTTTTCGTGTGCTTATTGCCTATTTGTGTGGTCTGTGGAGAAATGTATATTCAGGTCCTTTGCCCATTTTTAATTGGGTTATTTGTCTTTTTATTATTGAGAAGTGAGAGTTATTTATATATTCTAGGTACAAGTTCCTTATCAGATACATCATTTGCAGATATTTTTCCTTTGTGAGCAGTGTCTTTTGAAACCTAAAAGTTTTTTAATTTCGATGAAATCCAATTTATTATTGTTTTTCTTTGGTTGCTTGTGTTTTGTTGTTATATTTAAGAATCCATTTACCAAATCCAAGGTTATGAAGATTTACCTCATGTTTCTTTCAAGAGTTTTATGGTTTGGCGCTTACATTTATGTCTTTTTTTTTTTTTTTTTTTGATCCATTTTGAGTTAGGTTTTGTACATGGTATGCAGTAAGGGTTCAAGTTCGCTCTTTTTCATGTTGACTATTTGTCTTTATACCATTTGTTGAAAAGGCTATTCTTTCTCCCTGAATGGTATTGGCCCTCTTGCCAAGCATCACTTGACTTTAGATGTATGGATTTATTTCTGGACTCTCATTTCTATTGACTTATATGCCTGACTTTATGCCTGTAGCATACTGTCTTGATTACTTTTCCTTCATAGTAAGTTTTGAAATCAAAAAGTGTGAGTCCTCCAATTATATTCTTTAAAAAAGTTTTTTTTTAACGTTTATTCATTTTTTGAGAGAGAGTGCAAGTAGGGGAGGAGTAGAGAGAGAGAGAGAGAGAGAGGGAGGGAGAGACAGGATCAGAGAGAGAGGGAGATGCTGACAGCTCAGAGCCTGGTGCGGGGCTTGAACCCACTAGCTGTGAGATCATGACCTGAGCTGAAGTCAGACGCTTAACCGAGGCACCCCTTTTTTTTTAAGATTGTTTGGATATTTTGGGTTCTTTGCAATTGCATGTGACTTTTGGAATCAACTTGTCAGTTTCTACAAAGAAGCCCTCCAGGATTTTGGTAAAGATTGCACTGAATGTGTAGATTGCCATCTTAACAACATTAAGTTTTTAATCTATGAACATGAGATATCTTTCCATTCATTTAGATCTTTAAAGATTATTTTCAACAATGCTTTGTAGCTTTCAGAGTTTAAATTTGTTTTTTTTTTTCTTTAAAAAAATTTTTTTTTTAATGTTTATTTTCTGAGACAGAGAGAGACAGAGCATGCGTTGGGTAGGGACAGAGAGAGAGGGAGACACAGAATCAGAAGCAGGCTCCAGGCTCCAAGCTGGCAGCACAGAGCCCTACACGGGGCTCAAACTCACGGACCGTGAGATTATGACCTGAGCCGAAGTCGGTCACTCAACCAACCGAGCTACCCAGGCGCCCCTCAGAGTTTAAATTTGTAATTTCTTTTAAGGTGCCTGCCTGGCTCAGTCAGTGGAGTGTGTGACTCTTGATCTTCGGGTTGTGAGTTCGAGCCCCACACTGGGTATAGAGATTACTTCAAGATAAAATCTGTAAAAATAAGTTTGTAATTTCTTTTGTTAAATTTATTTCTAAGTATTTTCTTTTTGATGCTTTTGTAAATGGAATTGTTTACATAGTTTCAGTTGTGGATTGTTCATTTTTTAAAAATGTTTATGATTTATTTACTAAGACAAATTTTTATCAATCACAATTTTTAAAAAAATATTTTTAATGTTTTTTTATTTTTTTTTATATTTTATTTTTGAGAGAGAGACAGAACATGAGTGGGGGGAGGGGGAACACAGAGAGAGGGAGGCACAGAAACTGAAGCAGGCTCCAGGCTCTGAGCTGTCAGCACAGAGCCCAACCAGGGCTTGAACTTGTAAACCGTGACATAATGACCTGAGCTGAAGTTGGTTGCTTAACTGACCGAGCCACCCAGGCGCCCCTAGATTGTTCATTTAAAGTGTATATAAATATAATAGATTTTTTTTGTACGTTGATTTTGTATTCTGCAGTGTTACTGAATTCATTTATTAGCTCTAATATTTTTTCTAATTATTATTTTTTATTTCTTAGGATTGTCTGTATACAAGTTCATATAATGTATGAACAGAAATATTTTACTTCTTTTCCAATGTGGATGCCTGTGTTCATTTTTTTTGTTTCTTTGCTTTGGCTAAAACCTCCACTGCAGTGGTGAATATAAGTGGCAAATTGGGCATCTTTGCCTTGTTCCTGACCTTAGTGGGAAAGCATCAGTCTTTCACCATTAAGTATTAATATTAGCTGTGTGTTTTTCTTAGATGCTCTTTATTAGGTTGATGAAATTCCTTTACGTTCCTAGGTTATGGAAATAGTAATGTTGTATATCATTTGTGTATCACTCATTTCAATCATAGGTGGTTGAATTTATTTGTATAATTTATAAGTGCTATAAAGTATCTGTCCATAGCCATGAGAAGTAACAATAATGGGCTCCACATAGTGGACCTACCAGATCATAGTGTGATCTTCCTTTTTGGGCAGTACTTGATGAAAACAGTGAATGACAATAGCACAAAGCAATACACATAGATGGTAACATTTGAAGAACTAGGGACTCAACAACTAAGATAATTATACATGGTTAATTTAACTATATAATATAGCTGTTTTAAATAAAGTATCTTAAGGTAACTTTTTGAAAACATGGGTTTTTTTCCCCCTTCTTCTTGTAAGTAAAAGCATTGTCCCTTCTTGTAAATAAAAACATTGATTCTCATTTGACTTTTTATAAATAAGAACTGTACTTTATACGTGTTGTGAGTTAGGATTACTAAAGTTTAAGTTGAGCCTTTATTTTTAATTAATATATATTGCTGAGGTATGACTATTTTGTTTATTAATACATGTTTTTTTAATTTACAGGAAAACATCTTTATGTATGGAGGCAGAATTGAAACAAATGATGGCAATGTCACAGATGAACTATGGGTTTTTAACATACATAGTCAGTCATGGAGTACAAAAACCCCTACTGTTCTTGGACATGGTCAGCAGTACGCTGTGGAGGGACATTCAGCTCACATTATGGAGCTGGATAGTAGAGATGTTGTCATGATCGTAATATTTGGATATTCTGCAATATATGGTTATACAAGCAGCATACAGGAATACCATATCTGTGAGTTACTTTGAAAATGCAACTATATACTTTTCTTTATTAGTTGGCAATATTTCTATCTTTAATAAAATCTTCATATGAATTTAGCCAAATAGTGAGTTATTTGAAATCAGAATTATTAGCTAAGATTGAAAACTTTTTAATATAAACCTTTTCATTTTGTGTTAGCTTTGGTTTTTTAATATTTATCTTCTTAGCCGAAAGTGGAGAAATGTTACATACCAGTCACACATTTTTCGAGAATTGAGAATATTTATAAATATGAGAAGTTCCAACAGATGGTGCTATTTCTTTGGATTTTACTTATGAGTAAGAACTAAAACTAACCTAGTCTCTTTACTATTCAGTCCATGATTTCAGGATTTTTATTTTTCAGAGTTCTGTTTCTAATCTTACTGCAATATCTCTATCTGTGTATTATTCTTTTAAAGTAAGCTTCCCGAGGATAATCTGTTGGCTTTTATAAGAGATCATTATCTGGTAGGTGAAGGTGACTGAAGTGATCTACATATGACTTTTTGTACTCTCCTTTGTTTTTCTGGTACTTTATTATTTTTTTGAATTCTCTGTGACATTTTCAAACACTTAAAAAAATTGCCTACAAATACTTTTTGATCCCTGTTTGAAGAACATATTCCATTTCTAGCTCTGGTCAGTATTATGAACTCAAGTTTTTGGCTCTTTTGTCTATAGACAACTATATCCAACTATTTAGCATCCTTGTGTAATGTTAATGAGAAATCTCGCTTGCAGATCAACAAGAGAGCCCTTAATGTGCTCAGAAGAAGCCTCCCTTTGCAAATACTCTTGTCTCTCCCCTGCAGTCCTTTCTCAGGTGATCTGTTTATATGTCCCCCACTGCAGTTGGGTGGAGAATGATTATGTATCCTTCTTACTCCTTGGTGCCATTTTACTTTCTTTAAACTCCTCCTCTTCTAAACCACTCAGCTTCGCATCAGACTGTGCCACCTGTTACTTCTTCTTCACTCTCTGTTCACTCCTCAGATCAGTGTGTTGTATTCCTCAAAAAATACAGCTTGTGGCTCATTATCATTATGTCCTGCATAAATTAGCCAAATAATTTTCTTTTTATTTAAAATTTTTTTAATGTTTTTATTTATTTTTGAGAGGAGAGAGAGAGAGAGTGCGCGGGAGAGGGGCAGAGGGGAGACACAGAATCTGAAGCAGGCTCCAGTGCAGGGCTCAAACTAATGAACTGTGAGATCATGACCTGAGCCGAAGTGGAATGCTTAACTGACTGAGCCACTCAGGCGCCCCAGCCAAACATTTTTCTGATTTCAGTATCCACTTACATACTTCTAATACTTAGACTCTCAGTTTTAAAAATAATTTTTAATTAATTAAAAAAAATTTTTTAGTTTATTTATTTATTTTGAGAGAGAGAGACAGAGCACACAAGTAGGGGAGGGGCAGAAAGAGATGGAGAGAGACAGAGAATTCCTAGCAGGTTCCACACTGTCAGCTCAGAGCCCGATGCGGGGCTCGAACTGATGAACTGTGAGATCATGACCTGAGCCAAAGTCAAGAGCTGGATGCTTAATGAGCCAAATGAGCCTCCTGGGTGCCCCTGTCAACTTTTTTTTTTTTTTTAATCTGTCTTTCAGAAATCTTGTTTTCCATCGTGGTTGAGTTGCACTCTCGCTTTGTACTCTTGACCTATACCTCAGTGAATCCCATAATTTCCATTTTAGATATCTTACTCTAAAATGCCACTGGTCTTTCCAGCTTACTCCTTCTAGTACCCAAAGTCTGACAATTCTCCAGCCTTAATAGAGCCTTTAGTCCATCAAACCTATCAGATTTTCACTATCACCCTCTTACCTGTACTTCTAACCTTACCCAGCTTTAAGTTCATAATCACCAGTCTCTCCTCTAACTCTCCAAGTTGACTATGTCATACATTTTCCTCTCTTCAAACTTCCAGCCACTCCCTTCTCCATGATTAGCCTCAGCTGATGACTTTACTTCTTATTTTACTGTGAAAATAGGAGAAATCTAAAGAGAATGTCTGCTGATGGGAACATTTTGGAGTGTAATGGTTAATAAGCAATGCTGCATTGAATAAACTGCTGTGTAACACATTATTGCCATAACAGCTCATGGTGGCATTGAAACGGATGTGCTATCATTGCATTTTTTAGAGGAGCCTAAGAGTTGTTTAAGCAAGAGTTACAAATTTTCTATGTAGAAAGCTTGTTTTGGTTTTTGATTTTGTTATTAACTTTTGGTTTCATTATGGTATTCAGGGAATGTTGTTAAGTATTGTTTCTACTTTTTGTAATTTATTGAGATTTTTTTTTTTTTGTGGGCTATTTTTCAAATTTTATAGGCACTTGAAAAGGAGGTAAATCTTATAATATCAAGGTATGGCATTTGATATATCTATATCTGTATCTAATCTATATCATTTATGTTTGGAACTTAGATTCCTTCCTTCCTTTTTTTTTGTACTTTATCTGTCATGCTCTGAAAATTGAATTAAAGTCTAAAAATGTTAGTTTATTTTTGCCTATTTCTCCTTGTATGTTCTGGAATTTATGCTTTATGAAAGTTGCAAGTTGTATCTTGTAATATTATAAATCGCTTGTTTACTGTTTTTGACTTGGTTTCTACCTTGTGTGATATTAATTTCATGGCTCTTGTTTTTTGCGGGAAGGGCTTTAGCCTTTTCCTGGTAAACTTTTGCCCTCCCTTTCGTTCTTGTTAACCTTTCAGAACCACTTTGTTTTAAATGTATCTCTTGTGTACGAGAAAAAGTTGGATTTTGCTTTGTGATTCCATCTGGTTTTTGTACATTTTGTGTCACTCTGTTGTCTTCTTGTTTTTAGTTATGGCCCTTTTTATGTTTAGGGAGAGTCAAGGCAATTTTTGGTGGGAAGGAGCGTGGTAATTTTTGAGGTCTGCCACCAGTAGGCTTCGTCCACACCCTGTGTTTCGCTTCTGCATGTGTGTGACCTCTTCTGTGTGACTCTCTTGGTTTCACTTGCTGTTTGCATATTCACACCTGATTTGTAGTTTTTTTCTTTCATTCATAGTTTCTCTGGATTTTTAATTTTCTTTTTTCTTTCACTTTCATGTTTTCCTTATTTTTTTATACGCCTTCTCTGAGGATAATGGGAAGTTTCAGAATTAAACTATCACTGTACTTCTACTTGATCCAGAGGTTTTGCTTTTTAAAGTTTTAAAAAATGAATCTGAAGTTAACCAGTACTTTTACCCTTTGATCAACCTCCAGTTTACAGGCTACTGTTTTCCACTGTTTTAATTCATCTTGTTTTGTTTTAAATACATTTGACCTTATTATCGGTATTTTATACTAGGGTCTTAGTCTTTTCTGTAAAGGGCCAGATAGTAAATATTTTAGGCTTGTGGGCCATATGGTCTTTATCACAACTAGGCAATTCTGTTAAAGCATGAAAGCAGCCACAGACAATACATACACAAAGGAGCACGGCTTTGTTCCAGATTGGGCTCCCTTGGGTCTTAGATTGCCCACCCCTGCTCTAGAGAGAATGTGTGCTTCTGGGGACCTATTGACCTTGGTCCAAATTAAATTAAAATTTTGGCATGCATTTTTTTGGGGACCTTATGTGTAGGGTGAATTCATGCCAGAGTGACACAATGTCTAGTTTCGGACCAAAAGTGTCCAAGGGAAGCTGTTTTTATTTTTCACATAGAATCAAGGCTGAAATAGACATTTTCTGGCTGCCTCTGCAGAGCAGATTTAAAAAAAAAACCACTTTCTTGGGGCGCCTGGGTGGCTCAGTCAGTTAAGTGTCCGACTTCGGCTCAGGTCATGATCTCATGGTTTGCGGGTTCGAGCCCTGTGTTGGGCTCTGTGCTGACAGCTCAGAGCCTGGACCTTGCTTTGGATTCTGTGTCTCCCTCTCTCTCCTCCTCCCCCACTCACACTCTGCCTCTCTATCTCAAAAATAAATAAGAACATTTAAAAAAATCCCACTTTTTTAAATTAATTTTTTTAATTAAAAACTCTTTTTTTTAGTTTATTTATTTTGAGAGAGATAGAGACAGAGCACACAAGTAGGGGAGGGACAGAAAGAGAGAGAGAATTCCTACAGGTTCTGCACCGTCAGCTCAGAGCCCGATGCGGGGCTCGAACTCATGAACTGTGAGATCATGACCTGAGCCAAAGTCAAGAGCTGGATGCTTAATGAGCCAAATGAGCCTCCTGGGTGCCCCTGTCAACTTTTTTTTAAATCTCTCTTTCAGAGATCTGAAAGATCTCTTTCCATTGAGGATATAACCCTGATTTTATGTAGAAGCTCTGATGCAGTAATTACCTGGGCTTACCTTTAGTATCAGCCATTAAAACCAAATTTCTTGATTACCCAGTTGGTACATGTCTTCTGTACTCTGCCTTCCTACTGAGTATACTTTGCAGTTCATAGAAGACATTATTTTTTTCATACTTCCCTTTATTTAACAATAAATTCATTCAGCTATGAGACATAGTGGTGATTATACTTTCCAGGGAGATAAGTAAGAAGGCACGTCAGATTTATTCTAATCTTCTGTGTGTGGTAAATGTTGATGTAGGTTGTTAATGGATAAATTCATTGGCTGGTAGGTTTTTGTTTTCATTTGGAAGAGTTTGATAAAAAATTTCACTTGTAGTTTTGGTAAAATTTTAACTATTAGGGTTCTTTTGGTTTAGTCTATAACAAAAATACTATTTATAAGTAAATTTTTCCACAGGGTACTTTTGGTTTGATTTTTGTTTTATTAATTGCATTACCTGTCAGGCACACTTATAAATATAGTATAAGATGGATATGGGAGGAATACATGATTTATGAGTATTATAAGAATAATAGATGAATTATGAGCAGTTCTGTGAATTAAGTACAAAGTAAAACTCATCAACTTTTCTGTAAAAATTAATAATAACAATAAAATTAATGTATTACTTTACCCTATGCATTTTGAATTCATTGCTTATTGAAAGTATGTGGCACCAAATCTAAGTACTTTCACTTTGAAAAGTACTTACAAATAAATGAATATAAAAACAATGGGTAAATTTAGTTTAAAGATGTTAGAATAATTGTTCTATATATCATAGAAAAGTGCTACTTTAGGGAGTGATACTGTATTAAAGTATGGCTGCTTTGAACATAAGTAATGGGATAATTCATCATCTTAGTTACAAGTGAATACTTATTTCCACAGAGAGAATTTTTATTTTTATTTTTGCTTTTTTCAGATCTTAGTGGGAATTACTACTACTGTGTTGTCAGTTTAGGCTCTGTTTTCCTGACTGATTTTAATGGCATCAGGTACCCAAATGTAGGTTGGATTTTCTCTGACTCTCCTTACAAATTTAAAGCTTCTAGAAAACCAAGGAAAAAAAATATTTTTGTGTTAAAGATGGGACTATCTCTTTAACCAGCATTGTGGTGAGGGTAACTGAAAACAAAGCTGACATTAAGCAGAGTAATTACCAAAAAGAGGGTATTTTGCTAGATAAAAATTTGCTCAGAAATATACTGTCTTTAAATTAAAAAAATTTTTAATGTTTATTTTTGAGAGAGAGAGAGACAGAGACAGAGACAGAATGTGAGTGGGGGAGGGGCAGAGAGCGAGGGAGACACAGAATCCGAAGCAGGCTTCAGGCTCCGAGCTGTCACCACAGAGCCCGATGTGGGGCTTAAACTCATGAACCACGACATCATAGCCTGAGCTGAAGTTGGACGCTTAACTGACTGAGCCACCTAGGTGCCCCTAAATTTTTTTTTAATTTATTTATTTTTGATAGGGGCAGAGAGAGAGAGAAAGACACAGAATCTGAGGCAGGCTCCAGGCTCTGAGCTGTCAGCACAGAACCTGATGCAGGGCTCAAACCTACGAACTGTGAGATCATGATTTGAGCTGAAGTTGGATGCTTAACTGACCGAGTTATCCAGGTGCCCCTGAAATATACTTTTAAGCATTTTAATCTCATCTTTATGTAGAAATTTTAAAAACAGAAAAAACTCCCAGTTAACATACTTCAGAATGACCCTTATTCAACTTTTAATAATATTGCAAATGATTGCAACATATTTCTGGTTTTGTGCTTAGTACTGTGACTCTTCTTTGAGAGTTTTGTAATATAATTTAGAACAAAGAGACCATTTACTTAATTTATCTTTAATTATCTGAATTGGATCGTTATAGATTAGCATTAAAAAATCTAAGATACTAAAGAATATTTAAAAATTTTTTTTTTCAACGTTTATTTATTTTTGGGACAGAGAGAGACAGAGCATGAACGGGGGAGGGTCAGAGAGAGAGGGAGACACAGAATCGGAAACAGGCTCCAGGCTCTAGGCTCTGAGCCATCAGCCCAGAGCCCGATGCAGGGCTCGAACTCACGGACCGCGAGATTGTGACCTGGCTGAAGTCGGATGCTTAACCGACTGTGCCACCCAGGCGCCCCTAGAGAATATTTTTAAACTGCTGAGACTGTAGGTATTATCACTGCTGTTTTAAGACTTTTTTAGAGTTTTGAGCTAAGGAACACCTCTAGACATTGGGTTGATGTTGTAGTTTATAGGAGCAGATTTTGTTTCTACTTGGTTTCAGACATATGCAATAATGCATATCAACAAGTGATGAATCAGGTATTTTCCCTTACCTCTGCTTGAATTTATTTCGAGCAGGATGATGCAGACAATAAAAAGTAAATACTACAGGCATGGATGCTTATGATGTGTTTGAAGATAGTAAGTTTTATAAAAATAGAGCCGGATCAGGGGATTGAGGATACTGAGGGTGGGAGGTGGTTACAAAATAGGAAGGCCAGGGTAGATCTCACTGAAAACATGAGTTTTAAGCAAGAATTGAAGGAAGTGAAGGATTTTGCTATGTGGATATCTGGGGGAAGAGTGTTCTCTGGAAGCAGGAGCCGCTAGTGTAAAGGCAAGAACATGCAGAGCATGTCTAAGGGACAGTAAAGAGACTGGAGAAGAGAGTATAGAAAGTGAAAATGAACAGAGGAGGTTAGAGAAGTAATTAGGAAGCGAGATCTTTGGGTTTTTGCCTTGCCTTTGTTTTTTTCTTGAGTTAAATGGAGAGACATTGCAAGATTTTGAGCAGAGCAATGACATATTTTTAAATGCATCATTTTGTCTTGCATCATTTTGTCTGTGTTGAAAATAAACTCTAGGGAGGAAAGACAGAGGCAAGGAGGCCAGTGAGGGAGTTGTTACAGTAATGTGAGCAGTGAGGTGGCTTAGATCAGGGTGGTAGTATTGGAGATGATGAGAATTAGTCAATTTGATCTATATGTTTTAAAAGTAGAAATAATAGTATTTGCTGAGGGTTTGGATGTAAAGTCTGAGATCAAAGAGAGGAAAGAGACAAGGATGATTCCAATGTTTTTGGTCTGAGCATCTGGAAAGATGAATGCCATAATGAATGTAGAAGATGGTGAAGCAGGTTTGAGGTGAAGGTGGTTTGAAGGTCAGGAGTTTAGTTTGGATATGTTATATATAAGTGAGATATCCATTAGACATTAAAGTAGACTACAGAGAGATCTGGGCTGGAGATGTGAAGTTGCGAACTCGTAGAATGTAGATGGTATTTAAAGGCCCGAGACTGGATCACGTCACTAAGGAAATGGGTATAGATAGAAAGAAGAAAAGGATTGGGCCCTACGGTGTTCCATAAGAAGGAGAAGAAAATGAGCAAGGAAAAATGGTGTTGTGAACTAGAAGCCAAAAAGATTATTAAAGAAAAGTAATCAACCTTGCCAAATGTTACTCTGCTGATGGCTCAAGGAAAATGATTTCTAAGGATTGGCCATTAACTTTAGTACTGTGCAGGTGATAGGTGATTTTGCCAAGAACACTTTATGCAGTGAGGGGAGGGTAGTAAAAGCCTGACTGGATTGGATTTAGGAGGGAGGGAGAGTGGAACTGGAAACAATAGGCGAAGTCAACTCTTTCAAGGAAATTTACTTGTAAAGGGGAGCAAAGAAGTTAGCAGAAATGCAGGAAATACAGGATCTTTTTAAACTTGGATTTTCCCGGAAGCAGACTGTTAAACAAGGATTCAGGTGAAAGAGTTTTATTTGGGAAAATGCAAGTAACACTGTTTGAGGAGTTGAGAAGTAATGCCAGCATGAGAAGGTGTCCATGAAAGTGTCCACTAATAAAGCCAAAAACCACAGGAGTGATGGAGTTTTCAAATTAACACTTTATCTTTGAAATTTCCTTCTTTAACTTTTAAACTTCTTGTTAGTTGATGAGTCCTGTGGTTTGTGTCTCCAAAAACAATCCACCCTTTAGCTGAAGATACGTTTCACTCAGGGTGGTGTCTTTTATATGAAAATTGTGCATAGATGTATAACAATAGAATACTTGACAAAATAGCTTATGTGGGCCACACACAAGTAGATCTGGCAGAAAATTTTCCATGAGGACGCCCTGGTGCACAGCTTCTAAAAGTGATGTTGAGCTGTCAGGAGTGACAGTGACAGTAACCAACAAGCTTTATGCACAGAATTATTGGAAAAGTCAGGAAAATGCGTAATGAAGAGATTGGCTTGCAGTAAATGCTCCCTAGACTTTTAAGTAACAATGTGAAGGTGGCCTTTATATATGTATAATGGTGAAAAGACTCTTATTCCACAGCTATATTCACTGCATTTTTCATTTTTTGGAAGTGGTTTAATTTTCCTCTAAATTCCTCTCTTTGTTTATAAATGAATGTGACATATATACTGCTTTATATTTGTACTTACATGCTTCTGAGAAGTTAATTTTAGAGCAGGAATCCTGCCGTACGCCTCTCTTTATGTGTGCTTTCCAGTAAAGTGCCAGGTATTAAGTGCTTGGTAAGTATTTGGATGAATGAATAGGGTTTTGAACACATATTCTTTAAAAGTTGTATCTATGTATTTCCTTACTGTTATTTAAAGTCTGTTAGCCAAGTTTAAAAAAATTTTTTTTAATGTTTTTATTTATTTTTGAGACAGAGAGAGACAGAGCATGAGCAGGGGAGGGGCAGAGAGAGAGGGCGACACAGAATCCGAAGGAGGCTCCAGGGTTTCAGGTGGCAGCACAGAGCCCAACATGGGGCTCGAACTCACGAACTGTGAGATCGTGACCTGAGCTGAAGTCGGACGCTTAGCCAACCGAGCCACCCAGGTGCCCCAATAAGAGGATATTTATTAAAAAACATAACCATTTCTTATAGTCCTTCAAGTTTTCACATTATAATCATATTCCTTAAAAAATTACTGAATTTTTAAAAAGTTTTCTGCTTCTCCACTATTCCAAAATCTAGAATTTCTTTTTATGGATTTGTTCTTAAAAATAGCTTTTTATACATGTATACTTATATTGCATATTGTTTTGCTTCCTTGGTTTAGAGTTTTATAAAAAGGAAATAATATTTTGGGGTGCCTGGGTGGCTCAGTCGGTTGGGCGTCCGACCTCGGCTTGGGTCATGATCTCACAATCTGTGGGTTTGAGCCCCGCGTCCGGCTCTGTGCTGGAGCTTGGAGCCTGCTAAGGATTCTGTGTCTCCCTCTCTCTCTGTCCGTCCCCAGCTTGTGCTCTGTCTCTGCCTCTCAAAAGTAAATAAATAAACATTAAAAAAAAATGAAAAAAAGAGAGTCCTTATTTCTTTAAAAAAAAAAAAAGGAAATAATATTTTTACAGTTTTCTGAGGCTTTCTTCTATTTCATTCACCACTGTATTACCAAGATTCATCTATGTTGTTGCGTATTACTGTACTTAATGCCTTTGCATTACTGTATTTCATTATATGACTCTATCATCATTCCTTTATCCATTCTCCTGTTTGTTTATGAGCTTTTGGGTTGGGTATCTGGTTAAATTCATCCACAGCAACAATTTTGAGACACCTTGATAAAAATACCATATTTTAAAAGATAAGTCCTCAGGATTTTCAGGCAGAAAGATAAAATATCTTACAAGGATAAGAGATTAGCTTAGTATTAGATTTTTCAAAAGCAACATACAAATCAAGGCAACCAAGGAGCAAGTTTTTCAAGAAAGTCAAGGAAATAAGTGTAGGTTAAGGGTTTTATATCTTGCCAAACTGTCCTTCCAAGTGTGAAGGTTATAGAAAAAACTGTTTGAACATGGAAAAACTCAGGTGATTCTGTGTATATGTGCCCTTACCTGAGAAATGTAGTAGAGTAGAAATGTGCAGAATTTTTTGTAAAGGTATATAGATTGTAAACAATTTAGGCTTTGTATGCCACACAATCTCTGTTGTCGCTACTCCATTCTGCTATTGAAGCTGTACGCATGCAGTGGTGTAACATACATTAATGAATGAGTGTGGCTGTATTCCAATAAAACTTGATTTACAGAAACAGTTGTTGGGCTGGATTTAGCCTGTGGACTGTAATTTGTCAACCCCTCTCCTAGAGAATAAGCTTCATCTAACAAAGAGATGAATGGGAACACTTCAGTAAAAGACTGGTGGAGAAAGTTTCATGTATTTAATTTTAGAGCTAAGACTGAAACACCAGTAGGGGTGTCAGGCAACAACTAATATGCAGATATTATGTCTTCCTTCCAACGAGAAAGAATGCAACTAAAAATGGGAGGAGGGTGAGACAAAAGGGAAAGCAGAGAAGGAACCTAGACTCCTATAAGAGTCAAAGGATGCTGTTTAACTTGGTCTGCATTTAGGTCGATTGGTCCCAATTTTGTTTTTTTGGGCAGACCCAACATTCTGTGAAGACTGTTATTTCGTAAATGCCATTCTTTTTTTAGAAGTCTTCGGGAGAACAAAGAGAACATTTACTTACTTAAAAAATATAGAATAAAATATTCTGTGTGCAATTACCGGATGGATATATTGCATGCTTTTACAAATCTAAGATATACTATAGGATCTTAGTGTTTATTTTTATTACGTTTTGAAACACTTTCCTGTTTCATCATCCTAGAAATTAATTGCTCATCAGTTATTACCAACCATGCTAAAAAAAAAACTAATAAGAAAACAAGTTGCTTGGAAGGGAGATGCTAGGATGAAATGTATGGTCACTTTCAGCTTTCTTATTGCAGTGCCCAGAGTGTTTTATTACATATAAAGAAGGCATAAAAGAAAACTGGAGGCTCCATCATTGGATCCTGCTCTTAGCTTTTATTGAACACAATAATTGGATTCAATGAGATAGCAGGGTTGTGATCCTAATGTCAGAGGAAGTAGAATTCAGGCCATCAAAATATTATATGAGTCAAGAATACCTTATATTAAAAACCACAATTCAACATGAAGATATAATATGTAATAGAAGAATATCTATGTGCCCAATAGCCCAGCAGCCAGCTATTTAAAACAGAAACTACAGGCAATGCAAAGGGAAGTAGATAGCACCAATGTCTTTACAAAACAGTTCAAACATTACTTTTTATGACAAGACAGAAAGTAAGACAAGGTAAAAAAAAAAAATCTAAACAACGTAATCAGTAAAGCGGTGTTAAGATTATATGTCAAAAAACACAGCCTCATTATGGACGATGTTATCTTCTCAAGTGCTTTTGGAAAACTCACAAAAAACGAGTTGATCATATATTAGGATGAAAAGAAAATGAGTAGATTCCCAAAAGTGGGAATATTAAATAAAACCTTTCTAATGGTTGAAAGGGGAGATATAAACTTTAGTTACAAAATTGCTGAAAAATAATGGCAGTAAAATCAATACATATAGGAGTCTATGAGATAAATTTATACAGTTATCAGAGGAATATTTATAGCATTAAACAACTCTATTAATATGAATGAAAATAGGTGAACCACAGTCCCAACTCAAAAAGCAGAAAATAGGGGAGCCTGGGTGGCGCAGTCGGTTAAGCGTCCAACTTCAGCCAGGTCACAATCGCGTGGTCCGTGGGTTCGAGCCCCGCGTCGGGCTCTGGGCTGATGGCTCAGAGCCTGGAGCCTGTTTCCGATTCTGTGTCTCCTTCTCTCTCTGCCCCTTGCCCGTTCATGCTCTGTCTCTCTCTGTCCCAAAAATAAATGAACGTTGGAAAAAAAAAATTAAAAAAAAACAAAAAGCAGAAAATAGAACAAACTACACACACACACACACACACACACACACACACACGTACAAGGAAGCAAACAATAAAAATAAAATCAGAAATTATTGATGTAAGAACAGAAAGACAATAAATCAATTTAATACATTATAATTCTATTTTTAAAAATAATAAACCACTAGGGAGAAACCGCAAATATACAAAATAAGAAATGACAAGGGGAAAATGATATTGGTAAAGATTTTTTTTTGAGTTTATTTATTTATTTTGGGAGAGAGAGCAGGGAGGGGGCAGACAGAGAGTGGATTCCAAGCTGGGTCCGCACTGTCAACACAGAGCCTGACACAGGGCTGGAGCTCGGGAACTGCAAGATAATGACATGAGCCCAAATCAAGAGGTGGGTACTTAACGGACCTCTGAGCCACCTTAGTGCTCCAAGAGGAAATTAAAAAAAAAAAAAAGGACTACTTTTTACATCTATGCAAATACATTTGAAAATTTAGAAGAAATGGATAATTTCTTAGAAAATAACAGTTTTCTAAAATTGAACCCAGTAGAGATAGAAAGTTTATATAGATGAATTTCCACAGGAAAAAAATAGAGAACTCAACAGGCCTAGATGATGTTATAGGTTAAGTTTAGCAGTGCTCATAAATTGTTTTAGGCACTAGAAAAGGAAGGATTGTTGTAGAAAGGAAATTTAACATCGCCACTTAACCTGATACAGTTATCTTAGAAATAGAAGATTATAGACCTATATGACGCAGAATGAATTAAATGCTTTCTCTTAGATATCACTACAAAAATCTTAAAATGAATGAACTTCATTGCACACCAAGAAAATAATATACCATAATCGAGTGGAATATATAATTAGGATTCCAAGGATGATTCACTTTCGAGAAATGCATTAATAAAATTCACAATGTAGGTCTAGTGACCATGCTAAACAATCCCATTCCTAATTAAAACCCATGACAAATTGAAGTGGGTGTTTGAACACAATAAATGTTATCTATTTCAATCCCAAAGCCAGCATCTGATATGGAGAAAAAGGCATTTGTGTTAAGGTCCAGACCAAAACAAGGGTGCGCAAAATCTTCATAACTATTGAACATTTTTCTGGAGGTAGTAGAAGAAACAATTAGAGGAATAGGAATTCGATAAGGAGAACTTAAACTATTTGCAGGTGATAATAGAATTCCTGAAAAACCTGACACAGTAATAGGACTAACTGAAATAATAAAACAATGAAAGAATTCAGCAAGGTAACAGGTTATAAAATTAATATGCAAAAATCAATATCCTTCATGTATGCTATACACAATAGGCAATTAGAAGACCTACGGAAGAGAAAATACATTTGGAATAGCTAAAATGAAGCTAAATCACTTAGGTATATATTTTTTTTTGACAAGAAATGTTCAACTTTCTTTAGAGAAAACTATAAACCATTCTTGAAGGTCACTAATGTAGGAACAAACCCCCACCTATTTATCTAACAAAAATGCATACCAATTCCATTTCAAGGAATTCATGCTTCAGTTATATCTCCAGAAATGCAAAAATACATTTAAAAAAATTGGTATGGACAAAGTTATTCCTTGTGACATTATTTGGAAACTCCTTCAGTGCAAACATAACAGAGTGGCGTATAAAGAAAGCATGGTGCATCCACATTTGTGGTATACTATGCAGTTGCAGAAAAGAATGAAGAACTCTTTGAAATCATATGGAGTGATTTATTTACAGGATATGTTAAGTGACCAAGTGCAAAAAAGTGTATATCACATGCTACTTTTTGTGGAGAGATGTAGGGGAAATCAGAAAATATCCTTTATCTCTTTATTTTGAGAGAGAGCACAAGTGGGGAGAGAGGGGGAGAGAGAGAATCCCAAGCAGTCTCCGTGCTGCCAGCCCAGAGCCAGATGTGGGGCTCTAACTCACGAAACCGTGAGATCATGACCTGAACTGAAAGCAAGATTCGGACACTTAACCGACTGAGCCACCCAGGCGTCTCCAGAAAATATTTTTATGCCTGCCTATATGAGCAGAAATGAACACTGGAAGGATAAACTAGAACACAGTGATGTTGGTTACCTACAGAAGATGGGGGAGAGTGGTGTGGGAAGGGTAGGGAATGAAAGTATCCTTCTCAGTAGTTTTGATTTTTAGAAGCATATTGATCATCTGCTTAAAAAAATCAACAAGGAAGAAAACTCCAGAACAGTGCAAACTGAAACAAAACTCAACCATGTTTCAGATGAATAACACAATCACACTGAAAGCAGGAGAGCAGAACTAATCCACGTGCCTTTTTAACACAGCATCTGGTTACGCGTCCTCATTATTTGGGAAGAAGTGCAAGCAGATTTTTTAGGTTGGTTCTTTGAAGGTTTGGGTGAAGCAGTTCTACATTATTTTTGGTGTATTGCCAGATTGAAAAAAAATGAGAAAATGTGAGCTAAAGTTCTCAAGGTAGAAAGCAGGAGGTACAAATATGAAATGGAGAAGGCAAGGAATAATCCTGCCTGGTGGATTGGAATTGGAGGTATCAGTGAGAGCTTGTGATTAGTAGGTAGACAGACAGACAAACGGGCAGGCAGGCTCACAGTTCCAGATGTAGGTTCTTCTGAAAGGGCCTTGAAGCCAAGACACCCCTGTGGTAGTGAGCACAATGATCATCCATATTCTCAGATCCAGTTTCTAATAACATTACCAAGAAGAGAAAGCAGGGCTCCTTGGAGAAATGGCTCTTTCTACGGTTGTGGCAGGAAAAAAAAAGATGAACTTGGTATATCTTATTATATCACATTAAGGAAGTGCTCACGAAAATGATAGGTCCTGTCAAAAGAACATAGGAATCAGCTTGAAGGGGTTTGGTAAAATCTGGGATACTTTGAGCATCAAAATAATTTAGGAAAGTAGTAAATTATAAACTTGAAACAATAGGAATTTGTGAACTTACACAGATAATGGACAGACCAACGGACAGAGGAGGGGGCGAAACCTGTTTCTTACACAGAATGCTGACTGGCATTGCTGGAATTGAAAAATCATCATTTTGCGTAACTGTAGTAAAAATTGGTTTGGGAAAGAATCCTCAATAGATGTTAAGTCTGTGGGGGTAGGGACAGATTTTTGATGAGATATGCATGATATTAAAGTGTCTTTCCCACAGATTGTTTATAGGTTACAGGAAAGAATAGTACTTTGAGTGATCAAAATTCACATCACAAACCATGGGAAATCGCACATTGTGTCCCTCTGGATATGATAGCTGCTGAGAGCAACATCACTTATAGTAAGGCTTGGCAAACTTCATCTGTGCAGGTTCAGACAGTAAATATTTTGGGCTTTGTAGATTATACAGTCTCTGTTTCATCCACTCAGTTCTGCCAGTGAAATTTGAAAGCAAGCCATAGATAATATGTAAATGAATAAATATGCCTGTGTACCAAAAATATTTATTTACAAATATGAGCCGCTAGCTATTATTTGGTCTATGGGTCACAGGTTTCCTACCGAGGACTGCAAACCTGAGTCTAATCATTAAGCAGTATCATACAAACCTCAAATGAGGAACTTTGTCTTTAAAAAGGGGAAGAGTTTTATTCTTCAAAAATGTCGATGTCACGAGAGACAAAGGCTGAAAAATTGTTCCAGAGTAAAGGAGGCTTAAGAAACATGGCAACTGGGGTGCCTGGGTGTCTCAGTCAGTTGAGTGTTCAATTCTGGTTTCAGCTCAGGTCATGATCCCAGGGTCACAGAATCAAATCCCGCAGCAGGCTCCACGCTGGGTGTGAAGGCTGCTTTGGATTCTCTCTCCTTCTGCCCCTCTCTCCTGCCACTCACATACATGCACTCTCTCTCTCTCTCTCTCTCTCTCTCTCTCTCTCTCTCTCTCTAAAAAAAAGAAACCAGAAACATGACAACTGAATATGGTAGGTGACTTCTGACTGTATCTTTGTGTTGGATGAAAAAATGCTATGAAGGGCATTATTGGCTCAATTTACAAACTGAAATATTTATGTGTATTAAAGCATTCTATAAATGTTGAATTTCTTGATATTAATAGCTGTAATATGGTTATGTAAAAAGAAAGTCTTTGTTATTAAAATATACACCAAAATATATAGGGGTAAGAGGAATGATGTATACAGTTATTGTGCTTGTGTGTGCCCGAATGCATGTGTGTGTGTGTGTGTGTGTGTGTGTGTGTGTGTGTGTGTGTGTGTAGAGAGAGGGAGGGAGAAGGAGAATAATAAAATGGAACAAAGCATGAACAATTAATGAATCTGAGAAATGGGTATATGGGAAATCTTCGACTACTCTCGGAACTTGTTTGTACCCTTGAAATTGTTTCCAAATAAAATGCTAAAAATAGGCTACAAGGAGTGGATGTGTATTTTTTCATATTTGTTTATATAGGGTATGTATTTGAAGTGATGATTACAAAGAGTTCCTCTGAACTTCCTCTGGCAGTGAAGGAAACGTCAGTTTGTCCTTTCTGCTATGCTTAGAATTATGGCTTTTAGGGAATCTGTAAATCTCAGAGGGGACTTATGTGGATGGTTTTACTAACTTGGACCATAAAGCTATTCTGGGTTAGTCCTGAGGGAAATTTATTTCACTTTAGGTTAGCAATACCTCATAAACTTTCTAAGAATCTCAATGTGAGTCTCAAGGTTAGTATAATATTAATGTTTTGCTTTAGTATTTTTCATGCTTTTAGAATTTGGAAGGTGTAGTTGGGAAGCCATTATTAATGCCATTTTATCTTAACTTTTTTCCTTTTGATTTAAAAACCAAGAGATGATATTTTTAGTTTTTTTTCTCTGTAAGGATAGTGATATGTTACTTTCTCTTCAGCTCTTAACATCACGTGTTTTTCAAAATTTGGTCGTGTAAATTGGATATTGCTTTTCAGCACACTAGTGCCTGAAAATACAGATCTATAGAACAGATGTATCAGGTGGTGGAAATTAGGGATTTTTAATAGAGGAAATCTCTCCTTTAAAAATAATTCAATCATAGGAATCATAAGATGTGTACTTTTACTGTCTTAAATTAGGTTTGGCGTTTGATACGGAATTTCATTTGTGAAGAACTTTTCAGGACTAATTAGATAAAGTAAAATAGTTTCAATGTAATAAGTAAAATATTGCTTTAATAAATTGCTTAGTCTGTATGACAGAAGCTGCTGTTCAGATTATATATATATTTTCATGTTTTCTAAATGTTTCAGAATATATCACAATAAAAAGACTCAGTTTTGGTAAGTGAAATTATTACATCATATGTTTTTAAAACTGTTTAAAAGCTATATGAATATTCTGTATCTTAAAATATGCATTGGTTACATTAAAAAATTTCACTACATGTGTATTCAAGACTCAGAAAATTCAGGTCTTTTTCTGTTTAACATTGTTTCACTGATGGAGATCTTGGTCCCTTACAAGGCAGCCACTGTATTGTATATTTTTTAAAAATTCTATTTATATTTAGAAGACATATGCACATCTTATAAATTTGTACTTGATTTTTCATGACTGTATAGAACTGTACAGGTGCAAATTACTCCTGCTTCCACATATTGGCCCTGCAGATGTTTTGAGATATCTTACTTTCCACTTACCTTCTATTCTTCAGACAAGCATCTCTACTTCCTTCGGTCTTCCCTGAAGGTGAACAGGGTTTCCATTCATATCTTTTGTTAATGCCTTAAATGAACACAGATATTAATGATTTAAAGACTATTTTGTAGTAATGAGAATAGCGGCTAACGTTTTCTGAGGCTGTACTCTGTGCTAGGTGGTGGTGGTAACTACTTTACACATGTTAACTCAAAGTGAACATGTAAATATAAACTATTCTTTTCAAGTTCTATAAGTAAGGGAACTGAGGCACAGAGGTCTCACACAAGTGGCCAGTGCACACCCAGCTAGTAAAAGGGGAGATTGGATTATATAATTATAAAATACACAGTATCTTAGTTGACCTTTTGTTATCTTTAGCACTCTCTCTGGACAAATTACACTTTGTAATAACCTATTCAGAGTTAATAGAGCTAACAGAGCATGGTGTCTTATCTAATGTGAGACTATTACTTCCCCTAGATATATTTTATTTTATACTGATATTACTGTGATGACTTAACAGTCTAAAGAAAACAAAACTTTTACTTAGTTCATTATTTTTTTTTTTTTGTTTTTTATACAATTACTGTGAAGGGAGGTATACTCCATCCTATACTTGTTTATTTAACGGTGGTAACTCTGTGAAGGGCCTGACATTTATTATTAAATGAGTTTCAGCCCATCATTACTATTGATTCATGATTCTGGTATCTAAAGACTTAACTTATCTTGTCCTTTGATTGGGTCAGTGGTCATTTAATATTAAAGTACAACTTCTTTGCCTTCATCCTAGAAATTTACAAAAAATGTGGAAGAGTAAACCATTGGCAATTAAAAAAAAAGATGGAGACTGTGCAGATTAAAAGAGATTTAATAGACATATCAGACAACTGCAGTGTATGGATCTCATTTGGATCCTGCTTCCAAACAAACTTAAAAAAAGCTTATAAAATAAGTAGGAATTTGAACACTGACTGGAAACTTCCTTATGTTAGACAATTACTAATTATCTGGTTTTGTTTTTATTTTTTTGAGAATTGCAGTGCAGACCTCTAGGGTTTTAGAGTAAAGCTGTATGTAATCTCTTCTACAGATAACTTTTTGAGAAACCGTTTCTGTTTTGCTGGATTTGCTGCCTGGTGTATAATTTTGTTTCCATTATCTGGAAGACTTTCAGTTGTTACTACTTTTCCCAAAAATGTTTGGTAGAAATTGGTGAAGTCATCTGGGTCTGGAGTTTTCTTTGTGGCAAGGTTTTATTTATTTTTATTATTTTTTTCTTTTCAATATATGAAGTTTATTGTCAAATTGGTTTCCATACAACACCCGTGCTCATCCCAAAAGGTGCCCTCCTCAATACCCATCACCCACCCTCCCCTCCCTCCCACCCCCATCAGCCCTCAGTTTGTTCTTAGTTTTTAAGAGTCTCTTATGCTTTGGCTCTCTTCCACTCTAACCTCCCCCCCCTTTTTTTTCCTTCCCCTCCCCCATGGGTTTCTGTTAGGTTTCTCAGGATCCACATAAGAGTGAAACCATATGGTATCTGTCTTTCTCTGTATGGCTTATTTCACTTAGCCTCACACTCTCCAGTTCCATCCATGTTGCTACAAAGGGCCATATTTCATTCTTTCTCATTGCCATGTAGTACTCCATTGTGTATATAAACCACAATTTCTTTATCCATTCATCAGTTGCTGGACATTTAGGCTCTTTCCATAATTTGGCTATTGTTGAGAGTGCTGCTATGAACATTGGGGTACAAGTGCCCCTATGCATCAGTACTCCTGTGTCCCTTGGATAAATTCCTAGCAGTGCTATTGCTGGGTCATAGGGTAGGTCTATTTTTAATTTTCTGAGGAACCTCCACACTGCTTTCCAGAGCGGCTGCACCAATTTGCATTCCCACCAACAGTGCAAGAGGGTTCCCGTTTCTCCACATCCTCTCCAGCATCTATAGTCTCCTGATTTGTTCATTTTGGCCACTCTGACTGGCGTGAGGTGATACCTGAGTGTGGTTTTGATTTGTATTTCCCTGATAAGGAGCGACGCTGAACATCTTTTCATGTGCCTGTTGGCCATCTGGGTGTCTTCTTTAGAGAAGTGTCTATTCATGTTTTCTGCCCATTTCTTCACTGGGTTATTTGTTTTTCGGGTGTGGAGTTTGGTGAGCTCTTTATAGATTTTGGATACTAGCCCTTTGTCCGATATATCATTTGCAAATATCTTTTCCCATTCCGTTGGTTGCCTTTTAGTTTTGTTGGTTGTTTCCTTTGCTGTGCAGCTTTTTATCTTCATAAGGTCCCAGTAGTTCATTTTTGCTTTTAATTCCCTTGTGGCCAGGTTTTAAAACAAGATATTCAATTAATCTAATAGTTATAAATCTACTCAGGTTTTTTTCTCTCTTCTTGTCAGAATTAGCATTCAGTTATTGTCTCAGAATTTGTCTATTTTATCTAAATCTTCAAGTGTATTGACCTAAAGTTCTTCATAATATGCTGTTAGTGAAGTTTAGAATATTTTATAGCTGTGCCTCCTTTAAATTACTAATATTGGCTTATTTCAGCCTTCTTTTTGTCTTGAGCAGATTCTGCAGAGGATAATGTTAATACTTTTCAAAGTACCAGCTTTTGAGGTTAATGATTTGTTTTGCATATTCATTCAGTTCTTATTTTTTTTATGATTTCCTTTTAATATATTTTGATTTGTTAAGCTTTTTCCCTTTCTTTATATTGATGTGTATAATTCATTGTCTTTCAGGTTTTTCTTTTTTAAAGTTGTTTTTTAAAAAACATATGCATTTCTTCTTTATAGTGTCTTTTAAAAAGCAGAGATTTTAAATTTGGATAAAATATAATTGTCAATTTTTTATGGTTTGTGGTTTTTGTGTTCTAGCTAATAGATCTTTGTCAAGGTCACAAAGGTTTTTCTCTTGCACTTTCTATTAGCTGTTTATAGTTTTGACTCTTATCCTCAGATCTTTCATCTGTTTGAATTAATTTTCATATATGATATGAAGTAAGGACTGAGTGTTTTTTTTTTAATATCCTAATTCTCCAATAACATTTGTTGAAAAGATTTTCCTTTCTCCATTGAATTACCTTGGTTAATGTCATTTGTATATATGTTTTAATTTTGGACTCTTTTTTGATCCAGTGATGTACATTATATTTACTCCACAAACACACTTTATTGATTATGGTAGATTTATAAATCAGGCAGTATAAATCCTCTGTCCTTTTTTCTATTTTCAAAAAGTTTGGTCTATTCTATGTACTCTACATTACCGTTATAAAATTTAGAATCGGCTTGTCAATTTCTTTTAAAAAAAGATTGTAGGGATTTTAATTGAGGTTGAGTTACATATAGAGGGGAAAATTGAGTCTAACAGTATTGATTCTTCTAAGTCATGGACACAGTGTATTTCAGTATTATTTAGGTCTTTAACATTTTCAGCAATGTATTATGATTTTCAGCGTGTTGCACACAGTTTGCTAAATTTATATGTAAGTATTTAATATTTTTATGTTATTGTAAATGGCATTTTGCAGGTATTTGTGTAGTGTAGTGATTATCATGTTTGCCTGTAAATGGCATTTAAAATTTCAACTTATAATTGTTGATTGCTAGTATATAGAAAAGCAATTGATTTTTCATATTGAACTGGTATTTTGCAACTTTGCTTAACACATTTATTAATCCTGGTAGCTTTTTTTATTATCTGCATAGAGAATCATGTGTTAAAATCATGCTAGTAAATTCTTCCTTTTCAACTTGTATACCTTTTACTTATTTTCTTTGTATTTTTTCAGTGGCAGTACCTCTGGTACAGTGCTGAGTAGGAGTAGTGGAAGCAGATAATCCTGCCTTTTTTCCTATTTTAGGAGGGAAAGTTCCAGTCTTTTAATTATTATGTTAGTGGTATGCTTTCTAGATGCTTCTTATCAGGTCAAGGAAATCTAGTTTGCCGAGTCTATTTCATCGATGATGTTAAATTTTGTCAAATAATTTTTCTGCATCTGTTGGGAAGATCATTTGTCCTTTTATTATAAATTTTTTTATTTCTTAATATAGTGAATAACACTGACTTTCAGATGTTAAACAACTATTGCATTTGTGGGCAAACCCTATTGGTCATAATATATTATCCTTTTCATATATTGCTAGAATTGATTTGCTAAAAATATTAAGGATTTTTATGTTTGTGCTCATCAGAGATATTGGACTAGTTTTCTGTTTTTATAATGTCTTTGTCTGATTTTGCAGTCTGCGTAATGATAGTGATTTGGGGAGTGTTTCCTTCCATTCTATTTTCTATAATAAGAGTTTGTGTAGAATTGGTATTATTTCTTTCTCAAATGTTTGATGGAACTCACCAGTGAAACTGTCTGGCTCATGAGCCTTCTTTGTCAGAAAGATTTTGACTATAACATTTATTTTCTTTAATAAATGTTAGAGATACTCAAGTTACCCATTTCTTTGTGAATGAGCCTTGGTAGTTTATCTTGGAAGTTTGTCCATATCATTGAGATGGTAAATTTGTTGGCATAAAGTCATTAATTTATATTCTTATTATTCTTTTTAATATTTGTAAACTGTGTAGTGATACCTTTCTTATATCTGATATGAATAATTTGTGTCTTCTCTTGTCAGGTTGACTAAAGGTTGATAAGTTAAACAACTTTATTGATGTTTTCAAAGAAGTAGCTTTTCTTTCCTGTTTTCTATTTTTATTGATTACTGCTTTATTTTTATATTTCTTTTCTTATTTGGGTTTTATTCCCTCTGTTTTACTACCTTTTTAAGGTGGAAGATTAGAGCATTGAATTGATAAAGACCTTTTTTCTTCCTTTTAAATATATGTGTTTATTGCTATAAATTTCTTTTTTATCCAACAGTTTCAAACTTTAATATACGTAAGAATCACTTGGATGGTTGTTACAATAGATTGCTCTCTCCTAACCCCTGATTTTCTTATTCATTATGTGGGGATTGGTGCCAGTAAACTTCCATTTTTAAAAGGTTTCTAGGTAATTCCATTTGCTGTTGTCAAGGAACCACCCATGAGAAGGACTGACTGCTTAAGCAGTATCCTGCATATTTTCAAAAGTATTCTTGTTTCCACTTAATTCAAAGTGCTTTCTGATTTTTTTGTGTGATTTTTTTCTTTGGCTTCTCTTTGGGTTGATTAGTAGTATCTAGTTTAATCCAAATACATGAAGATTTTTCAGGTATATTTCTTGTCATTATTTTTTGTTTAATATAGTTCTTGTCAGAGACTGTATGTTTTGCTATTAACATTTTTGTGAGTCTTATCTTCTGGCTGAGAATATGGTCCGTCTTGGTGAATGTTAAGTGTCAATTAAAAAGGATGTGTGTGTATTTTGCTGCAGTGGTCGAGGTGTTCTATAAATGCCAGTTTTGTGATGGTGGGTGGAGTTGTTCAAGTCTTAGTAATTTTCCTTAGTTACTGAAAGACTAATGTAGAAATCTCCATTTATGATTGTGGATTTAACTATTTAATTTTTTAGTTCTATCAATTTTTGCTTCATACATTTAAATGTTTTGTTATTAGTCATCATTTTTACAATTATAATTTTTAGATCCCTGTAATACATTATCTGCCTTCATTCCAAGTTGTCTTCTGTTAACAGCTTCTTTTAACATTTTTTTTTTTAGAGCGGGGCTGCTGGATATGGATTATCCTGGTTTTTCTATATCTGAGAATCTCTGTATTTCACAGTCATCCCTGAAAGATAGTTTTGCCTGTCATAGAATTCTGAGTTACAGTTATTTGTCAGCACTTTAGAAAGTGTTGGGCTCTTCTTTCTGGCCTCCGTCATTTTTTAGGGTAAAAATCACAGTTGTTTGAACTTGTTTTTCTTTAACCTCTTCTGAGGTGTTTTGTTTATCTTCAGTTTTCAGCAGCCTAATTGTGATGTGTTTAGGTGTGGGTTTCTTTCAATTTTGTTTGTGATTTGCTCAACTTCTTGAATCTGTAGGACTATCAATTTGTTAACTGTACATTTTTTGTTTTATTTTTGTTGGGATTGATCTATAGTACATGTCTTTAGCTTATCAGATTCTACCTTTAATATTCTCCCACTTCATATTTAGTGTTAGAACCTCAGGATTTCCTGCATTTCTCCTCTTTTCCTTTGTGCTAATATTATATCTCATATATTATGAACAGCATAGTAAATTGTGCTTTTTGTTTTGTAAGTAAGTTATCATTTTAGGGAGACAAGAAATGAGAAATTATGTCTTGTATTTATCTACATATCCAGCTTTCCTACACTCTACGTTCCTCTATGTAAATCCAGATTCTGTCTGGTATTAGCTGTTATTGTCATCCAGCTTAAAGAATTTCCTTTGTCATATCATGGGCAAGTCTGTGGTGTGACACTTCTGCTTTTTTTTTTTTTTTTTTTTTTTTGTCTGAGAAAGTTTTGTTTCAGTTTCATTTTTGGAAAATATTTTGTTGGGTAGAGAATTCTACTTTGATAGTTATTTTTGGTTTTGGTAGAGAATTCTAGATTGACAGGCTTTTTTTTCCTTCTTAGTTTAAAAATCTGCAACTTGATTGTCTCCTGACTTAACATTCTTTCTGATAAGAGGTCAGTTGTAATTCTTATTTTTGTTCTTTAGCTTGTTCATCTTTATTACTTCATGCCAGTCCTTGGTGTAGGTTCCTTTCTTTCTTTCTTTCTTTCTTTCTTTCTTTCTTTCTTTCTTTCTTTCTTTTTTTCTTTCTTTCTTTCTTTCTTTCTTTCTTTTCTTCTTTCTTTCTTTCTTTCTTTCTCTTTCTTCCTTTCTTTCTTTCTTTCTTTCTTTCTTTCTTTCTTTTCTTCTTTCTTTCTTTCTTTCTCTTTCTTTCTTTCTTTCTTTCTTTCTTTCTTTCTTTCTTTCTTCCTTTCTGTTTGTATTTCATTAATGTACTTGGTTTTGTGGATTTATGGGTTTAATTGAATTTGAGAAATCATTTATTTAAATTTTATTTCTGTCCACCCACCACCTACCACGTTTCTGGAACTCTTATTGCACTTAGATTTGACTTCTTTAATATTTTCAGAAGGTCCCTGATAGTCCGTTCATTGTTTTTTAGGGTGTTTTGTTTGTTCATGTTGTTTCATTTTGGATTGCTCTTGTTTCTGTATCTTAAGTTCACTGTTCTTTTCTCCTAAAGCGTCAAATCTTGTGTTAATTCTACTCAATGTATTTTTCATTCAGATACTATCTTTTCCATTTTCAGGAGTTCTGTTTGAGTCTTTTTTTATCTACCATTTCTTTCTTACCATGTTCATGTTTTCTGTAACATTACTGAACATATTTGAAAGTATTTACAATGGCTTTTAAAACATTCGTTTCTGCTGATTTTATCTTCTGTGCTATTTCTGGGTCACCTTCTATTGACTGATTTTTCTTCTCGTTGTGGGTCATATTTTCTTTGCCCTGTATGCTTGTTAATTTTAAAATGTATTCTTGGGGCGCCTGGGTGGCTCAGTCAGTTAAGCGTCCGACTTCAGCTCAGGTCACGATATCGAGGTCCGTGGGTTCGAGCCCCGCGTCGGGCTCTGGGCTGATGGCTCAGAGCCTGGAGCCTGCTTCCGATTCTGTGTCTCCCTCTCTCTCTGCCCCTCCCCCGTTCATGCTCTGTCTCTCTCTGTCCCAAAAATAAATAAACGTTGAAAAAAAATTAAAAAAAAATGTATTCCAAACATGGTATATTTTTATCACGTTGGCTGCTGGATTTTGTTGTGGGTTTAAAGAATGTTGGATTTTGTACTGACATGCAGTTATCTGGTATAGTATAGGCATTTTGGGGGATTGCTTCTGAGGTTTGTTAGGACCCAGAGCAACTTTGAGTTTATGACTAACTTATTCCAGTATTACAGCCCTTTTTGGACTCTACCTAATGCCTCCTGTTGTGTGAGGTCTTTCTTCTGTCTGCTAACACAACTGTTCCCAGCCCTGTGTGAGAACCCAAGAGTTATTCAGCCTGCTAGTCTTTTGTTGTTGTTGTTCTTTACATGGGCTTTAAGTAGTTTTCTTTTATGCATATGCAGATCAGTACTCAGTTTAGGATTTGAGGGAATCTTTCTGCAGATTTCTTCAGCCTTCTCTATGTGTAGCCACCTCACCTACAAATTCATTTTTGCTTCTGGCATTTATAGTATTATTAGGAGTTATTTCATTTATTCACATACCTGTTTTCATCATTATCTTTTCTCTTTAATGAACTACTCTTTATAAATTGGGAATATGGTGGAGCACATTACTAAGTTAAAAGCAAAATTCATGCATATACAAACAATAACATACAAATGATAAGAAAATACTTTTTCTGAGATGACCAGTATTTTTACTTGGAATGTTTACTAAGAAAAATTGGTTCCCTGAGTATGTGCACATTTCTAAATGCAAAAATAATACAAATATAATGAAAATGTGAATCATAGTTAATTTTACATTTCGAGTACAAGAAAAAATTATTTCCTTAATTTTTCATTTGAAACTACCATACCACCTGTAGGTTCCTTAATTGAATTGCTAGTGACCAAACCTTGAGAAAAACTGCCGTAATATTTAGAATACAGATTTTGGTGTTAGACCTGTATCATAGGTGTTACACTATTAATTTTTTTTAAAAATTTATTTTATGTTTATTCATTTTTGTGACAGAAACAGAGCATGAGTGGGAGAGGGGCAGAGAGAGAGGGGGAGATACAGGATCTGAAGTAGGCTCCAGGCTCCGAGCTGTCAGCACAGAGCCTGACATTGGGCTCGAACCCAGTGACTGCAAGATCATGACCTGAGCCAAAGTCAGACGCTTAACCGACTGAACCACCCAGGCGCTCCACACTTCTAATTTTTTAAAAAAGTGTTTAACAAGTAGTTGAGTGAAATATGAACTTCCCGTTACTCATAAGGGGAATAAAAAATTTTTAATTAAACTTTTTATTTTGAGATCACTGTAGATTCACATACACTTATAAGAAATAAGAGTGATCCAATGTACCCTTCATTGAGTTTTCCAAAGTGGGAACATTTTAAAAAATGTATTACAATATTGCAAACTGAATATTGACACTGATACAATTCACTGATCTTATTCCAGATTTCCCGTTTCATTTGTATTTATTTGTGTGTGCCTGTGTGGGTATGGGTTTAGTTCTGTGCAGTCTTGTTGCACATTGTTTCACGTATCCACCACTGCAGTCAAGGTGTAGAATAGCTATATCACACAAGACTCCTTCACATTGCGCTTTTAATTTTATTTTTTATTTTATATAGAGAGCGCGTATGAGCAGAGGAGGTTGGGGGAGAGGGAGAGAGAAAGAATCCCAGGCAGGCTCCATATTCAGCTAGGAGGGGCTCAGTGCCAGGACCCTGGGATCATGACCTGAGCCAAAATTGAGAGTAGGTCACTCGGCTGAGTCACCCAAGTGCCTCTCACATTGCCCTTTTAAGCCATACCCACAACTCTTCCACCCCCACTCCCTTCCCGTCTCTAATCCTTGATAATCACTCATCTGTCCTCCATTTCTATAATGAGGTTACTTCTAGGATTTTATGTAAATGGATCATTTACATTTAAGGTAATTTTGATACATTAGTGCCTCGGTCTGTGTTATTGTTTATTTTCTCTCTGCTGTTTCTTATGCCTCTGTTTCTCTTGTTTCTGATGGATTACTTGAAAAATTTTTAGAATTCCATCTTGATTTATAGTATTCTTTTTTTTGAAGTTAATTTATGTATTTTGAGACAGAGCGAGTGAGCAAGCATGAGTGGGGGAGGGGCAGAGAGAGAGAGAGGGAGAGAGAGAATCTCAAGCAGGCTCTGTGTTGTTAGCATAGAGCCTGACGCAGGGTTCCATCCCACGAACCATGAGATCATGACCTGAGCCGAGATCAAGAGTCGGAAGCTTAACCAACTGAGCCACCCAGGTGCCCCCTTGATTTACTTATAGTATTCTTGAATGTATTTCTTTGTGTAGTTTTCTTAGGGGTTGATCTGGGTGTTAAACAATGCATATGTAACTTATCAGAGTCTAGTACCAGTATCAACATTTTACTACTTCACTTGAAGTGTGGAAACCTTGTTTGCTTTCACATCCCCTTACCTTCTCCACTTTTAAGCATCATTGCCTTTCATATTAGATGATGTTATATTTTTTTCCTTTATCAGGCATGATTTATAAACCTTGTAGAGGAGAAGCATAGTCTATTGTGTGTAATCATATTTCTGCTCTATTTTTCTTTCCTGATGCTCTGACATTCCTTCTTTTATTATTTCATTCCTGTTTAAAAAATTTTCCTTTAACCATCGTTTAAGGAGAGGGCCACATTTCAACAATTTTTAGTTTTCTTTCTTTTCATAGAGTATTTTTTTTCCATTTAATTCCTGAAGGATAATTTTGCTGGAATAGAATTCATGTCTGACAGTTCTTATTTTTCAGCATTTGAAAAATGTGCTGCTCCCTTCAGGCCTTTATAGTTTCAGATGAAAAATCCAGAGTTATTCTCATTGATGTACCCCTGTAAGTAATGTGTCATTTCTCTCTGGCTGCTTTCAAGATCTTTTTTTCTTCATCTTTAGTTTTTATAAGTTTTCTTATGATGTGCCGTGGTGTGGGTTTCTTGTATTTATTTGGACTTCTCTAAGGTTCTTGAATCTGTACGTTCATGTCTTGTACAAAATTTAGATGTTTTTGGTTATTGTTTCTTTAAATACTCTTTCAGTTTTGTTCTCTTTTCCTCTTTTGGGATTCCAGTGATGTGAATGTTGAATCAATTGTTATTGTTCCAAAAATGTTTCTGAGATTTTGTTAACTTTTTTTCAGTCTATTTTCTCTTTTATTCAGATTTGTTTCATTGATTTGTCCTCAAATTTACGGATCCCCTGTCTTCTGTTAGCTCCACTGTAATATTGAGCCTGTACATAGCGTTTCTGTTTGTTACTGCATTTTTCTCTTTTTCCTTTAAGTTTCTTTCTTCTTTCTTTCTTTCTTTCTTTCTTTCTTTCTTTCTTTCTTTCTTTC
>NW_024412404.1:52431914-52528419 GCF_014898765.1 Herpailurus yagouaroundi
TCTTTCTTTCTTTCTTTCTTTCTTTCTTTCTTTCTTTCTTTCTTTCTATTCTTTCTTTCTGCTGAGATTTGTTGTTTGTTTCAAAAGAACATGTATTGCTTGTTGGAATGGTTTTATCATGGCTACTTAAAAATTCTTGTCAAGTAATTTCAACGTCTCAGTGTTACTGTCACTTGTTTTTTTTTCATTAAAGTTGTGATTTTATTGGTCCTCAGTATGACAAGTGATTTTTTTTTTATTATTGTGTCCTGGATATTTTGCTATTATATTGGGAGTCTTTGGGTCCCATTTAAATCTTCTTTCTGTTTTAGCAGGCAGTCACTCTGTTTAGGTTTATCCTTCAGGTCTTGTGGGATCTCCCTTTCCAGTCTCGATCTGGTGGGGAAAAGGAACTCTTTCTCTGTTTGCTTATTTTATTTAAAAAAAATTTTTTTTTCAACGTTTATTTATTTTTGGGACAGAGAGAGACAGAGCATGAACGGGGGAGGGTCAGAGAGAGAGGGAGACACAGAATCGGAAACAGGCTCCAGGCTCTGAGCCATCAGCCCAGAGCCCGACGCGGGGCTCGAACTCCCGGACCGCGAGATCGTGACCTGGCTGAAGTCGGACGCTTAACCGACTGCGCCACCCAGGTGCCCCTCTGTTTGCTTATTTTAAACAGTGTTTGCTGGGTCCCTCTTGCTGTTGCTGCTAGGGTCGTCTAGGATTTTCCTCCTCAAAAACCTCAGTTTTGAGGAGGAATAAGCCTACCTGAGTCACCTTTTTATTGCTAGGTTGGGGAATTGAGAAATGTGGGGCCTGCATAGCCTTCTTCTGTTGATGGTTGAGGAGACACTTGTCTTCTAGTCCTGGAGTCCCTAACCAGTCTACCTTTACACTTTTCAGATTTCTCCTTTGGTTGTCTTGTGCACTGTTTCCAGAGTCTGCTTGTTGTACTTAGTGGGGTGTGGTACTTAGTTTTCTAACTCTAAAATTCCTCAGCTGTAAAGAAGAGAAAGCAATAATAAACCTTTCAAAGGGTTATTATTACATGAAATAATGAGGTACTTCTTGAGACAGAGTATGTGTTTTATTAGATAACGATGCTCCAGTTGATTGCAGGGTTGTTTATTGCATTATTGTTTCTAGGAACAAATTGAAACCCAAATGAGTCATAGTGTAGAGTTATTTAAATAAGTTATGTATCATTAATAGAGTGGAATTTAACTGTTGAAAAATAATAAATGGGTCATAGAAGAATTGCGCCAGTTGCTTTAAGTGAAAAAATAGTTGTAAAATAGCATGATTTTTTTGGTACAAGTATTTATAGGTCTGTATACACATATTTGTAATTTAAATGTGTTTTGTATGTGTGTAATAAAATATTTAGAATTACAGTCTGAAAGTGGTCTGAACATAACAAATTGTGAAAAATATCTCTGATAGGCTGGGAGAGAAGGTCATATTCACTTTTACATTAAAGACCTCTTTCTACATTATTTTTTGGTAAGAAGAATGTTTATCTTTATTAAAAAGAGAATGAATAAAAATATGGAAACCTTCAATTGGACTATAGGAGTAGAGCTTTAATAGTGGTTAAAGAGTATTTTTCAAGTTATTTTTGATAAGTTGTTATTAATGTCATATTTTTGAAATTACCTCCAAAATGTAATACTCATTAGTTACAAATATACTCTGATTTTTTTTACGTGTTTTGTTTTATCAATTAAAATTGGCTTAGTGACTCCTTTTTGATATTTCTATATTTTATGACCATTGAAGTATCACTTTCTTCACTACCTTAGAATTATGTAAAAGTGAATGATTTTTAAGATCATCTTTATTTTATATTACTTGATTTGAGTATTTTCAGTTGAGCTGTCTACAGTGCCAAAGTTACAAAAAAATTTTTTTAAATGTTTATTTACTTTTGAGAGAGAGAGAGAGAGAGAGAGAGTTAGAATGTGAGTCAGGGAGGGGCAGAGAGAAGGAGTCACAGAATCCAAAGGAGGCTCCAAGCTCTGACTGTCAGCACAGAGCCGGATGTGGGGCTCGAACGCGTGAACTGCAAGATCATGACCTGAGCTGAAGTCGGAAGCTTATCCGACAGAGCCACTCAGGCGTCCCTACAATGCCAGTTTAGATGGCCAGTTAGAGGGAAGATAGAAGTGTGGTCTGGGTGAATACCTAAGGACCAATGACAGATTTCTATATAGTTGCTCTTTATAATCTAAAATTATCTAAGGCCAAGGATCTGTGTTTTGTTTATCTGCATATTCTTAAAAGCATGCCTTGCATGTATGATTGATGCTTGCATCAGTGAATTTGCAGTTAGAAATAAGTGCCTTTCAGATATAGCAAACAGAATGGGATTTAATACGGTGAGTTAATTACAAGAGTATTAGAGACACCAAAGGGAGGGGGATCATCCAAAATCTGGAAGCTGCTACATACCTACCACATTTGTCACTAAGCTACTCTAGGCGTCCCCGCTGCCCTTGAGCAGGAACTACCCCTGCTGCTATGGCTATAAAGTCACCACTGCTGTTATCCTCTGTAGTCATCTGCCTGTTCCTGTTGCTACGGATGAAGGCAGAAAGTCTTTGTTATTTTTGCCTTCTAATCTCTCACCAGTACACCCCTTGGTGGAACCTATCAGTTAATACAGCTATCAAGGATGTCTTGGAAATTTATTGTTTAGGTTTTCATCAGCAATACAGAAGAGTCTGTAGAAGGGAGGGTGGGGCTCATAACCAAGACATGGTGGACCATCACATAGCTAAAAATCGTTTAAGGGTGGGGATCATATCTTTTTAAATTTTTGTTACATCAGTGACTAATTCAGAGCTTGTCACATAGTAGGCTTTCATAAACTGTTAGTCTTTTTCTCAGGGTTATTTACAAATACAGAAATAAATGTGCGAATAGTTTTCCTTTTTCTATTGTACATC
Source organism: Herpailurus yagouaroundi (assembly GCF_014898765.1). Taxonomy (NCBI): domain Eukaryota; kingdom Metazoa; phylum Chordata; class Mammalia; order Carnivora; family Felidae; genus Herpailurus; species Herpailurus yagouaroundi. The sequence continues at coordinate 52,434,845 of NW_024412404.1, forward strand.
CAAAAATTTGGCATTTTCAATATTTCAGTTTCTTCTACAGAAAGACCAGCCTTACTCAACTTTGATCTCTAGTGCTTAACATAGTAACTAGCATATGTTTAATAATTGTTTTTGGAGTAAATGAATATTTGGTTATATTTAATTTACTTATAAAAATGTGGTATTAGAATTTACTTGGTAGTTTGGTGATATAGTAGTTATATTTTTAAATGCTCCTTGAAGTTCATGATTTACCTTCATTCTCTTACAGCATCAAACACCTGGCTTGTCCCAGAAACTAAAGGAGCTATTGTTCAAGGTGGATATGGCCATACCAGTGTGTATGATGAAATAACAAAATCCATTTATGTTCACGGAGGCTATAAAGCATTACCAGGCAATAAATATGGATTGGTGGATGATCTTTATAAGTATGAAGTTAACACTAAGACTTGGTGAGTAGATTGGGTAAAAGTATGGTGAGAAACTTTGTCACTGTTACATTTTATATTTGTATAGTAGTAGCGTTTATTAAATATTTTCAGGGAAGCATTCTTGTTCTTTTTCCCTGTTTATTTCAACTAATGAAATTCTCTTGTATAGCAAAGGTATGGAATAACACATTTTCTATGTAGTCATTATCACTTTAAACGATTGACTTTAAAATGTTTCCTAATTACATAGATATGCTAATTCTGTATGCATTACTTACAAGGACTGATATGTTCAATTCAGATGAGCAAGTTTGCTTACCAATGTAACGCTGAGCTTTGATATCTGCCCTGTGATTTTTTTTCTTCTTTGCATTCATATTTTAATGTCATTTGCAAATTTTAAAAGCATTTCTTCAGTTTCATCATCTAATTTCCTATGACATGCAGAGCTTGTGCATTTAGGTAGATTGTTGTTGTTATAAAGTGTTACATTGTACATCTTATACTGGTTTTATTATGCAGATATGCAAGAGTTTCTGTAGGGTGTGTGTGTGTGTGTGTATGTGTGTGTGTGTGTGTGTGTGTGTATAGATAGTTAAAAGTGAAATTGTTGAGTCTGAGCATATTTACAGCAGCTTTACCAAATGTTGCCTAATTGCACTCCAAGTCACTGTGTTAATGGATACTTTCACCAGCTAGGTGTGAATGTACCTGTTTCTTCATATCACCACCAACATTTGGTAATTGTGAGACGATTTTTCTTTTACACATGCAATGGATGTGAATGCTATCTCATGGATACTTATTGTGCATACCCAGATTACTACAGTGACTAAGCATCTTTTTATGTGTTCATTTGCCACTTGAGTTTCCTGTTTAGTATATTGTCTATTTATAACCATAATGTTCTATTTATGTTGGAAATACTGTTCATTAATTTTTCAGTTATTATTTTTTCTATGTATATGAGTTTTAAAATAGAATTTTTGGGGTGCCAGGGTGGCTCAGTCGGGTTGAGCATCCGACTTTGGCTCCGGTCATGATCTCATGGTTCCTGAGTCTGAGCCCCGCATCTGTGCTGACAGCTGGGAGCCTGCAGCCTACTTTGGGTTCTGTGTCTCCCTCGCTCTCTGCCCCTCCCCCAGGCTCTGTTTCATGATAAATAAACATGAAAAAAAAATAGGACTTTTGTTGTTTTCAAATATTTGCCTTTGTAAAACCTGGGAGATGACTCTGTTGTTTTTAGACACTACACATTCATTTAAACTTTCATCGTGAAATTACATATGTATTTGAATGAAATATAATTTTTCACCAAATTTTGACTTGTTTTCTACCCCCTTCACTTTCAAACATATATTCTAATTTTTTTCTTTTGAAAAAGAAAGGTGGAATTAAAAAAAAAAAGGTAAGACTTCCTTTGGATTATTTTATTAATTTTTATTATTTTTTGTCTAATCAATACATTGTTATTCTTTATATTTTTATGAATAATAAAATGAATAAATCACTTTTTTCTTTTATATAAGTTATACATTGCATTTTACTTTCTATTTTAACATTTCCAACTTTTCCTCTTTGTATTTTTGCTCTGATAGCAAGAGGAATTGTGATTTAGTGATTAAGGCATTATCAATCTGCTTAACATATTTTTGCATATGTTCCAGCTACTGTATCATACCAAACAGGAAAAGATAACTGCTTCTGCAGAAAGAGGCATCATAATTTACAGTAATAATAATGGCTATAGCAATGTTCAGCAAAGCATATTAATAGATGTAAATAGAAAAGTGAGCCATGGGTATTCTTTGAATGAAGTCAAACGAGTGTTACTTGTTGCTCACCACTCAAATGGAGTTTGCTCAGATTTTTACATGTTTCCCTTCCTGAAAATTTCCATAATGAACTTCTACATGGAAGAATGTAATTATCAATCTTGGCAATATTAGTATATGCACAAATAACATTGAGTACCTTTAAGAGAATTTACTAAAATAATTTATAAATTATTTTCAACACCTTATTATAAATATATTGTAGATACACACAATACTTTAATGTTTTACTTTTATTCATTGTTTTTAAAAAATATTGGTGAGCGCTAAAATATTTTTCTGTTATTCTTAATGTTTTTAGCATTCTTAAAGTTTTGATACTTGTTAGATTAATTTTAAATTTGCCCTCATATATTGATTAAAGTATATATCAGGTTTATTTGTCAATTATATATCTAAAACATTTTTTAAATTATATCATTGATGAATAAGCCTGATACATACTTTAGTATATATATGTGAGAGCAAATATGTGCATTGTACAGATTGATTTTAAGTTTTTATCACCCAGAACTGGTGTCATTTTTTAGTGGATATGGTTTAGTAGATAGGCTGCTTTGTTGAAGTGATGGTAAATGTGTGTTTGGAGTTCTTTTTCATTGGTGAAATGGATTATTTTGGAAAATTATTTCCACTGAGAAAAATTAGGAATTACATCTTTTTAGGCATCTGAGAATTATCAAGGCAGTGAGAATTTGTGGGTCAACATCTATGTCAAGGGAGGTGAGACTGGGATTTTGTGCATCTATTGTCTCTTTAGAAAGCTGTCTAAGAAATTGAGCAGAGCTTTTGCCAATTAATATGGAGGACCAAAATTGGATTTCCAAATGTGCTAAGGAAGATGGGCTCTACTACATACTTAAAGACTTGGTTTAGTCCCTGAAATTCTAAACCTGCTAGAGTGGATAAGTCCACTTTAAATCATTAGATTATGGTGACCTGTCTAGAGACTAAGTAGCTGACAGAACAAAAGTAAATCCTCTCTTGAGGAAGATAATATTGTATAGAGCCTCGAATTATTTCTTAAAACAACATGCAATATCTGACAAAATAAAATAAATGATAAGGTTTAGAAAAAGACAAGATATGAAACAGCCATTAGTATCATAGCTAGAGGATAATGCTGTTTTCAGACAGAAACTTTAAAAGGTAGAAAACATTAGGAGACAAGTAGAAACTTTTACTAAAGAATCACATGGGGTTTATAGAAATGAATAATGTATATTTTTTGTTTGTTTTTATTTTTTAGAATAATATATTAAATGAATGAAGAATTCCTTAGATGGGTTTGACAACAGCTTAGATACAGCTGAGGAGGAAATTAATGAAATGGAAGATAGGTTGGAAAGAAATACCCATATTAAGGAAGGAAATTTAAGGGACCTGTAGAAATGATCTAACATGTATGTAATTGGAGTCAAGAAAAAGAAAAAGAGAAAATAATGTATAGCACTATTTAAAGTCTTAATGACTGAGAATTTTCAAAAGTGATAAAGAACATCAAGCCACAAATAGAAAACATTCTATGAGTACTAAGGGGAATAGCTACAAAGAATTTTATATTTAGAAATATCACGGTAAAACTGATGAAAATCCAAACATAAAGAGAAAAATTTAAAAGCAGTCAAAGGGGAAAAAACTCATATTCTCTTTAAAGGAACAATATTAAGACTGACAACTGATTTCTTTTTTTTTTTAATTTTTTTTTCAACATTTATTTATTTTTGGGACAGAGAGAGACACAGCATGAACGGGGGAGGGGCAGAGAGAGAGGGAGACACAGAATCGGAAACAGGCTCCAGGCTCTGAGCCATCAGCCCAGAGCCCGACGCGGGGCTCGAACCCACGGACTGCGAGATCGTGACCTGGCTGAAGTCGGACGCTTAACTGACTGCGCCACCCAGGCGCCCCAGATTTCTTAACTCAAAAAATGAAATCTGAAGACACAGTGTCTTCAAATTGCTGAAAGAAGATAATCATCAGCCTAAAATTTTGCACCCAGTAAAATTTCCTTGAAAAATGAAAGCAAAATAAGGATATTTTCAGAAAAACAAGAATCAAAAGAACTTGACAGTATTTTCCTGCAATAAAGAAAATACTAAATAAAGGAAATGATATTGAAGTAGAAGAAAAATGATCCCAGATACTAGAAGGAATAGAGAAATTAAGAGTAAATTGAAGTGGTTATTCATTAAATTAAACTATAATCAAAATAGAGGCTTAAATGGATATAAAAACTTAAATGCATGATAATAACAAAACATAAGTGAGGGAGAAGGGTAAGTGGTGTTCAAAGTATTGAGGTTTTTGTAATAAGTGGGAATGGATAAAAGAACTAATTTATAGTAGACAATAACTAAAGATTTATATTGTAATCATTAGGTAACAAAAATAAAAGTAAAACTTCATATTTAACAAACTAATAGAAGGGAAAATGAGAATACTAGTTACTGGATTTGGAAGAAGATAAAAAAAGAATGGAAAAAAACAAAGTACAGTTGAGACACATACAAAGGAAGTAAGAGGATGATGTATTTAACTCTATATATTATACTAAATGCAAGTCAGTAATTACACTAAGTGTAAGGAAATAAATATTGCAAATTATACTAAATGTGAGAGACTAAATATTTCAACCAGAAGGTAAGGATTTTTGGACTTGGTATAAAACAAAACCTAGCCCACGCTGCATAGAAAAGATACAAAGTATACAAATATTTAGAAAAATTGCAAGTAAAATAATGGAAAAAAGACACACAAGTGGTAAACAAAAGAAAGTTGGTGTAGCTTTATTAATATCAGACAGATAAGAATTTAAATCAGGCATTTACCTGGAAGATATAACAGTGAATTGTATGTACTTTATAATACTGTGTTAAATAAAGCAAAATTTGACAGAATAAAAGGGACAAGTCATACTGAGATATTTTTAATGCCTTTACCTTGGTAACTCAGCGTAAGGAGACAAAAAACAAAAACACAAAAAACAGTAAAGATATATATGATTTCAACAGCTGAATGAATAAATTTGTGTTCTTTGATATTTGAGAGCATATTATCTTATGACTGCAGAATATACAGTGTTTTTCAAGTACATATGGAACATTTTCCAAAATATACCATATGGCGGGTTTTAATGTAAGTCTCGACAAATTTAAAAAAATTCATACCCTACAAAGTAATTGAAATGAACACAAAAGTTACTAAGAAACCCCTAATAAATTTATTAAAACTAATTGGTTAAAGAAACTATACTAAAAATTAGAAAATATTTTGTACTGAATGATGACAGATCAAAATGTGTATGGTGTCACCAAGAGGGACATTTATAACTTTAAATGCATTTATTAGAAAATATTTTTTAAAAGCCTGAAAATCAGTGTTGTAAACATAATCTTGAGAAATTGAAAAAGGACAGATTAATCCCAAAAGAAGGATAAAGTAAATAAAGATAGGAAAAAGGAAGAGAATATGAGATAAGAATATAAATTAATGAAATAGAAAAGAAACGTGATGAAGATGATCTGTATAGCTAAAAAAGTTAACAAAGTTGGTTATTTGAAAACAGTGACTTAAAAGCAGTACAATTTATGTTACCATAAGAGCGTTAACACCTACAGAATAAATGCAATGAAATGTATTCAGGAACTTTACACAAAAATTTTAAAACCTTATTGTGAGAAGTAAATAAGACTTAAATAAATAAAGGATATATTATAATTGATTGAAAAATCGAATATTGTAGATATGTCTGTTTTCTCAAATTGATATGTAAATTTAATGTAATCCCAAACAAAATTACAGCCATATATATATATATATATATATATATATATATATATATATATACATATATTTAGAAATAGACCTGCATATTCTAAAATTTATCTGAAAATGCAAACAACCAACCATAGCTGAAACAAACTAAGAAGGACAGAGCTAGAAGACTTCTCTACCAAATCTCTTGATTTTGAAGCTATAGTATTTAAATGTTGTTGCAAAGATAAAGAAGTAGACCGATGTGGCAAGTAGGAATTCCACAGGCAGACCTACACATTTATGGACATTTAATTTATAAGAAAGTTGAACTACAGAGATGTTTTTATGATAAATTATTGTGGGCCAATAAGATATACAATTGAAAAATGAGTAACAGGCCCTACTTTATAGCAGACACAAAAATCAGTTTGACATCAGTGGTAGATCTAAATATGGAAGGTGAAATGATAAGGATTATAGAAGATGACATGGGCAAATATCTTTATATCATTGACAAAAAAGACTTTTAAGATACAATTAGATACTGTTAGTAAATGAGAAATGATAAACTGAACTATATACATCTAAAAATATCTAAAAATAAGGTGAAAAGGCAGGTTGCATTGGGGGAGGTATTTGCAACACATAAAGCCAAACAAAAAGGACTGGCTCCTTGAAAGAGAAATCAGAGAAGTAGATAAGTACTAAGAATCAATAAAATGTCAGATAATAGGAAATGTGTAAGAGTCTTGAATGGGTACTTCACGAAAATGGATATTCAAATGGCCAAAATACATATTTTGCTCAACCTTATTAGTCACTGGAACAATTGAAGACAACATTGAAGTACCGCCACATATCCGCTTAAGTGGCTGAAATTTATAAAACTGCTAATATCAAGTGTGTCGAAACTGGTAGAGGCACTAACTTTTGACAGCTTATGCTAAATTTCAATACACTCACACTCATGTATAGAATGTATGAACCTGTTGAAACAGTTATTCTAGTTATATATCCGACAAATGCATATGTGTTTGCACTATAGTCATATAGGATACTCATGACAGCATTATTTGTAATAATCAATAATCGGAAACGAGTGAACTGTCATCATTTCCAATGGAGAAGATATATTCTTACAATGGAATGCTATGCAATAATGAAAATGAAAGAATCATCTCTGTGCATCCATGCAGTTGTATCTCACCAAAATAATGTTGACCAAAAGAAGTCAGAATCAAAAGAATATGATATGTTTCCATTTAAGTGAAGTTTAGCACCAGGAAATACTAATCTATGGTTTTAGAAGTTATGATAGGGATTGTCTTGTCTAGGCTAAGCAGAATGGAGTAGTGATTGGGATAAGCAACAGGGAAGCTTCTAAAGTGGTTACACGTATGTGTTCACTTTGTGATAAGTCATTGAACTATATCCTTACAATTTGTGTAATATAATATGTATGATATATATATTTTGTGCTTAATAAAAGTTTATTTAAAAAACAGAAATCTGTGATTTGACCTCACAGGTTTACTATTACAATCTAGTGGTTTATGATAATTTGTAATAATGAAAGAAGGGTGAGTTTTAATGTATAGTCACCAAAATACATTATTTTGCCATTGTTAGAAAAGGATTGAGACATAAAAATTCAGAGACACCCAAGGCCATTGCTGCTACCAACCTACTTCAGGACTAGTTCAATCTTTTTTTTTTTTTTTTTTTTACATTTAAAGGATAAGAGAACAAGCATCTTGTATTTATAGGAATTCCCATTTCTCAAAAAAGACTCCTTTTATAGTGTTAGGGTGTTTTATTAATTGGTATTATCATTTAAGAGATTTCAACTTTGCTGTCATGATTTTGGGTACTAGAGCCCTTGTGGTCTTGATTTCTTAGCCTTGTTAAATAAGAGATCTCATAACATTTTTTGCACTTACATGTTTGTAGAGCTTACAGTAGGAGGTTTTTTTGTGATAGCGGAAGCCTCAGATTTTCTTGACTTTTATTTAGGTGCTTTCCTCTACTGCTGTGTTCTTTTAACCTGTGAAAAGGCACAATAAGTTTTAACACATAGGAACATATTAAACATTATCATTTACAATTTATAGTTGTAACAATCCACTAAGTAATTTTTTTTCAAGTGAAGGAAATCAGATTTCAGTTATACTTCTAGAAAAATTATAAAGTTAAGTAGTGAGTCTAATGATAATGCTTCTGTGGTACTATGTTAATTATGTACTTTAAAAAATCTTTGAAATTACATTTACTTGAAATGTGTTTTTATAATGATGCTACATCTGGTTACATAAAATGAGTTCTTTTAGCTTCTTAAATTTGATATAATGGGAGTTATTTTTACATTGAAGTATTCAAAGCTATTTTATTAAATTATTGAGCTTTTGTGATTTGTCTAAAATTTTAGCCATCAGAAGTTTTGGAAAGTGATGCAGGACAATTTTATAAATACGTTGTTAGTTAACACATGTTAGTAACTACCGACAAACATGATATTCATGGTCTTCATCCTGGCTTATTTCTCTGCATGATGAGTGTCTGAAATCTTTGCAACAAAAATTGTTGACTCTGTATCAAGTACTGTGTTGGGAATAATTTTAAGATGGAAGACAGATATTTTAAAATTTTATGGTTCGTGAATATGTGGGAAGTGATGGAAATACACAGATGTGTAAAGAAGTAATAGAGCAGATTTATTGAAATGAACAAAATATGTAGGCAAAAAAGATTATTGTTTTTATAAACATCATGATATGTTATGGGATCTGGAATTTTGGAAAATATGGTTAAAATCTCATATGGATAATTTGAAGAACACTTATCTCTATAGCTCTACTTTTTAAGGTAATTTTGGGATGTGTAGTACTTATCTTTTTCCTAGTGCTCTTTGAAAAACTGGGAAAGACTGCATATGGACAAAAGACTATTGGAAAGCATTCACAGATAGTTTTAGAACAATGATGAAGTAAACATCTTGTCTACCTGAGCTAAGACGACACTCCCAGAAGACCTCATGTGTGTCACCATGATAGCATTCCTTTCATTATCCCTGAAAGCAATAACCATTATTCATAATATTGTGTTAATTGTTTCCTTGCTTTCCACTGTGTTTTTTTTAAAAATATGTGTTGGCAAGCAAACCATTCATTTGGTTTGTCTGTTTTTGAATTTTGCATCTATTGTTAAGCATTGTATGCTTTCCTCAGACACCTTTTAAAAAATCAAATATGTTGGATATGTATTTTAATTGGGGGGAGTAGATAATAAAAATGGAAATAAAATGTATTTAAATGGTAATAAGTACTATGGAGGAAACAGAAAGCATGATGAAAGAGGATAAGGAGTTTTAGGTTGCTGAATTTAAAGAGGGTAGTAAGAGAAGACATCACGAAGACCGTATGTGAGTGCAGACCTGAAAGAGGTTAGGGAGGGAACCATGCCAGAATCTGAGGAACAAGTTGAAAGCTAGTTTAGAAACCCTGAAATGGGTATATGCTTATCACTTGGAATAGCTGGACTGGGTAATTTTAGAATGGGTTGGGTGAAGTGATGATGACCTTCAAGTGGTAATTGGGAACGCTGAATAATTTAAGAATAATCTAAGAAATAGGTGATAGCATCTGGGATGAAGGGGGCTAGTTTTGAGGGCTGGTTGGATTCTGAATATATTTTCAAGGCAGAGCCAAGAGAGATTGGATAGACAAAGGGATTGGAAATAGAGTGGAAGAGAGAACAAGTGAAAGATGAATTACGCTTTTGGCCTCAACCTGCAAGCATGGAGTTGTCATTAATGGAGATGATGAATTTTGGAGGAGGAGTAGGTTTGGTGTAGAGGAAGATTAGAAGTGCAGTGCTAGATATGTGTAAATCCTTTTTATTTTTTTTTTCTTTTATTTTTTTTTTTTAACGTTTATTTTATTTTTTTGGGGGGGGGACAGAGAGAGACAGAGCATGAACGGGGGAGGGGCAGAGAGAGAGGGAGACACAGAATCAGAAACAGGCTCCAGGCTCTGAGCCATCAGCCCAGAGCCTGACGCGGGGCTCGAACTCACGGACCGCGAGATCGTGACCTGGCTGAAGTCGGACGCCTAACCGACTGCGCCACCCAGGCGCCCCTGTAAATCCTTTTTATATTTTCTGTTCTGTGGATGGCATTTGGAATATACCAAGTTTTGGTATTATGAACAATTATATATGTTCTTATTTAGTCTTCTCTTGTTTCATATATAGGTTTCTGTGAGCTAATTCCTTAGTATTATAAATGCTTGGTCATAGGCAGTATCATATTCGATTTTACCCAACTATACTCCAACATCATTTTACTAATTTATATTCCCACTAGTCATGAAAGGAAATATCTAGTCCTCTACGGTCTCTCCAAAATTTGGTGTTGTTTGATTTTTTTTTCTAAAATTTATTTTTAACATTTATTTATTTTTGAGAGACAGAGACAGAGAGCACGAGTGGGGGTGGGGCAGAGAGAGAGGGAGACACAGAATCCCGAGCAGGCTCCAGGCTCTGAGGCAGGCTCCAGGCCGTCAGCACAGAGCCCGACGCGGGGCTCGAACCCACGAACCGTGATATCATGACCTGAGCTGAAGTCAGACGCTCAACCGACTGAGCCACCCAGGCGCCCCGGTGTTGTTTGATTTTTAAAATAAACTTGGTCAATATGATGGGTATGGCATGATGTCCCCACTTAGTTTTAATTTGCATTTCCCTAATTACTAATAAGGTGGAACATCTTTTCATGTTTATTGTCCATATACTCTTCTGCCCATTTTTTCATTTTAGTTGTTTTGTGTATCCTTCTTCTTGCTATCAATCCTTTGTTAGCTGTATACTTTGCAAACCTGTTCTCTCCCAGATGGTGGATTTTCATTCTGCTCTTTTTATGATGTTGTTTGATGAATAGAACTTTTAAATTTAATATGGAAATGATTAATCTTTTATGGGTTGTATTTTGTGTCTTGCACAAATGCTTTCCTACTTCAATTTTTCTGTATTTCCTACCAACATTTTGTAGTTTTGCCTCTCATATTTAGTTTTTAATCCAACTGGGTAGCGATCCATTTTTAAAAAATATGGATATTCAGTTGTCCCAGAAATGAAAAGTCCATTCCTTTAATGATCTGTAATAGTAATAACTTTTTTATAGAATTATTGTTAGGTGTTTGATATTTTTTATACTTTTTTTAGATGATATCTCTGTTAGTTTTCTAAGGCTGGCATAACAAATTACCACAAATTTGATGGCTAACAACAACAGAAATTTATCCTCTCACAATTCTATAGGCTAGAAGTCTGAAATCAAGGTGCCAGCTGGGCCACACTTCCTCCAAAGATTCTGAGGAAGAATCCTTTCTTGCCTTTTCCAGAATCTGGTAACTATGGGAGATCTTAAGTGTTCTTTAGTGGTAACTGCTCTCATCAGTCTAATTTCTGCCTCTGTCTTCACATTACCTTCTTCCTGTGTGTGTGTGTGTATGTGTTTTCACATGGCCTTCTTATAAGGACATCAATCATTGGATTTAGGGCCCCCTCTAATCTTGTGAGACCTCATTTTACTTAGATAATTACATCTACAAAGACCCTATTTTCAAATAAGTTCTCATTCCGAGGTTCAATGTGGACATGAATTTTGAGGGGGCGCTATTCAACCAGGACATTATCTCTTCATTTCTTTTTGGGCTGATATATGGAGATGCAGTTTTTTTTATATTACTTTTATGTCTAACAACTTGCTGTATTTTAATAACATATAGATTTTTTTAGTTTTTTATAATGACCAGGTCATATACAAATAATGGTAGTTTTGTTTCTTCCGTTCTGGGTCTTACAGCTTTTTATTTTTCTTACCTTATCATTTCAGCAGCAACCTCTAGTTCAGTGTTGAATAGAAATTAACAAGCATCCAATATTAGTTCTGAGCTTTGATGAAATACTTTCGGTGTTTCTCAGTAAGAATGATGTTCACTGTGGGTTTTGTAGATGTTTTTAAGAAAGATCCCTTTTTTTCTGGTTTGCTAAGGGTTTATTTTGTCATGAATGAATGGATATTTATCAAAGGTATTTTTTGGGATGATTATCTGATTTTTCTGCTAAATAATTTACTGTGGGAAGTTATTTTAATTATGTTATTATTAACCTAAAATTAACCCCAAATTTGGGTTAAATCTCATTTAGTCAAAATGTGTTACTTGTTTTTTGGTTTGCTAATATGTTGATAAGTATTTTTTTATTGATGTTAATATGTGAGATTTGCATGTGGTTTTCTTGAATATTCTTGTCAGCTCTTTGTGGTAAGGTTATGTGGGGCTCGTAAAATGATTTGAGTAGTGTTCCTTTTAATACTTTGAAATAGTATTTATAAGGCTGGAACTATTTTTTCCTTAATATTTTATGGTAATAATCTATAAGTCAAGTGTTCAAAAACAATTTTGTGTGTATAATTTTAACTACAAAATTCAGTATATGTAATGATTATAAACCTATTTAGATGGTATTTTTATTCTTGAATAAGTTTTTATTCTTGAATATGTTTCGATGAGGTATATTTTCAGGAATTAATCAAGAAATCAGTGTCTTCAGTTAATTTGTTATAATGGTGTTCATTATGTTCTCTTAGACTCTCTAATATCAGCAGCATCTGTAATTATGTTTCCTTTAATTATTTTTAACCACTGTCTACAAGTATCTACCTATCCATCTATTTATCTATCATTTATTATTTTTTCTTAACTAAGAGTGAGTTGCTGACATGATGCATATTTAAACCTAAATATTTTTATATGTATTTACTGAAAAACAAGGACATTCCTTGAAAAACAAGGAAATAAAATTAATGGAATTTACTAATCTAACTTGTAGATTTTATTTAACATTTCTAATTGACCTATTATCTTTTATTAAAAGATAGCACTTTGTTATTGCTGAATTTGCTTTCTTAATAAATTTTGCATTTATGTTCATATGTGAAATTGTCTGTGGTTTTCCCTTCTTATACTGTCCTTTTTAGATTTTGATGTTCTTTTTTGCCAGGTTTGGGTATCCTTTCCTGACTTAGGATCATATCCAATATCCAACACAGAGTTTAGTTTGTAATGCCTTTGTAGTCTTTTTAAATCTGGGACAATTTCAGTCTTTATTTTGAAGAATGTACCCAATTTGGGATGATTCCTTAGGATTAGTTTCAGGCACCAAAATGTGTCATTCTAAGGTTTTTTTTGAAAAATAATTTTTATTGAGATATAATTTGTATACCATAAAATTTTCCATTTTAACCATTTTAAAAATGTACAATTAAGGGTTTTTGGTGTATTCATGTTTTGCAACCATCATTACTAATACCAGAGTATTTCTGTCACCTCAGAAGAAATCACATACCTCCCTAAACACTCTCTTTTCATCTCTTAGAAACCATTGATCTACTTTCTGTCTCTAGATTTGCCTATTTGTGATATTCATATAAAGGTAATATACAATATGTGGCTTTTTGTGTCTGGTTTATTTTACTTTGCATAATGTTTTCAGAGTTCCTCCATGCTGTGATATGTTTGAATACTGCACTCTTTTGTATAGCTGAATAATATTTCATTGCATGAATATAGCACATATTGTTTATCCACTCATGAGTTGATGTACATTTGGGTTGTTTTCACTTTAGGATATCATGAATGAGGCTGCTATGAACATTCCTGTAGAGGGTAATTTTATATATTGGTTAAAGTGGTTAAAATGGTTCCAGTTTTCTCAACTGTAAAGACACAGTTTTTCCTTTGTAAATTAATAAACACCTGTGGAGAGATACTTTTAGATTATGTAAGTATTCTGTTTTTTATTAAAAACTTTTACCTAATAATTTTAGCATCCACTGAACATTCATGTGTGAAAGTTATTACTATCATGGTTACTGAATGGTGATATCTTGTTTTATTATTCCTTCTAAATTCCCCCTGATTTTTTCTTCACCTAAAGAATTGTATGAATTGACCAATTTTTATTTTATCCAATGTTTTATAATCTATTGCTCTTCTTCTCTATTTTGTTGCTCAAACTGTCCCAGATTTGGGCCGTATGAGCTTCTTTTAGTGTGGCTACTGTCCCCATTTAGACATGTCCCCATTGTTCTTTGTGCACTCATCCACTTTCTGGCACACATGCAAAAAAATTCCATGCAAATCTTGTTAATTCCTTGCTGGAATAAGTAATTTCCTCAAGGAATCCACATTTTTTAGTGAAGAATATTGTTTAGAAACCAACATTAGGGCACTGGCTTGTTTATTGCTTTTTCATGTATTTACAGATCATCTCAGAAGATAGAGCCAGGAAATATGCAAATGTGCATATTTGTATCTATAGAAATATGTGTACATCTGTATCTCTATGCATCTGTCTGTCTAAACTGCATAATGATGCTTTACAACATCACATTATTCTTGCTTTCCTCTCTTTCATATTTGTAGAGCCCTTCTGACAATGAGAAACCTAGATCAAAAGATAACTCTGATTTCTTTCATTGGAATTTTAATTTTTCTCATATAGCTCTTACATATATCTTGTTAGATTTATACCTATTTTATTTTGTTGGTGCTAATATGAATAATGTGTGTCTTTAATATCAAGTATTCATTGTTCATTGCTGGTATATAAGAAAGTAATGGATTTTGATTTGTTAACTTTGTATCCTCAACCTTGCTATACCAGGAATTTTCTTGTTGATTCTTTGGGATTTTCTACATAGATAATTACGTCACCAGTGAGCAGACTGTCTTATTTGTTTCCATTTTGTATATCTTTAATTTCCTTTTCTTATCTTATTGCATTGGCTAGAACTTTCAGTGCAGTGTTGAATAGGGGAGGTTTTGTCTTGTTACTTTTCTTAGAAGGAAAGAATCTAGTTTCTCACCATTAAGAATGATTTTTTTTTTGTAGATGTTCGCTATCAAGATGAGGAAGTTCCCCTCTATTCTTAGTTTGCTGAGAGTTTTTATCATGAATCAATGTTGGATTTCGTCAAATTATTTTTCTGTATCTGTTGATATGAACAAAGGATTATTATTCTTTATCCTACTGATGGGCTAGATTACATCACTTGACCTTCAAATATTTAATCATCCTTGCATATGTGGATAAATCCTATCTGCTTAATCATTACGTTAAAACTATTTTCAGCTTAAGTTTCTCTCTGGTAGCTGAATATTTTTTCCTTGATCCATGTATTTCCTTTATTATTTACTATATAGTATTTATTTTGTAAAAAGCAATGATAGACCACTAGTTTTTAAAAGGAAAATATGCTCTATTTGTTTAAAACATTCAACTTTAAAGTCCTCTATATTTGACAGTGGTATAATTTTAAATCTATAGATGTCTTTTGTAACCAGAAAGGCTTAGGAGAGAATCGGAGTCAAAATTTCTAGGTGAAGCCATCTTTGGTAACTTATTACAAAACCCCAATATTTTCTTTTAATATAGCCTTAGTGAGATGTAATTCATATACCATAAAATCCACCCATTTAAAGTAAACAGTTCAATGGTTTGGGGGCACCTGGGTGGCTCAGTCAGTTGAGTGTCTGACTTATGGTTTTGGCTTAGGTCATGATTTCATGGGATTGAGCCCCATATTGAGCTCTGCACTGGCAGTGCAGAGCCTGCTTGGGATTCTCTCTCTCCTCTCTGGTCCTCACCCTGCTCATGCTCTCTCTCTCTCTCTCTCCCTCTCTCAAATTAAATAAATAAACATAAAAAAATAAAGTATACAATTCAGTGGCTTTTAGTGTATTCACTGAGTTGAACAATCGTCACAATTTTAGAACCATTTTATACCTGCAAAAGGAAACCCTATACGTATTATCAGTGACTCCTCATTTCCTCTCAAAATCACAGCTTTAGGTAAGCGCTATTCTTCTTTCTGTTTCTATAAATTTGTCTTCTGGGCCTATAAATGAGATGACACAAAATGTGTGTGTGAGTTTTTTTTTTTTTATAATGGACTTCTTTAAGCATAAGAAAAAGCATGATCTCAAGGTTTATTCATAAGGTAACATGAATCAGTATTTAATTCCTTTTCTCTGTCAAAATATTTTCCATTGTATGGATGTACCACATTTTATTTATGTATATATAGCAGCTGTTGGAAATTTGGGTTGTTTCTGCTTTTTAGCTATTGTTAATAATACTTCTGTGAACCTTTGTGTACAAGTTTTTGTGGAGAGGTTTTTCATTTCTCTTGGGTATATATCTAGGAGTGGATTTGTGAGCTCTATAGTTACTCTGTGTTTAAACTTTTGAGGAAGTGCCAGACTGTTTTCCAAAGTGGGTGCACCGTTTTACATTCCCGTCAGAAGTGTATGAGGATTCCAGTTTCTCCTCATCCTTGTCAACACTTGTTACTGTCAAGCATTTTGATTACTGCTACTCTTGTGGGTAGTAGTATCTCATAGTTTTGATTTGTGTTGCTATGATAGCTATTCATATTGAGCATCTTTTCATGTGCTCATTGGCTATTTACATTTCTCTTTTGGAGAAATGACTATTAGGATCCTTTCCCATTACTTACTTTGTGTTAGGAAGTCTTTATGTTTTCTACATGTAAGTCCTTTATTAAATATGTGAATTGAAAATATTTCTCCCATTATGTGTGTTATTTTTCACTTAGTTTACAGTGTCCTTTGAAACTCAAAAATTTTTTAATTTTCATGACATCCAGTTTATTGTGTATTTTGTCACTTACACTTTTGGTGTCATGTCTAAGAATCTGTTGTCTAACCCAACTCCAGGAATAATTACTTCTGTGTTTTCTTCTAAGAGTTTTATATTTGAGTTCTTACATTTAGGCCTTTTATCCATTCTGAGTTAATTATTGTCTGTATTGTGAGAGAGGAGCTTTTTTTTTTCTCCTTGTAGATGTCCACTTGTCCCAGCACTATTTGAAAGAGTATTCTTTCCTTTATTTGAATTTCCTTTTCTTTCAATTGGCTATTATGGTTCCTTGAATTTCCATATGAATTTTAAGATCAGTCTGTCAATTTTAATGTTTATTTATTTTTGGGACAGAGAGAAACAGAGCATGAACGGGGGAGGGGCAGAGAGAGAGGGAGACACAGCATCGGAAACAGGCTCCAGGCTCTGAGCCATCAGCCCAGAGCCTGACGCGGGGCTCGAACTCACGGACCGCGAGATCGTGACCTGGCTGAAGTCGGACGCTTAACCGACTGCGCCACCCAGGCGCCCCCAGTCTGTCAATTTTAAACAAAACAAAACAGAAACTCCAGCTGGGATTTTTATAGGGAGTGAGATGAATTTGTAGACCAGTTTGGAGAGTATGGCTATCTTAACAATATATTTTTTTCCAATTCATGAAAACAGGCTATCCTTCCATTTATTTAGGCCATCTTTAATTTCCTTCCTCAACATTTTTAATTTTTATTTATTTATATTTTAATTTTATTTTTTTTATTTTTTAAAATTTACATCCAAATTAGTTAGCATATAGTGAAACATTGATTTCAGGGGATTCCTTAATGCCCCTTACCCATTTAGCCCATCCCCCCTCCCACAACTCCTCTAGTAACCCTCAGTGTTCTTCATATTTGTGAGTCTCTTCTGTTTTGTCCCCCTCCCTGTTTTTATATTATTTTTGCTCCCCTTACCTTATGTTCATCTGTTTTGTCTCTTAAAGTCTTACGTGAGTGAAGTCACATGATTTTTGTCTTTCTCTAATTTCACTTAGCATAATACCCTTCAGTTCTATCCACATAGTTGCACATGGCAAGGTTTCATTCTTTTTGATTGCCGAGTAATACTCATTGTTGGAGTATATATACTCCATTGTATATATATACCACCTCTTCTTTATCCATTCATCCATCGATGGACATTTGGGCTCTTCCCATACTTGGGCTATTCTGGATAGTGCTGCTATAAACATGGGGGTGCATGTGTCCCTTCGAAACAGCACACCTGTATCCCGTAGATAAATGCCTAGTAGTGCAATTGGTGGGTTGTCGGGTGGTTCTATTTTTAGTTTTTTGAGGAACCTCCATACTGTTTTCCAGAGTGGCTGCACCAGCTTGCATTGCCACCAACAATGCAAAAGAGATCCTCTTTCCCTGCATCCTCGCCAACATCTGTTGTTGCCTGAGTTGTTAATGTTAGCCATTCTGACAGGTGTAAGGTTGTATCTCATTGTGGTTTTGATTTGTATTTCCCTGATGATGAGTCATGTTGAGCATTTTTTCATGTGTTGGTTGGCCATCTGGATGTCTTCCTTGGAGAAGTGTCTATTCATGTCTTTTGCCCATTTCTTCACTGGATTCTTTGTTTTTTTGGGTGTTGAGTTTGATAAGTTCTTTATAGATTTTGGATACTGACCCTTTATCTGATATGTTGTTTGCAAATATCTTCTGCCATTCTGTTGGTTGCCTTTTAGTTTTGCTGATTGTTTCCTTTGCTGTACAGAAGCTTTTTATTTTGATGAGGTCCCAGTAGTTCATTTTTGCTTTTGTTTCTCTTGCCTCTGCAGACGTGTTGAGTAAGAAGTTGCTGCAGGCAAGATCAAAGAGGTTTTTGGTTTTTAGTTTTTACAGTATAGGTGTTATACTTTGTTAAATTTATTCCTAAATATTTTATTCTTTTGATACCATGGTAAATTGAGTTTTGATTATTTTTATTTTACAATTTTTCATTCCTAGTGTGCAGAAATTCAATTGAGTTTTGTATATTTTTCCTTTACCCTAAAAATTTGTTAAACTCATTTATTATTTCTAACAATTTTTTGTGGATTCATTAAAACTTCTGTATACAAGATCATGTCATCTGCAACTAGCAAGAGCTTTACTTCTTCCTTTCTAGTTTGGATACCTTTTATTTCACTTTCTTGCCTATTTCCCTTTCTATAATGTGTAGTGGAATGTTGAATAGAATTGGCAAGAACAGACGTCTTTGTCTTGTTCCTGATCTCAGGGGGAAAATTTTAGCCTTTAACCATTAAGTATCATGTCAGCTGCTCTTACTTTTTTTTTTTTTAAATAGATATCATTTATATTAGATTTCTATGGTTGCTATAACAAATTAGCACACACAGATACACACGTGCACGCATACACACACACACACACACACACACACACACACACACACGCACGTATTCTTTCACGGATCTGGAGGCCAGAAAGTGTGAACAGAAGCATGCGCCCTCAAGAGTTGCTAGGGAAATTCCTTTCCCCTTTCAGTTTTTGGTAGCTGTCAGTATTTCTGGAGTTGTGGAGGAATTGTTCCATTGTCTGCCTCCAAGTTGTATTACCTCCTCCTCTTTTTTTTGTGTGTCTTTTATAAGGACACGTCATTGGATTAAGGTTAGCTGCATAATCTGGAATGATCTCCTCTGCTCAAGATGCTTTATTTAATACATTTGCAAAGACACTTTCTCCAAATAAGGTAACATTCATACGTTCTAAGGATTAAAACATGGATATATCTTTTGGGGTGGATCATTTGGCCTTTATCAGGTTGAGGAATTTCCCTTCTATCCCTGTTTTGTTGACTGCTGTTATCATGCATGGCTGTTAGATTTTGTAAATAACTTCTCCTGTATCTTTTGAGATTATCATTTAGTTTTTTTTCTGTATTCTACTAATATTGTGTGTTACATTGATTTTCAGATGTCAAGCCAATTATGCACTCTTGGGGTAATCTCCACTTGGTCATGGTGTATAATTCTTTTTATATGTTACTGGTTTTGATTTGCTAGTATTTTATTTAGGATTTTTGTGTCTCTTTTCTAAAAGAATATTAGTCTGTAGTTTTCTTGTGATATTGTTGGCTTAGGTATAAGATTCCTACTTTCTCATAGAATGAGATGAGTAGTGTACCATCCTATTTTATATTTTTGAAAAATTTATGAACAATTCACATTATTCTTCTTTAAATACTTGCTAGAATTCACCAGTGAAGCCATCAGGCCTTCCCCCACCTTTTTTTTTTCAAATTTCCTTGGTCTCTTTATTTGTTACAGGTCTATTCAGATTTTCTGATTCTTACCTCAGTTTGGGTAGTTTGTATCTTCCTAGGACTTTGTTTATTTCATATTGTTGTTTGTATGTAGTTGTTTAGTATTGGATTATAGGCTGACTTATTTCTGTCAGAATGATATGTGCCTTCTTAATATCTTGATTTTAATAATTTGAGTTTCTCTCTTTATTCTTGTTTAGTATACCTAAGAGTTTGTCAATTTTTTGATCTTTTAAAAGAAAAAACTTTTCGCTTCATTGATTCTCTCTATTGTGTTTCCAGTCTACATTATATTCTTTCCTGTTCCAATCTTTATTTGTTTTTTTAATTCTTTTTTGCTATGGGCTTTTGGTTTGCCCTTTTATCCAGTCTCTTAGGATATAAGTTTAACTATTGAATTCTCATTTTTTCTTTAAATACATGTGTCTACAAATATAGATTTCCCTCCAAAGTATTGCTTTTGGTGTCTTCTATGTTTGTCTTGTCTTCATTTTCATTCATCTCAAAGTATTTTCTAATATGCTTATGATTTTTTCTTTGACCCACTTATTATTTTGGAGTGTTTCATTTCCACATATTTATGATTTTTCTCAAATAACTTTCTTTTTGTTTTAATTATTTTAATTCCATTATAGTTAACATACAGTGTAATTTTAGTTTCAGGTGTACAATACAGTGATTCAAAACTTACATACATCACCCGCTGCTCATCACAAGTGCACCCCTTCATCCCCATCACCTATTTCACTCATCCCCCCATCCATCTCCCCTCTGGTTTGTTTATTCTCTGTATGTTCTCAGTTCTCTATAGTTAATAGTCTGTTTCTTGGGGCACCTTGGTGGCTCAGTTGGTTAGGTGTCCAACTCTTGGTTTGGGCTTGGGTCATGATCTCCTAGTTTGTGAGGTTGAGCCCACGTTGGGGCTGCAGTTAGCAGCACGGAGCCTGGTTGGGATTGTCTCTCTCCTCTCTCTCTGCCTCTTCCCTGCTTTCACATTCTCTCTTTCAAAATGGACAAATAAACATTAAGAAGAATGAGTCTTTCTTGGTTTGTTTCTCTTTTTTTCCTTTGCTTTTTTTTTTTAATGTTTTAAGTGTTTATTTTTGAGAGAAAGAGAGAGAGAGAGAGAGAGAGAGAGAGAGAGAGAGAACGAATAAGGGAGGGGCAGAGAGAGAGGGAGACACAGACTCCGAAGCAGGCTTCAGGCTCCGAGCTATCAGCACAGAGTCAGATGCATTCACGAACCGTGAGGTCATGTCAGCTGAAGTTGGACGCTCAACTGACTGAGCCACCCAGGTGCCCTGCTTGTTTTGTTTCTTAAATTCCACATATGAGTGAAATCATATGGTATTTTCCTTTCTCTGACTGACTTATTTCACTTAGCATTATACTTTCAAGCTCCATCCATGTCATTGCAAATGGCAAGATTTCATTCTTTTCTATGGCTGAATAATAGTCCATCATACGCACACACGCGCACATGCATGCACGCATGCACACAACTACACCCCACATCTTCTTTATTCGTTCTTCAGTTAATGGACACTTGTACTACTTCCATAATTTGTTCATTGTGTCTCAAATAACTTTCTGTTACTTATTTTTAATTTCATTCCATTGTAGTCAGAGGGCATACCTTGTATATTAATCTTTTTAAATTTATTGAGGTTTATTTTATGACCTAGTATATAGTCTGTCTTAGAGAATGTTACATGTGTACTTGCAAAAACTGTGTATATTGGTGGTGTTGGCCGTGGTGTTCCTCATATGTCTGTAAGGTTCGTACTAGGCAGATGTATTTCCTTGTTTATCATATAGTTCAATTCATTTTTGAAAGTTAGTATTGAAGGTTGCTACTGTTATTATTGACTTACCTGTTTCTTCTATTATGTCCATTTTGCCCCATTTTGGGGGTGTTCTGTTGTAAAGTCATATGTGTTCATAATTGCTAGAACTTTGTGATGGAATGGTCTTTTTATCACGATGAAATATTGCTATTGAAGTCTAGGAACGTTTTTGTTTTAATGTCTGTTTTGTTTGATGTTATAGCTACTACAGCTTTCTTATGTTTATTGTCTGCATAGAATATTTTTCTATCCTTTTTCTTTCAATATATTTGCACCTTTCAATCTAAAGTATGTCTCTTGGAGAGCATATAGTTGGTACCTGTTTTTTTTTTTTAATTCTGTCTCACAATCTCTGACTTTTATTTGTATATTTTAATAGCTTCAATTTAATGTTATTTTTGATATATTTGAATTATCTGCCATTTTACTCTTTCTTAAATATCTCATTTGTTATTGTAGATAATAATGCTTTCTGTTACTCTTTTTTATTGCTCTTCCTATTAAATATTTTCTAGTGTAACATTTTAATTCTTTAATGGTTTTTAAAATAATTATTTTAGTTACTTGTTTAGTGTTCGTTCAGGGCTTATCATATATATCTTAACAGAATATACTTCAGACTTCTACTAACTCAACTGCAGGGAAATATAAAAATGTTTCTCTTTTAGAACTCTATTCTCTTTTTCATCTTTCTTTTTGTGGTATGATAACTACATATATGTGTATATGTATATATATATATAAAATCTATATATGTTACAAACTCAACAATATATTGTTATTGTACTAATTTTATATACTTTTATATCTCAAAGAGATAGAGTATAAGGAAGAGCAAGTATATATTTCTTATGTAAACTTGCTATTAAATACTTTTTTGTGTTTCTTTTTCATTTGTTCTTGTTGATTTATATTACTATTTGGCATCATTTTCTTCAACAGAGTTTTGCTTCCCTCTGTCACTTTGCTGTTATTGTCAAATATATTACATTTCTATATGTTTTAGGTCCAGCAATGCACTTGTATATGTGTTGTTTTATAACGATTGTTTTTCCTTTCTAGCACTCTGGATTGATATACCTGATCCAAAACTGAACAACTTCCTTTAGTATATTGTAAGGAGGATTTTCTCCCCAAAAATGTGTTAATTTTTGTTCATCTTGTAATGTCTTCATTCTGTTCATTTTTGAGAGGTAATTTTATAAATATAAGATTCTTGGGTGACATTGTTTTCCAGATTTCTTGAGGTATAATTGGCAGATAAAAATCATGTATTGTGTATATGTGATGTTTAGATATATATACATGTGAAATGATTATCATAGTCAAGCTAATTAACATACCATCATCTTACATAGTTCCTGTTTTTTGTGTGTATGGTAAGAATGCTTACAATGCACTGTCTTAGCAAGTTTCAAGCATACAATATAGTCTTATTAACTATAGTAACCATGCTGTATATTAGATCTTCGGAGCTTATTTATTTTGCATAACTGAAATATTGAATGCTTTGACCTATATCTTGACCCTCCCTGCCCCCCCCTCCCCGGGTCCCCCAGCTCTTGTAAACCACCAGTCTACTCTGCTTTTTTGAGCTTGACTTCTTTTTAGATTCCACATATAGGTGAGATCATGCAGTATTTGTCTTTATTTCACCTGGCATAATACTCTCCAGATTCAGGGGCACCTGGGTGGCTCAGTTGGTTAAGTGTCCCATTTCAGCTCAGGTCATGATCCTGTGGTTTGAGAATTCAAGCCCCACATCAGGATCTCTGCTGTCTGTGCAGAGCCTACTTTGAAGCCACTGTCTCCTTTCCCTCTGCCCTCTCCTGCTCATATTCTCTATCTCTCTCAAAAAATAAACATTAAAAAGTATTCTCCAGATTCATCCATGTTGTTGTAAATGGCAGGATTTCCTGCTTTTAAAAGGCTGAATATATGTATACATTTTCATTGCTGAATAACATTATGTATGTGTGTGTGTGTGTGTGTATATATATATATATATATATATATATATATATACACACTACATTTTCTTCATTTACTTACTGGTGGACACTTAGGTTATTTCCATATCTTGGCTACTATGAATAATGCTTCAGTGACCATGAGAATGCAGCTATATCTTTGAGATACTGATTTCATTTCCTTTGGACATCCACCCTGAAGTGGGAATTCCGGATTATATGGTAGCTCTTGGTAGTTCTGGTTTTAACTGTTTGAGGAAGCTCTATACAGTTTTCCAGTTGATTATCCCAATTTACTTTCCCACCTTTTACTCCACAGCCTCAGCAACAATTATTTCTTATCTTTGGATTGTAGCCATTCTAATAGGTGTGAAGTGATATCTCATTTTGGCTTTATTTGCATTTCCAAGATGATTAGGGATGTTGAGCACTTTTTCATTTATGTGATGGCAGTCTGTGTGTCTTCTTTGGAAAAACGTCTATTCAACATCATTTGTCTATTGTTTAATTGGATTGTTCTTTTTTTTTTCTGTTGAGTTATATGAGTTTTCATATATTTTGGATATTATATTTTCTCCATTCTGCAAAACCAAGCCCAGTGTCGAGGGCCTCCCATTTTTTTCCCCTTGGGCAGTGCTTGAAGTGTTCAGGGTTATGCATCTTCTTCCCGTGCAACAGGGTTGAGCCAGCTGTGTGTACTCATGAGCCATCTGCAGAAGCTCAAGTGTGCCACGTGGGGGAGGGAATTATGGATCGCTGGGGACATGTCTGTGCTATTTGAGGTATGTTTGCAGGTGATGTATCATAAGAAGTTCATGGATGGGCCTCTTGGTAGAGTTCATGAGGTGATTAGTAGAAACCTTAGCTCTTTGCTGAGTTTTGTGCCCTAGTCACTGTGAGTGCCCTTTTTCTTCCTCTGCCAGTGCTCTCATAGTTCTGGATGGGGTGAGAAAGAAGTGGTCTGGTTGGACATAATCCCACTTGGCTGTGGCAGCTAGACACATACTATGCTGTCATTGCCCCTGTGGGAGTAATTGTAAGTTGAAGAGGTTTCTCTTGGGAGTGCAGTTTTTGCCTTGAGGTGGGGGGGGGGGGGGTGTGATGTGGTAATGTGAAACTGTTCTTACTGTCTTTCGTCCTCCTATTCTTGGAAGTTTTGCTCTAAGTGGTCCTGAGACTTCTCTCTGGACTTCTGGGCTCCCACAAAGGTGCTCTTGTCTCTACATGAGCTGATAAAAATCTGTTTTTGTGGGAGGATGAGGTCAGAAAACTCTTATTCCATCATCCTACGTAGGTCCTGTTTTTTTCACATTTTTTTCATTCAGCACACTGCATATGTTTGCATATGTTATCATTTCCAATCCCAAGTTGGCTGTATGTCCTGTTGGGTTTCTCTTGTATGCAAAAGCATCATCTTCCTCTTGCTGCTTTTATGATTTTCTCTTTCTTTGTGGTCTTCAGCATTTTTACTGTTTTATGTCTGAGTGTGGTTCTTTCTGTGTTTTTTTTCCTACTTGGATTTCATTGAGTGTTTTGGATGTGTATGTTGGTGTTTTTCATCAAATTTAGGAAGTTGTCAGACATTATTTCTGAAAACTTTTTACCACTCTCTCCTCTGCATTAGTGTTCTCAGTAAATGCATGCTGTGGCCATTAATGGCACTCCACATTTCTTACAGGCCCTTCATTTTCATCTCTGTTCTTCAGATTGCTGAATCTCTTTTTCCTGCTTTCTACCTCAGTGATTTTTTTTCTTCTGCTTGCTGAAATTTACTATTTACCTCTCCCATAAATTTAAAAATTTTAATTATTACACTTTTTAACTTTTTGGTGATTTCTGTATCTTTGTTGTTTTATATTTGATAAGGCATTGCCATGTTTTCCCTTACTTCTTTAAATCTTGATGTCTTTAAGACTGAACATACTTGTAATAGCTGCTTTGAAGACCTTTTGCTTCATCGGACTTCTGGGGCCTCAAAAGCAATTCTGTTGCCTGATTTTTCTGTGTGTATAGGTTACTCTTTCTTATTTCATCGCATGTTATAATTTCTCCTGAAAGCTGAACGTTTTACATAATATAGCAACTCTGGATCCTGATTTTTCTCCTTTTCTGGAACTGTTGTTTGTTTAGTGACTTTGCTGAACTGTTTCAGTGAAGTCTTTTTCTTCCTTCAGTGGATCCTCTGATGCTGCTCCTCCCAGGAGGCAGCCTGGGGTGCCCCAAATCACCCCTGGGTGATGGCAGTTTTAGCAGGGTTCTCTTGGACTTTTCCTTCTGACCTCTCTGGTGAGCTGAGTGTATTACACCCACCTGCTAGTCACCACTAACTGTTGACTGATTGCTGTAGTATTCTCAACAATGCTCTGGGGCATTAATTGCTTCATAGTCTGTTTGAATTCAGTGTCCATCCCTTTTCAGGGGCAGTCTTTATGAGGCCAGTCTTAGGGATTCTGACCCTCTTAGG
Source organism: Herpailurus yagouaroundi (assembly GCF_014898765.1). Taxonomy (NCBI): domain Eukaryota; kingdom Metazoa; phylum Chordata; class Mammalia; order Carnivora; family Felidae; genus Herpailurus; species Herpailurus yagouaroundi. The sequence goes on from NW_024412404.1 coordinate 52,461,164, forward strand.
GCTCTTCTTAGCTGTCTTTTCCCCTGCTTCTCTCTGGTGAACTTCTGTCTGTTCTACGTTTGGCTGTCTCAGTTGCTTACGACCAAAACCTCCGTTGTTTTTTTGAGTGCCCTTTAGGCTCGGAGTTTCCCCCCCTTTTGTTATAAATAAACTCAGTTCCCTTGGGAGAGCTGTGGCACTCTTTTTCTTAGTCTGCCTCTCCCTGGTGTGGGGCAGGGTGAGACTCAGTGCCAGTACTTTCGAATTGTAGGTGGGTCAGTGGCTTGTCCTTTCTGGAGTGATAACACTGTGTTATGTGCAGGGCACTGGATGGGGATGGTGGCCTTTGCTCTTCTCAGCTTTCATGTAACTTCTGCCCTGTGACTGATGTGGGGTAAAGAGTTACTGGCCCTCTTAGCCTCCTAGGCCTGATGTATAGCTTGCACTAACGAATGAGGGCTAGGAAGAGGATGAGCATTCAGACCTCTCCTGCCTTCTCCTTGAATGGAGTTTCTACCACCAGAGCTGGGGGCCATGAGCAGTATTGTCTGCCTGCTGTTCCTGGTTAGATATCCATGGCCTGGAGAAGGAGCTCTCTCTGTTATTATCTTTACCCACCTGGGGTTCAACTTATTTATCGTTGAACTGCAGAGGGAGGGTGCAGACACAGGGAAGGATGACAGCAGATAACGGGTCACATATCATGGACTGCTGCCGTTCTTACTGAAATTTAGTAGATACTGAAATTGAGTAAATATTTATTGGCTGTAGGGTGCCTGGCTCACCCAGTGGAAGAGCATGCAGCTCGATCTCAGGGTTGTGAGTTCAAGCGCCATGTTGGGTATACAGATTGCCTAATAAATAAACTAAAAAAAAATTTTGTTTTGCTTTTTGCTAAATTTTTCTGAGAACTTAAGTGTCGTTTCTGTAACTTGCCAATTATAGTTCTTTTCCGATACAGTTTGTGGAACTTCTCATATTGCCATTCTGGAAGTCAGCTCCATATTCTTTAGCCATTAATTGCTATAGGTTTTTGAGATATATATATAGTATTTATACCTTACTTACGATACTATATGTACTAGGTTTACATTCTGATTCTTTTTTAGTACTAGTGCTTTTTATTTTAGAAAACTTACAAAGTATTGACTCATATGTCATGCAGCTTTATTGTACGGCGATACATTAAAGTGAAATATAATTGTGAGCATATGTTTATAGTACTTTCTCTTAGTTAATTTTTCCTTGAACATTTATATTAATTTAATGTTTCTAAAAATACACGTGATTTTACACAACAATATGGATATATCTCAAAAACAATCTTGAGCAAAGGAATGTACACACAAATGAGTACTAGGTATATGATTTTACTTTATAAAGTACAAAGAAAAAAATACAAATATAACAGACAATCCTAAAATTTGTGTGGAGCCACAAAAGAATCAGAATAGTGGTAATATTCTTTTAAAAATATATCTCAGTAGTGTTTACTTAGTTGTGTTCATCTTGTGAAAATTCATTGAATTTTAGACTTATGTGCACTTTTATGCATATTATATTTAAGAACTTAGATAATATATTATGAGATCCATATGAATTATTAGTTTTAACTGAATACAATTGAGAGTAAATTTACTATATTCAACATTCTATTTACTTTGGTATTTAAAATTGGTGGTACTTCGGTCCTCTAGTTTTAAGGACACTTGTTTCCTACATTTATAAATGAAATAAAAGTTCATAATATACATTATTATAAAATCATGAACAATTATGTTTAATATTGTTGTTTCCTCAAAGCATTTTAAGATACTGTGCATCTCAAAATACTTCAAAAATGTTGAAATTTAGAAGCCATTTATGAGTTTAAAAAATGAAGCATGTTATTTTCACAATTCTAAGGAAAATTCTATATGCAAGTTAGACCCTTTATATAATATATATATATAATCAGGGAGGTCTTTTTATCCTGTGTAATACATTTTTAAATTTTATCCTGTAGGACTATTTTGAAAGAAAGTGGGTTTGCCAGATATCTTCATTCAGCTGTTCTTATCAATGGAGCTATGCTTATTTTTGGAGGAAATACCCATAATGACACTTCCTTGAGTAACGGTGCAAAATGTTTTTCTGCCGATTTCCTGGCATATGACATAGGTATGTATCTGTTAGGATTGTACATAGTAGGAAATATCAGCAATTTGTCATGTAGAGATTCTCAAATAATATTAATCAACAGCATGTGTATATGTCATTTTAGAGATAAATTCAGAGATAAAGTCCAGGAGAACAGACATTCTAGGTTTGAATGTCCTTTTTGAAGGCTTTTGTGTAATGTATCCCTATGTGAGCAATTTATCAGTCTGTTGAGTTTGATTGTTGCCATATTAGGTTTGATAATAGGTAGATAATGGAGCACTATCAAGTTATATAAATTACAAATAGTAGGAATGCAAGCATTTTAGAGTTAGTGGGTATGAGCAAAGATGCATTTAAATCAAACACACCAGATATAGTTACTTGGTGTAGGAAGACGATAGAAGTATAGATACAATAGAGCTAAAGAAGTAAGATCTGGGGACAAGATGGAAACCCAGAACATACCTAGGAATGAAAGTAAAGTATCTAAATAAGAATCTTTTCCAGAGAACCAGAAATACAGTGCATTTTTACAGTTCACCTGATTTTAATTATGCTATCTGTAGTCCTATCAATTTCTAAATATTAAATGACTGTATTTTTTGAAATACTAAATTTAGCTACCCATAGACTATTATAGTGAAAACATTTCTTTTCTGTGTATCATTTTATAGATAAAGCCTAGTTGATATTTAAAATATGTTTAGCAGTAGTTCAGAGCTCTTTTAATTGGTGGTGTAATGTAATAAACCAATTTTAAGCTATTAAGAAACATTCTGATGAATTAAGAGACCAAAGAATAACACATTTTATAGATTTAAGAGGTTTCTTTTGCTCTTGAAGATCATAAAGACACATAGTCTACTTTGAAAAATTATTTCAAATGGTGGCATATAAAGAAGTTATACCTATTAATATGAGATTTGATTTTATACTATGAATTTGGAAGGATATTCCTACTGATAAAAATAAACATGCTTTTTAACTCTAAACTATGTGTGTATCTTTCTGTGATTAATTATTAAAAAGAATCCACTGCCTTTAGGATTTTTAAATTCTAAATAATTAAATATTTACCTTTTTGGACTAATAATTTGAAGTGATGATTTATGATCAAAATTGGATCGTCTTGGCTTTTAGAAGGCTTGTAAATCAGTGCTGAGATCCTGAAAAATGGATTAAATGACATAGTGAATCTAGGCTCCTTATTATGATCTGTCATTGCCAGGCTGGGACCGTCCACATATTGTTTCGGCTGTGGTGATGAGACAGCAAGCTTATTTCCTTGGAAGTAGATGGTTTGTTTCCCTTTTACGAATAAAAATCCTAGAAAAGTGTAGAGTTTTGTTGTTATTGTTAAAATCTATGAATTGACATTTTGAAACTTTCAAGAAGATTTTTTAGGGAATTTCCACCTAATGTCTCTACTTTAATGAAGAAATTAATGTTGAGCTATTTTGTACCTGACGTATTGAGAAATTATTTTTATTTCTTCCATATTGTTCAAGATTATTATATTTTAGATTTTATGTATCAAAACAACTCACCTAGGTGAGAAAAATTAGAGGTGTTAGTTTCAGAGAGGCGGGAGAGACAAAAGGAGAGGGGGAGAGAGAGAGAGAGATCAGATTATCATTTTTCTAATTATTTGTTAAGTGTTTCTAAGAATTAGATACTATGCTAAGGGCTTTGCACACAACATCTTAACCTCTCTAGTAACTTTGTAACAAGATGTTAATATGTTGGTTTCCAGAATATTAAGCAGATGAGAGAAAAGGGAATTTACCCAAAGCCATGCAGGCAGCAAGTGGTACGTATAGCTTTTGTAACTTGCTGTCGTCTTACCGCTTGACTACCACATGATGCTGTTTTTTTTTGTTTTTTTTTTTTTTGTTTTTTTTGGTCCATTGTATGCTCTTAATTTTGGCAACAAATTATCAGACACCTATGTTTAATAATATTTCTTAATGCTGTAGAATGATAGAAGCAGATATCAGTTTCATTTTTCAAGCAAATTGTTCAAATGGAAGGAAGAACAACATTTTAAACAGTATTATATTTTAACATAACAGTAACAATTGACAAAGCATTAACAACATTAACAATAAAAATGTAAAGCAACCATATAATTCAACATAGGACAAAACTATTTTGTTTTATCTCATTTTATTATTTTTGTGCAGTTCCCAGTAAAATTCTCCCCACAAATCTGTTATTATTCTCTTGGGTTTGTGGCATCAAAGCCTGAAATATTTTCCTGGAAAAAATATTTTTTTATATTTCAGAAAATGTATTCCAGAACAATTGTTTTTCCTTATAGAGTATATTTTTTTTGTGGAAATAAAATACAACCATTGTGTAATGAACCAACTGGAAAATAGATGTGTTTTGAAAAAAGTCTTGTTCCTAAATTTTCTCTTTAGCATATTACCCTTGGACTTTTATGTCATATTTACCTGGAATGCCTTGAGGAGCTAATTGATTGCTTTGTATTTTGTGATGTTTAAATAAATAGGAATATTTGTGGCATTTAATTTTTCATTGCTCCAAAAAGTACTATTTCAATCTTACTGCCATAGTAATTTTTATAAAGTGAATATTGTTCATCTTTGAGGATATAACCTTGGCTTTACAGTTCTCGTTATATTATAGACGATAGATATGGAAGGCACATGACACTAACTTTTTAAGATGGCTGTACCTTGGCATCCCCTTTGAAGGCTGTAGGGAAAAAAAAAACCCTAGATCTCTATAATCAGGCTCTCTTAGATCAGGCACTGGGCATCTATATTTTAAAAATAAGTAACCCAAGTGCAACTGGGAATAGACCCAGGGCTGATGAATGGGACTGAATTAATTATAACATGTAGAATGATAATATTACCTAATGTTCTAGTCTGTAAATGTAGCTTGAAGTCAGATAACTTTGTTTTTTTTTTTTTTATTATTGTTAGTGGTATTATTATTGCTTTCAGAAAGCCACCATGACACCTTATTCAAGATAAAAATGATCTTTGTGGTAAAGATAACCTTCTGCTATAGATGTAATAGAAAAACATGCCTCATGTTGATCTCATGTTACTAGACATTTATACTTTGAAAGTCTTTGGCTGTACAAAGTCCACATTATCCTACTAGTTAGTCTTCTAGGGTCAGTAGGAAAAAGGCATCAGGTTGTTTGTTAGTTTGTTTTTCACATCTGTAAAGTGTCAGTAGGTGGTTTGACTGGGGATTTCAACACTTGTAAGTGGGAGATTGTCATGAATTGAAACATACCTTGAAATCGAAATGGATTTTGAGATAATATTTCAGAATCATCATATGAATAGCTATTACAAGAATTTTTGGTAGGCCTAACATATAATTGTGATGCTTTTAATTACAAATGGTAGTTGTTATTCTTCAATAAGAAAATTTACCCAGCGGTTAAGAAAATGTATAGAATTCTGAAACAAGATGAAGGACAACTCAGAGATACACTGATCATATTTTTTTCTCAAAAAGATAGTAGAAACATAAAAATGTGATTTCCCAGGTTAGATTACTTCAGAATAGGAGAGGGAGTAGGATTTCTATTAGAAATATATCTTGCAGAAAGCAGATATACTGAAACTGAAGCTGAAACTTTAAATCAGATTAAAATAATAAGAGTTTTCAAAATTTTATTTATTTTTTTTTTAAGTAAGCTCTACATCCAGTGTGTGGCTTGAACTCACAACCCTGAGATCAGGAGTCATGTGCTCTACTGAGTGAGCCAGCCAGGTGCTCCAATAATAAGAGTTTTAAAAATAATTTTTTTGAGTGTGGCAGTTTCACTTATGATGTTAATTTCTTTGTACATAATTATTTAAAAACAAACTCAGTAAACAAAACTGAAAAGTAATTTCATATTTGCAGAAGTAATATTTTAATTGGTAATGTGTGAAAATGTATATAGTTAACCACATAGATAAAGCACACTAAAGTTATAATTCACTGTACACTTAAAAATCACTTGACTAGTTTACACAGCATAGCATGCATATTTTTGTACACCCTTGTAGAGTATGTGTGCGTGTGTATGTGAGTGTACAATGGGTATAATTTTATAAGACCTATAATTTCATTAAAAATCATACTTAAAACATCTATTAAAAATTTTTTTTAAACATTTATTCATCTTTGAGAGACAGAGTGTGAGTGGGGTAGGAGCAGAGAGAGAGGGAGACACAGAATCTGAAGCAGGCTCCAGGCTCTGAGCTGTCAGCACAGAGCCTGACACAGGGCTCGAACTCACCAACCGTGAGATCATGACCTGAGCTGAAGTCGGACGCTTAACCGACTGAGCCACCCAGGCACCCCTCTAATTATTTAATTTTTTGAACACTTCAACAAAACGATAAAAATTCCAACTTGCTTGCTCTTTATGTTTAAAGCTATTTTCATTTTCTGGAAGTTATTTTATTCATTTCTTTGTTAATCAACATCTCTCTATGGCATTTGTTAAGTTCTTAGGGCTCTTCTTGGTGAAAGCAGCATGCTTTGCCTGGCCACCTGAAAGAACTCTCTTTGTCCATCAGAAAACCTCTTAGAATTATTCACACATTTTTTTCACTGAATTTAGCCAACTACTGTATTTAACTTTACTGTATTTTTTGCTCAAGGGGTTCTTTTTCTTTGTATAATTTACTATTACATAGAGGAAATAGTAGCTTCTTCTTTTTAAGAAAGAGTCCAGTAAGTAAAGGAAGAAGTGACTTCATTTTGAGAAAAGGGAGAATATTTGTCAAATGTTTCCTATGGTGCTTGGCACTTAACAAATGCTTTATAATATAATGCTGATAACACCTAATAACATCTGTGTAGTATCTATTACTGTGTTCTTGATAGAGAAGAAACTAATTTAGCATGTTTAAACCCAAACTCACATAGGTCATAAGATTGTATATTCAGAATTTGAACCCAAGCCTAAGCTCAGATTTCTTTTGAATCTACCCTCTAATTTGATACTGACTTTTTCCCTGATTTAACAAGAAAAAAATCTGAATGATCTTTAATTGGGAAAAAGGCATATAATATTTGTTAATGTAGCAAGACACTCAGAATTAGTTTTATTAGGAGATTTAGAGCTAATCAGATTTGTAAAGTCTATTTGAATTTTATTGTGTCTCCCCTCTCCCAACAAATTAATCAGAAAGTAGCAACCTCTGGATAGAAAATCAAGGAGAAAGAAAGGAATAATGAACAATAAATCTCCATTTCTCTTACCAGATCTACTAGCATTCTGAGAGATTGTTTTAAATGCAAAAATTGCTGAATAAAGATTCTTGTAATAAATATAAAGTTGAACAGAAGTTTTCAAATGCCTTAACACAATCCCAGGGGAAGAAAGGCAGGGGAAAGCAGTCATGAATATAGAATCAAAATTTAAAAGAAATTGTTAGCAAATAGAACTCAACAGTGTTTCAAAAGTGTATTAAATTATGACCAAGTAGTAGTTACTCTAGGAATTCATGTATGATTCATTATCAAGGAATCTATAAATATCATTTATTACATCAAGACTATTTATGGAAGCCAACAGGAAATATCAATGTATATTAAAACCATAAAATCATTTCAATTAAGATTGAGAGTCAAATAGTGATACGCACTTTTCCTGACAGAGAATAAGAAACTAAATACATGGTTATTGAGTGAATGTCAGGGGACGAAATCCTGAGTGAAACTGTGGGTGTGAATTAGATAACCTAGAAAAAGTGTGCACCTTTTACAACATTAAGAGGAGTTTTGACCTAACGGGGGAAAAACCCAGTGAAGCACCATCGTTTAAGGGGCAGCTGGGAAAACATTTTTGGCAATATTTTCTATTATAATTTTTCTACAATATTTTCTATTATAAAAGTATACAAACCATTAATAGAAGTTTTACTTCGTATTCATCTAGTTTTGAGTCTTGTATACACAATCTGTGTGTTCTTTTTAGTAATATGAATACTGACTTTTCAACTGGCATTTCAAGTGGATTATTAAAAGAATCTTCAAGATGTGTTCTTAAAGTATTACAGATACATATTTTCATGAAAAGCATGAATATATATAGGAAAATTAGCTAATGAATATTCATTTTCCACCTGTAATATATTATGCATCATTGATAAAATAAACCAGTCTCTGAATTTCAGCATAAGTTCTTAATGTAAGTATGTGGCCTCTCATAGGTAGATAATTCCAGTAGTACAGTGTTCTGACTGCTGAAATGTGGGTTTGAGAGACTGATAACTCTAATTTCTTGATCTTCTGTGTATTGAGCCTATAGTTTGTAAATAAATATTTAGTACCTTGCAGTATAAGTTTTTTTATATCTATATTCTAGAGAGTATATTTTACTTTGGTTGTTTGTCCTGTATGGCTTCTCTGTTGGCATGGAATAGTATTTCTGTCAGTTTTCATGATGTCAGTAGTCATGTGGGTTTTGCTTTCATTTGTGTAGACTTGAACTGTTTATAAAGTGATAATGACCTGAGTGCTCTGGAAATACAGTGTCTTGGTAAGACATAACAGTTATAGATTGTAGTCAGATTAATAATATAACAGACTTTACAGTGTAAGAATGGGAATAGAGTACATGTAAACAAATTATATTAATTAAACATTGAGCTTTAAGGCATTTGAGAACTTCTACATCTTACAAGAAAACCCATATGTGTTTTATTGTGAATCCTGATCAAGAATGTGAAAAATCGGCAACAGAATTCATACAGCTGAACATTCTGTTTTGTAGTTATTGAGGAAGCTGGAAGGGATAAGTAGAGAGTCTGTTTGTAACGACTGCTTCTATCTGTTTCTTTTCTCATTCTCTTGACAAGTCCTGGCGTGTTGGGCAAACATCAGCAAACATGAAAATGTCTATAAGTGCGAAAGTTGCTTACCTCAACAAGCTTTTCATAAGCTTGAAAGTTAAATTCGGTTATTCCTACATGGTTTTATAAATTAAAACGACTTGCCAGCAATTTTAAGAAACGGCAGAGGAAACCTCACCTTTATTGTATTGTATCAGTCAGTATAGGTTAGGTTATACTGTGGCAACAAACAGTCCTGTCAGTTTGGGTTCTCTGGAAAGCACATTCGGAGACTGAGTTTAGTGTTCAGGGTGCTTATTAGGTCATTGGGATGAACAGCTATGAAAAGGAGGAGGCTGAAGCAGGATTAGACAGAAGGAAAAGTCAAGCACACTTTAAGGGAAGGCCACATCCAATCCCAGGGGAACTCTGGAGTTGAAATGTCCATCAGAGTTGTCCTTTGTTAGGACTTTTCATCACAGTTCATTCTTTGAGCTACTCAGTTTACTTTCAAATATATTTGCCAATATATATTTCATTCCTTGAGCTCCTCTACCATTTCAGTGACCCATTCTTAACAGGGAAACTTAGATTATTGCTTTGGCTTCTGCAGCTGGTCTCAGGGCTGCAACTGATATTCGTCATGTCCCCCTCCACTATTCTTTCTAAATATCCCTTCTCCTCAGTTGGAATCTCTTCTGATCTCTGTGTCTTGACCCGGACCCTTACCCTTGGGTATTTGAGTCCTTGATCATCATATATCTTCTACTGTGGGTATTGAACTTGCCCACTTACCATCACCCTTGGTGAGAGGATACCACAAAACACCTAAGTGGATCACCTGTGTATGAAACCTATTCTCCTGCCCTCATTTTGTAACCTCGGTCCTACTTCCCTTTGACAATCAAAGCCAATTATCTTTGCCAATATGATGACTCCTTTTTTGCCTGCTTTCTGGTCCCTTGACACAAGGACCCTGAAATACCAAAGTGGCACTATAGCTTGTAGTTCAATGGGATATTGCTGTGGCCCCTGCCAGAGTATTTCTCCTTTGGGGAATAAAATCTCTAATCCTGCAGAGTCCAGATTTCCAGAATAAGAAGCACAAGCTACTCAACTGTATCAGTGAAAGTGAGGCCACTAGGAGTGGCTTTCACTCTTTGGGTTCCTGGACCTGTGTATTCTTCCTACTGAGGACAGAGGACCATTTAAAGTTGCTTAAATCCAAGGTTTATCCTGCATCCTGGTGCTTCAATTGTGCCTATCCAAAAACCCATCACATTGTGTTATATGACCATGTATCACATGGTTATGACCTCATTCCTGTACTTTGTTTGCTGTAGTGTGTCTCCTGATAACATAGGATCCCATGCTGCTTGATCAAACACTTCATAATTTTCAGGTTAAGACCATGTGTTTGGGAAAGCAAACTGATGCTCAGAATATTTATCTCTTCTTGTCATAATGAATTGTTGGTTCAACTAGGGTGGAAGGGTCCCAATGTAGTCAACTTGTCGCTAAGTATATATACAGTCGGTGTTCTTGGGGAATGGTTTTATCTAGAGCCCAGAGTTGATACCTTGCTGTCAGGATGGATATTTGCCAGTAACGTCTGCAAGATCAGCTTTGTTTAGAGGAGCCCAGGCAATTGCCTTTCTACATGACCTCCATCTCTCTGTCATGGCTAGTGTATTCATGCTAGTATGCTAGCACTGAGGTGTTCTGTAACGGAGACTAACTGATGTTAGCTGTATTAGTTGTTTGTCTATTGTTTATTGTCTCTTCCGTGTTAGATGCTCTCTGATGCCTTTAATTTATGTCACAGAGTTCTTTACATTTTGTGCTCATTCAAATGTATCCATGCTCATGTTCACTCCAGACCCTCCTTCTTTCTGATCTTTTGATATTTTTTTTCTGGGCTGCTGACCTGTCAGCTAGGCCACTGTTTACTGCTTTTGAGCCATTTCTCTTTGGATACAGTGTGGATGAACACACTGCCTCAAAGGCCTGCCCACTTGGGAGGTTTTTTCCTTTTTCACTGTTTTTCAAGGCCACTCAGAAGTGAGGCTGTCTATGTGATGTCTACTTTTGACTTGTGCTCACATATCAGGCTGAAATATTTGCATTTTTCTCCTCTTGGTATCTGGGCATAGAGGATTCTTCATATGACCACAGTTGTAAGATAACAGGTGTTGGTGTAACACTTGTAGGTAAAATGGGGTCTGAGCTACCGGTTCATGCACATTGTTTGTGCATCGTGATTTTGCTCATGCTTGATCTTGGGTGCCACTTCCATTTTTATGTTCTTACTATTCTTGGTAAAAGAGCCAGCTCATGATATGAAACTCTGAACACATGGTCACTTGATAACCCACGTCACCAACTCCATCTCTACCAGGGCCAAATAATGTGGCAGAAATAAGAGTATAAACTTTTCCACCATGGATGGCATGGCCTTTGGCATGTGTAGGGGGTCTGCATTGGGATTTGCTCACTGGAAATTTCTGTATTTTCATGTGCTACTTTTTCCAACAGTGCCACCACCAATAGCCATAATTGTATTGGGTCATGCAACCTTAACTTCAGGGCTGTGTACCTGTGTAGGTGAACCTATAGCAGAGCTGTTCCCTACCCTAGCATGTACTCACAGCTGGCAGCCTTTCATGTTGTTCAGTATGTGGGTTGGAGTAGTATTTCCAGGACTGAAATACGCTACCTTCAGAATCCAAAGAGACTACCAGGTGGTTTGTTTTCTGCCTTTCTCGGGAGTTGCAAGATGTAGTAATTGGTCTTTCAGTTCAGATGAGCTGTCTTAGAATGTTCTTGACCACTGGATCCCTAAATATTTTACTAATATGAAATCTGAATCTTTATAGATTTTATCTCCCACCCCTTGAAGCATATATGTCTTAACAAGGCCTCCATTGTCTTAGTCATTCCTACTCATCTGGCACAGTTAGAATGATGTCATTAAGGTAGTGGAACAATGTAACGTTCTGCAAGATGTCCAATAGGACCAAATGTATTCTGACCGTGTTATGACAAAAGGAGGGAGACTGATCCTGAGGCAAAATTGTGAATGTATACTATTTTCTATTCCATATAAAGGCAAACTGTTTTTAATCCTTTTTTTGATAGTGTTAGCAAAGAACACATTTGCTAAAAATGGCCATTTTGCAAAGAGACGCATTTTGCATAGTGCCTGCAATTTGGGCTACGACTTACTAGTAGGCTCTTGTCATCTTCCAGGCTTTGTTTAGTTTGTGGAGCCTAGACTGGTGATTTGAATGGAGATTTGATGGGGTCCATTATCCCTGCATTCTTTAGATTCTTCAGGGTAATACTAATTCCTGCCACCCATACTCCCTGGAATGTAACATTAGTTTAAGATATATTATCCAGGGGGTAGTTGTTTCAGAAGTTTCCACTTGATCTTTTCCACTGTGATGATCAAGGACCCAATGTCAGTGTTGTGCCATTTGCCAGAAACATGCAGGGCATGACCACTGCATAGGTCTGCAGATGTAGTGACTCATTTTGAACAGGACCTTGGCCAGGATATCATTAGTTATCTCATTGCCATATATCCCTATTATAAAGAGAGGCCCTGATGACACTTTATATCTATGGGTGTCAGTGCTAACTCAGACCTGTGTCCTAAAGTACTTGAAATGTTTGTGTTGCCTTTCCCCCTAGGTTAAGTTTACTCAAAGAAATGACCATGGGTGCCTTTGATGAAGAAATAGGGGAATTATTACCATGAACACTTGCTGTGGTATCATAGGGTTGTTCCTTTTTAGGTACCAGGATTTTAAATATATCAAATGTGGACTTCAAAAATAGCTCAACTCCAGAAACTTAGCAATAAGTTGTGACATTTTATTGCAGCATCTACCATGAGCCTCCTGATCATCCATCCTTGATTTCTTCTGTTGATATAAGTTAGGTAGTAGTGTCCTACTGTCCTACTGTCTGGCTGCCTATTTTGCTTCTAGGGATGCTGCATTCTATTAAATATCTTCCTAATTTTCGATAAGTTAGTCTTGACCGACACTCCCAACTTTGCTGCTTACTACAAATATTGCCCTCTACTTGGATTGGATTTTGATGGTTAAGTGTCACCGGTTGGGCTCTATTGTCTCCATCAGTGAGTTCATTTCTGTTGTGGTTTCTCCTACCATCAGCTTTGGCCTGTGGAGGAGAGCCAGCACATTCTTACTGATTCTAGTGTCCCTTTCTCCATTCCATTCTTTATGGCTTTGGCAAATGGCATACCTGCTGTCTCTTTCCATAAATATAATGACTTGGTAGATTTTCTGGCATGACTTAGTATATGGACTAAGAATGCCCACGTTTATGGACTTTTTATTCCTTGCCTTTACTCGTTTCTATGGCAGTTCTAGCATTTTGATTTTACTTAGCAAGGGCTGTATTTTTTCATGTTTCTAGGAATCTTCTTTTTCTTTTTTACCTTTTTTGAGATATAATTGGCAAATAAAATTGTAAGATATACAACGTGTACACTGTAATGATTTGGTATACATATACATTTGAAAGGATTCCTCCTATGTAGTTTTTTTTTTTAATTTCACGTTTTGTTTATTTTTTAAAAATGAGTTCTTGTTTTTTTCCCAAACTCTGAATTTATATTTATATTATATTTATATATTTATTTTTATATATAATTTATTGTCAAATTGGTTTCCATACAGCACTCAGTGCTTATCCCAACAGGTGCCCTCCTCAATGCCAACCCTCCTATATAGTTTAATTAGTGCATCCAGAAGCTCACAGATTTTTTCTTTTCTTTTTATTTTTTTAATTTGGCATACTTTCTAGAGTAAGTTTTATTCTTTCAGCAAATTTCAGTTATATAATACTGTGCTATCAACTATAGTAACCATGTTATACATCAAATCCTCATACTTGGTTCATTTTATAACTGAAAGTTTATATCCTATTACCAACCTCTCCTCATTTCTCCTATCCCCCAGTCCCTGGCAGACACTTTTTAACTCTGTTTTCATGAGCTTGACTTTTTTTTTTTTTTTTAGATTTCACATGTAAAGAAAAATACCATGTAGTATTTGTCTTTCTCTATCTGGCTTATTTCATTTAGCACAATTTCAGGGCAGAATTTCTTTCTTATGGCAGAATAGTATTCCATTTTGTATAGAATACACATTTTGTATGTGTATACACACATGCAAATATATATATACACACATATATATATATACACACAGACACACACACATATATACACACACATATATAAATGTATAGATATGCCTCATCTTCTTTATCCATTAATGAACACTTTTATTGTTTCCATACTTGGCTACTGTGAATAATGCTGCAGTGAACATGGGAGTGCCGATATCTCTTTGAGATCCTGTTTTTTCTTTGGATATACTCATAAGTGGATTCCTGGATCATATGGTAGTTTTATTTTTAATATTTTGAGGAACTTCCTGTTTGAGGAACAGTGACAGTACAAATTAACATCCCCACCAACAATGCACAGGGTCTCCTTTTCTTCATGTTCTTATCAACATGTGATATCTTTAGTCTTTTTGGTGACACCCATTCTAACATGTGTGACATGATAGCTTATTGCGGTTCTGATTTGCTTTTCCCTGATAATCAGTGATATTGGGCACCTTTTCATGTACTTGTTGGCCATTTGAATGTCTTCTTAGGAAAAATATCTGTTGAGTTACTCTGTCCATTTTTTAAATCAGGTTTCTTTTTGCTACTGAGTTCTATGAATTCTTTGTATATTTTTGTATGTTAACACCTTATCAGATATATGATAAGATATATGGTCAGATATATAATAATTCTGTAGGTTGCCTTTCAAGGGTTATTTTAATGGTAAGCTCACACCATCTCCTAGGGTCCTTGTTAAGTCATAAATCCTGCATCTTGGGAGAGTGCTTTTAAATCAGTAAACTCTCCCTAATTCAATATAAGGTTCTGGCCTCTTTGATCGATCTCCACTTATTACCTAGTAGTATGTGTATTTCCTCAACTTCGGCCAATATTTGCTGTCTAGGTCTTACAGATACTTTGGGGCATAGTCCCTTTCTTTCCATAGCAGTTGCAGCATGTACTTGGCTGAATTATGCTAAGCCAATATTATTGGCTCAGTGGCCAATAGGGAAGGTGTGAACAGATTCTGAGCTGGAGCACACTTCTTGCTGGAGAGAAGCCTGCGTTGTGTTCAAGCAAGGCTGAGTACTATCTATGAACGTAGGGTAGAGTGGACCACATTTGAAGTCTCAGATGATTCAGGAAATTAAAATTTGGGTAGATTCTCAGGAGTGTCAATTCAGATGTCCCCATCCCATGAGTCAGTGCCTTATTCTTTTCCTAGCAGGGCCTTGACTTTGAAATTAAACCTTCTTTAATTTGCAGACCTTCTATATTTGGCAGCCTCTATAAATGGTATATAGTACTAAGGAGGCCCTCTGGCTTTCCCAGCCTTTTGTGATCTCTTTCTAGAGCTCAGCAGGGCTAAGCAGTAGACATGCAATTTTAGTGTATTAGGAGTTAACTGTTTTCAAACATCTAATACTTCACACTTGCTAGAGTATTCTTTTCTTTGGCATACCTTCCTTATTTACCACTGGTATGGTAAATTATGGTATGGCCATCTTGTGCCAACGGCTTTTTGTGTTACACCTATCACCGGTGATGGGTTTTTCATTGGTAGCCTGGTAGTATGTGATTTAGCTCATAAACTCCATTTTATTTTCTGCTTTTCTTACATCACTCCAGGTACCAACTATCATAGTTTGGGTTCTCTGGGAAGCAGACTCTGAGATAGAGTTTAGTATTCATGATGTTCATTGAGAGAACCCTTAAGATCAATGCCTTTGAAGAGGTAGGGGGAGAGGCAGGATTTGACAAAGGGTAAAGTTGAGTTTTGATGCTAGACAGATAACCTTAGTCAACCACACAAGGATCTTTGGAAGTAAAATTGTTGGTCGTAGTTGTTGTATGTTGGGATGAAGTGACAGGACCTTTTAAAAACCCACGTTGCTCATCAATTGCATGTGGGTCATCCTTGAATTGATGAGGTCTTGAGTGAAGTGGCCCAAAGGTAGCTAAGGCAATTGCTGAAGTAGCTTGCAGCTGATGACTGTTCACTGACAGCAGTCCCAGCAACACAGATAAGAGTTCCTTCCTTGAATGATCTAGGTATCTCATATCCATGCCGCCATAGATCTGTAACTTTCAGAAGATTAAGACCAATGAAAGTTAATTTTTCACTCATGATACGTGAGTGAACCACGTATCACGTGAGTTCACGTAGTGAACTAGTGTTGGTTGGCAGGAGAGATTAGCTTATTGTCATCACTTAGGGATCCAGGATGAAACTGATTTGTCTTTTATTTGTAATTCAGTGGTTCCATCGAGAAATAAAAGTGTCACTTTAACTTGCATTTTGTTGGCTAAGGCAAGTCATATTATCACATCCAACTTCTAGGAAGTGTGGGACTTTAAATTTACAATGGGCCTGAAGGAAGAGTAGTGGATTTGTTAAATAACACCAATGTATATAACTTTTGGTATAATTGAAAGTGATGTCTTGCAGATAGTAATAAATAAAGCCTTCACCTTTTACTACCATATATGCTAAAAGGCAACAAACTTCTCCAAGTAGAATTATGTTTCATTATTATTAGTCTGATTTAATTATTCTTGTGTATAATTAAAATATTAATACTGTACTGTATTGGTTCTCTTCTGCAGGGACTTGTGTACTTTAAAACTATTGTTTTATTTTACTTTAATGAAAGTAAAGTTTATATTAAAAAGGATATTTTGATGATGTAGTGAGTCAGTATAATGCAGTAATTAAGATCTGGTTTTGAATACTGACTTTGCCTTTTAATGACTTTAAGGAAGTTACCAAATCTACAGACTGTTTCTTTATGACATGGTGACAAAAATATTTACTCCTAAGAGTTGTTTTCAGAATTAAATATTACATAGCGTTGATAAGCATTTAGCATATTATTTTTATTAAGTAAAAGGTCCTCACCATTTATTGTATGAAATTTTACCCATTTAAAAACACTATAAAGGTTTTATGTATTTTTCAGTGAATTTTATATAATGTTATCATAGTCACTTTTAAAAACAGTTAACTATTAGAAGCAACTATGTGCTTTTCTTTTCTTTGGAGGGGGCTCCCTTGGCACTCTTTATATATGTCTGTTAATACTTATCATGTCCTATTGTTATTCTTTGAGGGCAGGAATTCAGTCTTATTCAGTTTTATATCCATATATATATATTTATATATATATTTATTTATATTATGATATATTTATTATTTATATTATAAATAAATATATATTATAAATAAATATAATCTATTTATTATATCTATTTATTATTAATGTATTTGTATTATTATATATTTATATATTATTTATATTATTTATATATATTTGTTGTTGTGTTATTGGGTCTTCATTACATCTAAGTTGGATTACTTAAACTAGTGATTATCCTTTTTCCTCAGTCTTATTTAAATCTATTAACCCAAATTTTACGTATTTTTTCTATTCTTAGTTAAGAGCATTTGATGAATTCGTCGTCTTCCTTCCTTTAGATTGAAATACCCAAGTTAATTAATCTTTTACTCTTGGTTCTTGTTTTCAAGATACACTCTTATGAAAAAAATATGGTTTAGAGAACAGTCAGAACAACTCCCCAATCTTTAGCATGGTTAGTATATTGAGATGTTCACTTTTTAAATATGCAAGCAAGTATTACCTTAATAAGAAGAAATTCAGTGGATAAAACTGGAAGCCACATGCTTTTGAGTTTTGAACCTTGCCCATTTATGTGATTTGATCAGTAGATATGTGGTCCGGTCAGTTAAATCGCACTGTTTCATAGTCTTGGACAAGCTCTCAGTACTCTTTCCATTTCTTTGGGATTGGCGTTGGAGTTGTTTATCTCTCATATGCTATGTCTTTTTTTTTTTTTTTTTTTTTTTTTTTTTTTTTTTTTTTTTTTTTTTAGTTTTCAGTGTTTTTGAAAATGGGGTATGCTTGTGGGCCTGGAACAGAAAGTTTGATTAGAAACCTATACGGTGTGCCTGGGTAGCTCAACTGGTTGAGCATCTTACTTTGCCTCCTAACGATCTTGAGGTTGGGGGGTTCGATCCCTCCTCGGGCTTGTGGTGACAACTCGGAGCCTGGAGCCTGCTTCGGATTCTGTGTGTCTCTCTCTCTCTGCCCCTCCCCTGCTCACTCTCTGTCTCTCTCTCAAAAATAAATAAACATAAACAAAGACCCCCAAACCCAAAAAACCTATACAACTGGCTGTTAAATCCCCAGATCCTCTTCCTCAACTTGTGCAGATGGGTATCTGCTCCTCCTCTACTCTGCTGAAAGAGAAGGTATTACTTTCTGTGGATGTTGATCCCAGTACCAGACCATAGCTAAAGGTGTCAGTACTATTTTGCAAACAGCGGGATTAAGTGAAAATATACATGCTTATGAATGAAACCTCTAGTTTCTTTCTTCTACTTAGGCCCAGAACACTGTTAGCCAGGTTTATAGTTTCTGGGCAGGAAATTGGAGGATTTACCTTAAAGAGTCTGTCAAGCCAAGAGAAAGCATGTACAAAAACTGACCTTTGGAGGTATTCAACTGAAATGGTCCCACTTGTGCAAAGTCCTTATATATATATATGTAAGTCCTTTTTCATATATGAAAGTTGTTAAGAGAGTAAATCTTAAGAGTTCTTAAGGAAAGAAAATACCTTTTTTCTGGTATCTATGTGAGATGATAGATGTTTAATAAACTAACTGTTTAATCATTTCACTCTATCTCTATATATACACATATGTCAAGTCATTATGTTGTACACTGTAAACTTAGTGTTGTATATCAGTTATATGTCAATAAACAAACAAAAAGTATTCCAGCAGTCAACAATATGTCTTGGCCAAGCACAAAATTTCCAAACAGTTTTGTTTTGCTTCACTCTTAAATTTGGAAGGGCAGTGAGTTATCATTTAGACATTTGCAAAAAGCTGTTAAATCTGATGAAAATATCAAACAAATAGGAAAAAGTAAATCAAAGGAAATTGATACAATATTGGAAGGAGATTATAACTTCAATCTTTATGGACAGAAGATGTTACGTTTATGAAGTAAAAATGTGACTTTTAAAAATAGATCATTCAGAAAACAAAAAATGGACTTTTGAAATTAAAATTAGTCTAACAAATTTACAGATTTTAAGATAAAATGGAGAGTGCTCCAAAAGTATTATGAACAAAGGACAGATGTAAGATAGGATAAAAGATAAAAAATTTAAATGATTATTCCAGAAAACTTGCCGTCTGATTATTTGGGGGTGGCAAAAATAAAAAACAGAAAATTTTAGATGAGAAGGAAATTATCAAATGAATAATTCAAGAAAAATATCCAGGCTCCAAGTCCATGAGTTTTCAGAATGAAAGATTTCATGAAGCCCCAGAACAGACTGACAGCAAAACCCATCATAAAAAGTAGAGATTGAAAGAAGATCCTAAAAGCTTATATACAGAGAAAAGAAATAGTCCTAATAAGTTGTGGGACTCAGAGGTATAGGGTGTTACAAAAGCAAAACCAGAAGCCCGATGATAGGAGAATAATACCTTCAATATCTGAAAATGCTTTCCAAGTTAGAGTTCCGAGCACAATCAAATAATCATATAAGTATTACAGTGGAATAAAATCACTTTCAGAATTATAGCATCTCAAAAATTTATTTCCGATGTACACTTTCTCTGGAAGCTATAGAATGATGTCTCCTATTGATGAATTTGATTAAACAAACATAAAAATTGATAAAAATTCAAATTCAAGAAATATAGTTAATAGAGAGGAAATGTGCAGAGAATCATTAGGATGATGCAGCAGCCCTGTAGATAAGTTTGAATTGGAAAAGAAAGACGGAGTTTTAGTAGGGATGTCTTCAAAAAGTAAATGAAACTGCTAGATAGCTTGCTGTATTAGGAAATATTGCAAAAAGGTATACACATCTAGGAAAGAGTTGAGGATGAATTAGCAGCAGATATGTAGAAACCTAAGCCAAAAAAATAATTTGCAGGGAAAATAAAAGGTTGTTTAAGAATAAAATGTAATTATAATGTGCTGCATGGCTCATCTGTGAATAATATGTAATAAATCCTGAATATTGGTCTAAATAAAATTGTAAGTATGCGAGGAGGATGGAGGGAGTGGGATGTATGTATGTGTCTGCATAAGAGTTAAATCTTCATCTTTCTAAGAAGAAAGTCAGTTTATCTGAAATTAAGAACCAAGTATGCCATTTAGAATAAGATAAATATAAAAACGTATTGTCTAGTTTTTTATTTAGAATTCAAAGTACTTACCTCTGTGATTCAGGAGTAGACATTGGGAAGATATGAGCATGAGAGTTTTTGTGATAAACCTTGTGGGATTATTTGACCTTTATCGTTTGCATATTCATATCTTTGGTTAAAAACAAGCAAAATAAGAACATAACACAGCAGTACAGAAACTAGGTAAGTCACAAATTAGTGGGTCAGGCATAAATGTTAAAATAATGGTTCTGGGAAGATTGGTATATGTTAATACATAGAAAGATCTGGGAAATATGATATGTGGGAAAAATTGAACTAGATCCCTGGAATATATTCGAAAATAAATTCCAAATGGATTGAAGATCAAAATGGTAAAAGAGAAACTGTGCATCCAACCTTTAGAAGAAAATCGGAGATTATCTGTAAAATCTTGAGTTAAGAATAAAAAGAATAAATCATGAAGAAATGGTAAATTTGGCCTAGTTTATATATAAACTTTTGTAAAATCAGACTCCATAAACTACATGGAAAGGCGAATCACAGCCAGAGGAGAGTATATATTAGTGCATATAATCAACAAAGGATTTATATTTAGAACATTTAATAAAGAATTGTTAAAATTATTTAAAAAACAAAAATCTTGGGGCACCTGAGCTGGCTCAGTTGGAAAAGCATGCATCTCTTGATCTTGGGGTTATAAGCTGGAGCCCCATGCTGGGTATAGAGATTATTTAAAAATAAAATATTTATTAAAAAACCCAGAACAAAACTCAAATAGAAAAATGGGCAAAGGCTTGACCAGTGATTTTATAGAAGAGTGAAAACAAATGACCTATTAATGTGAAAGAAAAGATGCTCCATCTCACCAGTAACTAGAAAAAAAAAATGAAACCATCATCTGATTAGTAAAAATTTAAAAGTCTGAGAGAGATACATAACGGAAAAAATGTGATAAGAAGAGCCACCATGCACTGCTGGTGTGAATTTGAGTCAGTGCACCTACTTTGGGGAGTAAATTGGCAAAACCTAGTAAAATTGCACTTGTGTCTTTGTTTAAACTTAGTAATTTTCCTTTTAGAAGTCTGCCTGGAGAAACTCTCAAAACGTGCAAAAGAAAACACGTGTAACAGTGAGCCAAAACCAACATGACTTGTGGTAGGAAAAAATCTGAAAAAGGAAAAGTCTATATGACCTTTAAAAGGACAAATGTGTTTTGGTATAATCATAATATGGAATGCCATGGCATGGTTAAAATGAAGAAGAAGAAGGAGGAGGAAGGAGGGAGGGAGGGATGGAGAGGCAGAAAGGGAGGGAGACACAGAATCTGAAGCAGGCTCCAGGCTCTGAGGTGTCAGCGCAGAGCCCCCACAGGGGGCTTGAACTCACAACCAGGAGATCATGACCTGAGCCAAAGTCAGATGCTTAACCAACTGAGCCACATAGGCGCCCCTACTTAGCCTTTAGATATAGGTAAGCTCAGATTGTTGGATCACTTTATTTTCTACACTCCAGATGCTTCCAAATGATCTTAAAGATTCTTCTTTGAAGATTTTTGTTACAAACTAGTATCTGGCAGTCTTTCTCTCTGATCTGACTCTTTTTTGTTTCATTTCTTTGAAGCATATTCAGGTTTCTAATTCTGTTGTTGGAATTCTACAAATAATACAATTTGTAAATCACTTGCTGTGTGTGTATGTGTGTCTGTGCGTGTGCGCGCGAGTGTTGGGGTTGGGTGGAATTATTGAAATCTATCTGTCCTAACTTATTAGCTGTCTCTAACATTTCCATCTCTTTCTTTCTCAAAGCCTGTGCATTTTACAGGTCACCCTTTCTTTCCAAATGGGAGCAATCTTTCAGAATTTGCTACAAGTACACTTTTAAATATCAAGTATTTGTAGACATAATTTATAGAAAATCAGAGGTAATCAACTGGGCCTTAAGCAAATTGCTTAACTTTTCCTAGATCTAATTTTTCATTTCCAACTTATAATACTTGCTCAGTCAACTTCACTGGATTCATATAAAGATAATTTTAAATTATGTACATGAATGCACTTTGGAAGTTTTATAGTACTATACACATGTAAGCATCCTTCTTAAATGAACATGTAAAATTGGCAGAATATTAATCCTATATATAGGCCTCTTTATTAGTATTTCCCAAAATGTGATATCAGGAGCATTGGCTCTTGGGAATATTAATGTGAAAAGTATTACATGAAAAGTGCTTCTGTGGATATAATATTGGGAAAACACTGTGTTAGGTATAGTTAGACTTCTCTATGTCTACTTTGTCTTTTGAGAGTATATAATAGGCAGATGTATTTTGTGAACTATAGACATTATACAAACTAAAGAATACCCTCTTTTGTGGGGAGGATTTATGTTCTTTGGAATAGACTTTGGGACATACAATTCAAGATGTAGGTTATTGCTCTTAGTCTTCTAGTTTCATTTTCTAAACTTTGATTTTGTTTTTTCTAACTTCTTTGATCTTAATTAGTAGTAACATTAAAATAAAACCAAATTATTCTTTTATTCCTAGTGTTATAGACATAATTACATAAATAGGAAAACAATTTATTACAACTTTAACTTTTACAACTAACTGTATTTTATTTTCTTGTTCCAAAAAGGCTTCTACACTACCTAAAAATAAAATTTGTTTTTAAAAGCTTTTTACATGTATGTACTTTTATTAAATATCAATGTATGCATTTAGATATGTCATGTCTAAGAAGATGAAATCTAAAACACTGTCCCGAGAATGTCACTGAAAACGGAATCACTTAACATCTCAAAAGCTATGTTAGCTTGAGGCTAGGTTATATTGAAATAATACACAGTTTTCTTTAACCATTTTCCCATATTTTTTATATAGCTCATGAATTATTTAGGTTTTTTTTTTCTATTCTTTTTTGCAATAGAAGTTACTTTATTTTACATAAAATGAACACTATTATTTTGAAATATCAGATGGTTGAAATGATTTAAATATTTTCTTTTGATGATTCTGTTTTTAGGCATTTCACTGAATATTATATATTTCATTTAATTTTGTAATAAGCATGCATATACAATTTGATTTAGTAATTTAACTTTCTAATAGGTTTATTTAGCATTGACAATTCATGTAATTTACTATATGAACCTCGGTTTGTTTAATGAAGATATGTCTTTGGAATTATCCTCCAATGTAAAGTTAACCTCATTCTTTCCTTTCAATTTTGCTGTTCTCATACACTTAAATTTATTTGTGGGAATTTTATGTAGAAGTTATTTTTACTTAAGGAATGATGTTAGTTGAGTTATGATACTAAATTGTAGGTCATGGCAAGTTAATGAAAGGCTTACTAATTGTAATTATTGTGTCTTTAATTTGACCAATGATTATTTTATAGTATTTGTCTTAATTTATTGTTTTATTTCATTTTTTTTTGCCATTCTCTTTTTTTTTAGCTTGTGATGAATGGAAAATATTACCGAAACCAAATCTTCATAGAGATGTCAACAGATTTGGACACTCTGCAGTTGTCATTAATGGGTAAAAGGCATATATTTATCAGTCATACTATCCACATATTCTGTTACTATTTAAAAGGAAATATTATTTGTACTTAATGGCATTAGGTCTCCCTAGTCTACCATGGAATACATTTTGGTTTGTTAACCATATCCTTTATTCTTTTGTGTTCAAATATATTTAAGGGAAAGGGGAGCGAAGAAAGAGTGCTGAGATAAAACTTCAGATACTTTTAAAAAATTCATCCTGCCTTCTTTCCTTTTAGTAGAGATCAGACAATGAATGACTTCTTTTAAAAAGATCAAAGTAAAATGGTAGAAAGGATAGCCCCATATTTCTAACAAGGAGAGCAAGGAAAGGGTGAAGAATTAGGTTCTCATTTTAGTTCTGTCATTAAATGCATGATTTTTGACAAGTCCCTTTACCTCTCTGGGATTTACTATCTTTATATCCCTTCAGATTTGGGATGGGACGAGCATTAAGTTACTTTCTTCCTTTAGGTTAGTATTATTTTTCTATTTCTATAGCATTTTGGTAATGTGGCAGGAAACTATGTCAGCTCATTCATTAGCTTAAAATTTGTAATTCATAATGACATTCTTGTAAGTTCATTTTATCACCACCTTACTCTAATTTTGTAAAACTTCTTCAATATGATACTAAAAGCAGGTAGAAGTTAACCACAATGAAACTCTGTAATTGGTATCAGTTAGCTTTCAGAATAGTAACAAATGAAATTCAGAGTTTACACACCCCACCCTTCTTTGTTGAAATATTGTGTTATATTGACTTTTATTTTACTTTCTAAGTAATAAAAGCTACTCCTGAAGTATTTTCTGATCTTTTTCCATTTATTATGTTAATAATATTGAAATTAAATTAATTGAAGTTAAAATTATGCTCTTTTGAAGGCATGTCAAACTTCTTTGTCACTGGTAGTTGAATTAATTTAATAATTGTCTGGATTTTCCTTTCCAAATTAAAATTTTGAATATCTTTTTGATTATTTTACTCTTGGTCCTACTATTTTATAAGAGGATGGTAAAATACTGTAAGAAAGACTCTGTACCTAATATCAAATTCACTGTCAGTATTCAAAAATTATAATTCTAGATAGCAGTTCTAAAATGTATCTATCCATGTATAGCACTTTCTATTTCTAAAAAAATTGCTTCCTTGATGAAATGCAAAATGTATACTTAAATTTATTTTTGAAACTAATTCATTAGAGTTTTCTTAATATTGTTTCTTTAATATTCTGTTTTTTTAATAGGTCCATGTATATATTTGGAGGTTTTTCTAGTGTACTCCTTAATGATATCCTTGTTTACAAGCCTCCAAACTGCAAGGCTTTCAGAGATGAAGAACTTTGTAAGAATGCTGGTCCAGGAATAAAATGTATTTGGAATAAAAATCACTGTGAATCTTGGGAATCTGGGAATACTAATAATATCCTTAGAGCAAAATGCCCTCCTAAAACAGGTAAAGTTTTTTTTTTTTTCCCTCCCCTCTGGCATAAAGCTTCTTTACTTGGCTAGAAGTTGTAATGCATTTTGCTTATAAGCATTACTTATAACTTAAAATGGAGAGGGGGTTGGAAACATAAGAGACTCTTAAATATAGAGAACAACCAGATGGGTTAAATGGGTAAGGGGCATTAAGGAATCTACTCCTGAAATCATTGTTGCACTATATGCTAACTTGGATGTAAATTTAAAAAAATAAAATAAATTATAAAAACAAACAAAAAAAAGATAATTTCTATTTCCAAAAAAATTACCTATAGCTTTTAGAAATTAAAAATTCATAATCCTTTAATTAAGAATTTTCATGTTTGAATGTAGCAATGCTTAATAATTTAATTTTTTTATTAGCCCTTTTTAGATTTCTCTTTTTAATTCTATATGTATTATTACACATATAAAATTTTATGAGTAACCTGGTCATATATATGTATGTACTATTTAACTATATAAGTAAAAAATATTTTAAAGTATACTCTTTCTGGGGCACCTGGCTGGCTTAGTCAGTTAAACATCCAACTTTGGCTCAGGTCATGATCTCACAGTTCGTGAGCTCAAGCCCCGGGTCGGGCTCTGTGCCGACAGCTCAGAGCCTGGAGCCTGCTTCGGATTCTGTGTCTCCTTCTTTCTCTGCCGCTCCCCCACTCATGCTCTGTCTCTGTCTTTCAAAGATGAATAAATATTAAAACAAAATGTCAACCTCCTTCATGAATTGTTTCAGTGGGATAAACATTTCCCTTCCCTTTGCCCACCTGGACTTCCTTTACATTGCTGCCTTAACACAGCTCTCAGGCTAGTGTTGGAGTTAGTTACATAGGTGCCCATCTTCCCCACCATGCTTCTTGTCGAGTTCATGTGCCTTAAAATGCTGAAAACTGGGGTGCCTGGGTAGCTCCAACCAGTTAAGCATCTGGCTCTTGACTTTGGCTCAGGTCATGATCTCGCAGTTGTGAGTTCGAGCCCCATGTCTAGCTCTGTGCTGACAGCTCAGAGCTTGGAGCCTACTTCAGATTCTGTGTCTCCATTTCTCTCTGACCCTCCCCTGCTCATGATCTGTCTCTCTCTCTTTCTCTCTCTCTCAAAAATAAATAAACATTAAAAAATAAAGTATACTCTAAGAAATATTGTGTTATTGGGGTGCCTAGGTAGCTTAGTCGGTTAAGCGTCTGACTTCAGCTCAGGTCATGATCTCATAGTTTCTGGGTTCAAGCCCTGTGTCGGGCTCTGTGTTGACAGCTCAGAGCCTGGAGCCTGCTTCAGATTCTGTGTCTCCCTCTCTTTCTGCCCCTCCTCCTCTTATGCTCTGTCTCACAAAATGAACAAACATTTAAAAAAAAATTTAAAATACTGTGTTTCTGAGAAATAAAGTGAAATAATTTATTCTGTATTTGGTAGTTTTTTTCTTCTTTAATATTGCCAAGCCAACCACAGATCTCAAAGATTTTCTAGAATTTTGATGACTAATGTTTTAGTTTAATACTTTTTATAAACTATTGAATAAATAAATAAAATGCAAAACATTACTAGTAAATATTTATGAATAAATGATTTGGATACAAATTGTCCAGTTTTCTTCAGATGGGTGGGGTTTTATGCATTTTTTCATGCTATAATTAGCAATGTATTTTCTAATACATTAGAAAGTTTTGTTAGTCTGTGATAACTCAGATGTCTCTAAATATCTTTATGAAGAATGATAAACAATGTGTATTTATTATAATGTTTCTTTTAAATGTTAGTAATGCTTTTTTCTAGTAAAATACCTGTAAGTCTTTTTCCTCCTCCATAATGGATAAATTTTAAATGGCTGTAGGATCTTGGTGGATTGAATAATTAAAATGAGAGTGGCAGGTATCTCAAAACTTGTAAATACAATTAAACTACAAAGTTACCTTCATGTTGAAGAAGTTATTTTGATGGTGATGGCCATATTTATGTTGTAAAAAGTCTTAGTGATTCTTACACATTAAAAATGTGTGAATTGAGAAGTGTGACATTTCCTTTCTCATCCTGATGTGTTTGTCTCCCATTTGCGTCGCAGCTGCTCCTGATGACAGATGTTACAGATACGCGGATTGTGCCAGCTGCACTGCCAATACAAACGGGTGCCAGTGGTGTGACGAGAAGAAGTGTATTTCAGCAAACAGTAACTGCAGTGTGGTTAGTATTTATGGGTAAATGGTGATGTAGCTAACATGGCTGCTTTCTAATCATTTCTTACCATTTCTAATTTCTAATCATTAGCCTACCATTTGGTACCGAAAGCACTTTGCACATCAACACACTTAGGAAGTGTGTAGGGAATCACTGCTGTGCTGTGTTGTAAATTGACTCTAGTTTCTTGCTAAAATTTGTCAGATTCTGTTTTGATTTCATGAACTTTTACTTCCTCCTATGTCTTTTAAAAATAAACTATAGGGGCACCTGTGTGGCTCAGTCGGTGAAGCGTCCGCCTTCAGCTCAGGTCATGATCATGGTTTGTGGGTTTGAGCCCCGTGCTGGGCTCTCTGCTGTCAGCACAGAGCCCGCCTCAGATCCTTTGTTTCCATCTCTCTCTGCCCCCTCTCCCACCGCAAAATAAATAAAAATTAAAAAAAGAATGTAATTATAAATGTAGTCTTCTGTGTTGATCGACGTAGGATTATATAGGTAGTAAGTATAAAAATAAGTATATGAGTGTAAAAATTATTTCCATAGGATTCTTGTCAGACATGCACGTGCACAAGAGTGGTGTGGTCTGATGTTTTGTTTACATGCTTTGTGTTTAAGTTTAACCTGAGGTTGACAAGGGTAGTTGCCTTTTATCTGTCTTTAGGTCAGTGGTCCTCAACCAGAGGCAGTTTGTGCCTTAAGCGATATTTGGCAACGTGTGTAGACATTTTTGGTTGTCACAAGTGGCATCTAATAGAGTCAAGGGTTGCTGTTAACATTCTGTAATGCATGAACTCTCCCACCGAAAACAATTATCTGGCTCAAAGTGTCAATAGTGATGAGTTTGAGAAACCGTACTTTGGTAGACAACTGGAAAAAATTATAAAGTTAACGTTTTTGGTAGATGAAAATGGATTAAAAGCAGCAAAAATTAACCTTTTAAGGGGGTAGAATCAAAATGTCCCAAGTTTTGAAGAAGACGTCAACAACTTGAAAGAAAAATTTTAAAAAGTATTAACAAGTATAAGATTAAGGGATTAAAAACTGTGTGTAGTAGGATTAAAGATTCTCTTACTGGGCTACAGCTAAAATAACTATATAATGTGCTTACAAATTTTCAACTAAATATAACATACTTCTTTTTCTGAATTTTTATTAATTACCAAAAGTATTGACCTGTTTTTTAAGATAGCATGCAGACGTAAAAGGTAAAGAAAAGGGAGTTTGAAAACTAAGTGAGAAATTTTTATTGTATCATCAAAAAATTTTCCTCAGTATATAGTCATATTTCAAAATATTTGTTTTATGATTCTATTCTAAAATAACATTCAAAAATTAAAATGGAGGAAACTTTTCAGTTATTGACTTAACTGACTGAAACCTTTTTTTCATACATATTGTGTTGGTATATACTTACCAGGAATATAAGTTGCTTTGATAACAGATATACTTCAATTTTATTTGAGTTTTAATGTTAGTATGGTATGACTCTGCTTTGAAAATTTGAATTATTTTTTTATATTTGTATTAATATTCATCTAATGGGGGTTATTTTAGTGAGTAATGTAGATATAGGAGTTAAGTAAAATAAAGTATGGGAATAAGGGAATAAAATGGAGAATGTTATTAAATAAAAATTGCAAGCATATTGTGTTTCAAGCTTTGTTGGACAGCCCTGGGTTTAGACATTGTGTTTAGACATTTACGCTAAATGAAAATACACGATCTCAAAAATTGTGTTATGCAAATTGCTATCAAGTAGTCTTTTCATAAAGTGACCTTTTAGTTTATATTTTATTTTTTAGAATGCTATGTTAATAAGGAAAGCACTGGGTGTGATAGTATAAGTGAGCAGATGGTACTCGCTTGTAATTTAGACTTTGATGTAATGTCTTTTAGACGGTTTTATAAAGACGTCTGGTGATTAAGCTAAACCAAATGCTAATGGTTACAGAAAGGTCTGTGAGATTTTAGTGTAATGATGTCCATTGATACCCTATTTGATTATTTAGTCGTATTTACTTCATCTTGCATACTTTGTGCACTAACAGCTCAAATATCCTGATTGTTTATCTGGTTTGTTAGGCCAAAAAATACCAGCCATGTTTCAGAATAACAGTCAGCTTTCTTTCATCATTGATTAAATTGGTCCTGTGTGTGATTTCATCTATTATATTGGTTCAGTGTCAGCAAATGAATATACTGTTTGTAATGAAGAGCAGTACAGTTATTTGGAAGGTGACTCTAACGATGCCATTGTTAGTCTGAAGACTGGCATGAAATAGTTATTCTTCCTTTTATTCAGTTGTTCCATCATTCTGTCATTTTTATAGGTTATTCTATTTACCAGATGATTCAAGTAATTAATTTTCTTTTCAATTAGCTGAAAAATGTTTCGGACTATAATTATCATATAGAATAGTGCTAAGATTTATATTCCATATGAAAACAAAGCTACGAATTAGAAAAAGTAACAATAAAAAGTATATATGTTCTGAATGAAAATGTGGTGGTTAAATAATTTGAGATTTGAAAAAAATATGGGCACTTGGGTGGCTCAGTCAGTTGAGTATTGGACTTCACTTTGGGTCATGATCTCCTGGTTCATGAGTTAGAGCCCCACATTGGCCTTGCTGCCCTGGGTGCCGGATCCCGCTTCAGATCCTCTGTCTCCCTCTCTCTCTGCCCCTCCTCCACTCAGACTCTCTCAAAAATAAATAAAAACATTAAAAACATAAAAAAATATCTTCTCTGATTTTTTTAGGACGAATAAAGCTGAACATTAATTACTATTTAGTTACTTTTTATCTGTTACCTTATATGTAATTTGCTCTACAGAAATTAACACCCCTGGAATGGAGGTGACTGCAATGTATTTTACATGGGAAATGACCCTAATTTATAAATAAATGTTTGGTGGGTGACATTTAAATTGTCTAAGATGATAAAAGTTGCTTCAACCATTTTTAAAGTTTATTTGAGAGACAGAGACAGAGAGAGAGAGAGACAGAGAGAGACAGAGAGAGACAGAGAGAGAGAGAGAGAGAGAATGAGAATGAGCTGGGGAGAGGCAGAGAGAGAGGGAGAGAGAATCCCAAGCAGGCTCTGTGCTGTCAGTACAGAGCCTAGTACAGGGCTGGATCTCATGAACCTATGAGATCATGACCTGAGCCGAAAGCAGAAGAGGCTGACCTTTAACAGACTACACCACCCAGGCACCCTGCTTTAACCATTTTTATATGTGGGATAGTTATAAGTAAATTTTAACTGTTAACTTTATTGACTGAAAAGAAATTTCTGTTACGTTAGAAAGCTTGAGGTGAGTATTTGTGTGTGTGTGTGTGTGTGTGTGTGTGTGTGTGTGTGTGTGTATGAAGATTGAAGTGGAGCACAGATGCAGCATTAAAGTCCTTTGTGGTTTTTCTCAAGAGTCATGGAAAGAATTGAGCCAAAAATTTTTATCATATTAATACTATCATGTGAAGTATCTGAACCTTGTTGTGTGTAGGGAACTACCTGCAGAGTTCCTATGTTGCCCATTTTTTTCTTTTTGACCTTTAATCTTTAATCTTTTCATACTGGAATTTAGTTGACATATGATTACGCTGTATAGTAGGATTGATCAAAGTGTAACTTCAGCTTCTTTGCGGTCACCATAAAAGAAACATGACAGATACAGGAGAAATGTCAGTTGACCAAAATTATTATTTAGTGTCTGTGAGAGTAACATTAGTTTGAGTTATTGAGAAAATAATTTATGTTTATCACCTCTTCAATTTTTACTACTTATCATTTCTACTTATTGCATGATAGTTTTATTACAACTAGAATTTTGTTCCATGTGATCATTAAGAAAAATGACTCTGCATTGACCTTATTTATTGAATTGGAAGCTTGTTATCAGATTTAATAGAGTAGGCTTTCATTTGATGGTTTTTGTTTCAGATTGTGGAAATTGTTAATTATTTCCAATAAGCATATATTCTAGTTCCAGCAGTTATAGTTTAAAGAAATGAGTAAGAGAGATTCTGATTCAGTAGAATTGGATTTGGGGTTAGAAATCTGAACTTAAAATTTTTATTTTTTTAATGTTTATTTATTTTTGAGAGAGACAGAGAGACAGAGACAGAGCATGAGCGGGGGAGGGACAGACAGCGAGGGACACAGAATCCAAAGCAGGCTCCAGGCTCTGAGCCGTCAGCACAGAGCCCGACGCGGGGCTCGAACTCACAGACCACGAGATCATGACCTGAGCCGAAGCCAGACGCTCAACCCACTGAGCCACCCAGGCACCCCAGAAATCTGAACTTTAAAATTCACGTGGTGATTTATATATACATTGACATTTAAAAATCATTGCTATACAGAGGTAAAAAATAACATGCTTTATCTCTTAACTTTCTAGTCCGTGAAAAACTATACCAAATGTCATGTGAGAAATGAGCAGATTTGTAACAAACTTACCAGCTGTAAAAGCTGTTCGCTAAACTTGAATTGCCAGTGGGATCAGCGACAGCAAGAATGCCAGGCTTTACCAGGTAAAGATTTCAGTTCGGTAAATGAATTTTATAGCCTACAGATGAATACCATTATAGAAAAGAGCATTTACTAAGACATTCCAGTTTCAAATAAATGATAATATTGGAGTAATAATAGCATTGTTTCCATAAAAATAATTTGTATGTTTCCTTCCAGTTCTTTAAGATGTTCATGATTTCTCTATTTATTATAATAATACTATTGACTTGATCAGAATATTTTTTTAAATTTAAAAAATTCTGTCTTAAAAATACAGAAAATAATAAGCACTCAGGCTAATATCCAGATTTTAATAAATGTTAACATTTGATCTATTTGATTTGCTTCTTATCTTTGAAATTCTGGGAACTATTTTTACTATTTTTTATTATAAATTATAACATTTATAATAAGTTTTATATGATTTAATGAGAATCTAAGTTATGTAAACCAAGCAAAGTCCATTAAAAAAAGCAATTTTAATTTATTTTTTACACGTATCATTCTTCCTAGTAAACCCTGAGTACTCTTCCTTTTAAATATAAAAGATAAAATTAGAAAACCAAAAAGTAATATAGATACTTAAACCAGTTCCATCTTCTTGTTATACAGGTAAGTGAGACATACATTGTTTAGGGACTTGTTCAAAGTTGCATGGTTTGTAAATGGCAGATGTAACTATTAACTGGGTGTTTTATTTCAGTTCACTGTTTTGCTTTTCTGTATTCCATGGTTTTTGATGGTTTTGTTATATTTTTCAGAGAAAAATTTCTAACTTACGTAATTCTAAAATGTCCTTGAAAATTCCATCATAGGATTTATGTCATGCTTGGAAGTTCATGTAATAAAATAAAAAATAGATTGCCTTCAAAAGTACCATTAAGATTCTAGAATGTTTATGTAAATTTTAGGTTTTGTTTATATACTGACATTTAAAGTTTTTAAACAGGATACATGCATGTGTGTGTTCAATTTGAAAAAATTAGAGAATATTAATGAACTGCTAGGTTTTGAGAAGCAATAGTGAGGTGATACGAAACTTGAAAGTAGCATTGATATCTGAGTGTTAAATACTAAAATCAACATGTAGATCAGTAAAAATACTTACAATGTTGTTTTAAAAATCTTGGACACAAGGGGCAACTGGGTGACGTAGTCAGTTAAGTGTCTGACTCTTGATTTTGGTCTGGTCATAATCACGGTTTGTGAGTTCAAGCCCCATCTTGGTCTCTGTGCTGACAATACAGATAAATGTATATGTTTAAAGGAATATTGCTTTAAGAAGAAGAGAATTTGATTGCCAGTGGAAGTTTGGAAAAATAAGTGGTTATCTATACATTGCCCAGGAAAGAATTTTGATTTGGTATAAGGGCTCCACTTGGCCAGGCTATTTCTCTGGAGAATAATAAATACCATACAACAAATACAATATAAAATGCATTATAAACTAACTTCCTGTGTTCTACATTCATATTTACTAAGCAACCAACTAGGTATAGTTTGTTTTTTCCTATGCTGGTCTCAAGGAAGTGAATGCTGTAAATAGAGGACGCTGTCTATACTGTTGCACTTAAATTTTTTTTAAACGTTTATTTATTCTTGAGAGACAGAGACAGGGATGAGTGGGGGAAGGGCAGAGCGAGAGAGTACACAGAATTTGCAGCAGGCTCTGAGCTGTCAGCACAGAGCCCGACGTGGGGCTTGAACTCGACTGTGAGATCATGACCTGAGCCAAAGTCCGACATTTAACTGACTGAGCCGCCCTGGTGCCCCCTGTTGCACTTTTCTAGGAACATTTGTGAATTGCATTTTTTCATTGATCTCATATAAACTCGGAAATTTGCATTTATCTCACTAAACGCATTTTAAAAATTTACTGCTTCTCATTTAACTCTGAAGCTGAGTTGATGCTCAATACTATAAAAGCCTAAAACCATTAAAACAATTGGGTCAGCCCTATACTTTAGTTTAGTCTCAAAGACACATGTATTTGTGTCCATTTGTATGATTTTTCACCTAAGTATTTGTCACAAAAGGAGACATGCAAAAGAAATTTAAATCCTTCCTTGATTCAGTAAGTAAAAAAAAAAAAAAAAAAGCCATAACTGAACAAAGCTTTTGCACTGCTTCCTTGAAGTAATTAGGTACTTTGGATTCCAGAAGACAAGGTAGATTGCTATAGGTGTAGCCTGAAAAAGAAAATAAAAGTATTATAAACAATCTTATTAAATGACAGTTATAGTTTATTGAGAGATTACTGTGTTCTAGGTACTGTTCATGGTACTCAATTCAGTAAGACAGCAGTTATTAAAGAACAGGAGGCCCCTGTTTATGGACTCTTTGAGAGGGTCCATGAGGTCAAAACTAGTAACACTAAAATATTATTTGCTTTTTAAATTCTCATTCTGTCATGGGTTTACTCTGGAGTTTTCTAAAGGCATGATTCTAATAGATTGGAGAAGTAGATATGAAAATACAATTGTCTTGTATTAAACCAACATTAAAGAGATTTGCAAAAATGTACAGCAGCTACACTATTTTTAATTTTTGTTTGTTTTGGATACTGTAATTCTTGTAAAATAAAATACACTATTTTAAGTTGAAATGATTATCTCCCAATATTTTATTATGAAAATCTTCAAACATATAGAAAACTGGAAAGAATAGTAAGAGGACACCGACCCATTACCCTTACCCTAGATTCTACAATGAACATTTTGCTCTGCTTTATCCCTGCTCTGTCTATCCATCCCTCTATTCATTCATCAGGCCATCTTAATTTTTTTCATGCCATTGTCCTAAACTGTCGGCTGCTGTCCCTCAGGGAGAGAATTTGCTGATACATGTCCTTTGGACCTGTATATAGCATAAAGGCAAAAACACCCCAAGAGATGGAAGACTATGTTTGTAATGCATTTTTAAATTCCAGTTTTAGGTGAATAGATAAATATATTTTTAAATGGTCAGTTTTAATTTTTAATATGATCGAAGCCAATAGATAAAAAATCCCTACAGAAAAGATCTGTGAGGTCCTCAATAATTTTTAAGAAAAAAAAGGGGGGTCTTGAGACCAAATGTTTGAGAATTGCAGCTTTAGAACAATTCCATAAAATTTGTACTAATCCATCTAAAGCTGAAAGGGCGAAGGCACTGATATATGTAATATGGTATGGAAACTAAAATGTAGTCAAATTTTATAGATCAGTGTTTTAATGAAGCACTTCAGTCTTAATTAGTTATGCTAGAGCATAACTTTATAATGTGTTTATAAATATGGTTTAGACAATAGGCACTCTTTTAAGTTCAACTTGTATTATAAGGATCAACCACTATTATTGAATAGTGTGTTTAAATGTTAGAAAGACCTGCATACCTATTTAAAAATAAACATAGAAAAGCAAAGATTATGGGACGCCTGGGTGGCTCAGTCAGTTAAGCATCTGACTTCAGCTCAGGTCACAATCTCGCGGTTTGAGTTCGAGCCCCGTGTTGGGATCTGTGCTGACAGCTCAGAGCATGGAGCCTGCTTCGGATTCTGTGTCTCCCTCTTTCTCTGCCCCTTGCTTGCTCACATTCTGTCTCTCTCCCTCAAAAATAAATAAACATTAAAAGATTATAGCTTCTTTATTAAACATAAATGATACTTCTCTCTCCACACTTATAATTAAAGAATCAAAGAACCCAACTTATATTAAAATAGTATACCTGAACTGTGGAAATTAGATTTGGAAAAGAGGAATAACTTTGAATTTGCTTGTTATATGCTGGTTATTTTTCTTTAAAGTGATCTTGTATAATGTAAGCTGGGCCCGGGGATGTAAATACAGTAGTGATTTTACTAGTTAACATACCGTATGCCAGTACACTAAAAAACCCTGCAAACAGTCAACACATTTTAACAGATATTATAGAGCTATAGCTTATATTGTGCTTAAGAATTAAAGAAAAAAATTAGGATCTTCTGTTCTTCTTTTCCACCAAACTATTAGATAAGTTTTGTTTTTTAAATTATATTGATATATTTAAAATTTTTATCATTAAAAGTTGTTTAAACAAATATAGAAATTGTGTTTAGAATTCTAAAATAACTGAAAAATATAAATGCTTTTTGATAATCTAAAAATAAGATATAATTTTTTTTGACTAGCTCATCTTTGTGGAGAAGGATGGAATCATATTGGTGATGCTTGTCTTAGAATCAATTCCAGTAGAGAAAGCTATGACAATGCAAAACTTTATTGCTATAATCTTAGTGGAAATCTTGCTTCATTAACAACCTCAAAAGAAGTAGAATTTGTTCTGGATGAAATACAGAAGTATACACAACAGGTAATAACTCTTGTTTATATTATGGAAATATGCAGAAAGTCCTATACTTACTAGCAATGGTTCATTCTTTTTGCTTCTAAATAAATTATTTTTACTAAATCTTGGAAGTAAAAGTGGAACTGACTGCAAAAATCAATTAGCAGTGGACTTAATCTGTATATGTATTTGGGAATAAAGTTTTCTAAATTATACATCTTGGTTTTACACAGTAAACCACTGCATTTCTTACCAAGAAGTCATTTCATATGAATAAATATACTTAAAATACATGTGCATAAAATTTAAGAATTTGAAGTGTAATTACTTCATAATTTGAGACGTCCCTTATAATTAAAACACTAGACCCAACACATTGGTTATATGTATTTTTCTGTGAATGTGTATGTGTGTTGTGAGTTGGGTTTTTGAATTATGCGATTTTCTAGGTGTAGATTTGCTTGAAATAATGTAATAAAGGTTAGCAGGACAAAAACCAGTTTGTAAAGTATGTGGAAGATATTGGAACATACAACACTTAGAAACAGGGAGTTTCAGGGAGTTTTATGGAAGATATTTCTGTAAAAAATTGAGTATTTCTTTGAAAATTGTATCAAGATATTATTTTATAAGACCTTTCTAATAGGAATTTACAGTATTTATTTTCTACTCTTGGGATATTAAAATATAGTCAACTCTTAAGAGTAGATTATGTAAGGAGATTTGGAAATAATTTACTAAATATAGTTATGAGAAACTTTATTTACTTCATGTGCTTAATTGAAATATACTAATATAAACTGTCATAGCATCATAGAAGCTTTCTGCATTTTGTTTCAAAAATAAAATTAGAACTCAAAAGACATCAAGTAAGTGATAAGACTAAAAAATAATATATACCTTAAATCTGAAACTTGTATTAGTTTTGGCCTACTGTTGAAGATAAATATATACATACATATACATACACACCCTATGGTAAATAATGCACAAAGTGGCATAATTTCTATACAAATAATGGATGTATGTCTCTAATACATGTTACTCACGAATGTGTGAAACTGTATTACACCAGATTTCAACAACTTTATTTTGACCTTCAATTATGGCTTTTATTTGGACAAATACTCTGTTGATACTCCAGAACTCCACTCCATATAGGACAGAGGAGACAATTTTGGCTTGAAACTATTTTAGAGCAAATGTTACCAATTACTTGCCATAGAAATACATAATGTTTTCTTGGTATAGCTGATTTTAAAGAAGCATTGAGGACAGTATTATCAAAGTGATGTAGAGCATGGAATAGGACGTACTGCTTATCTTTAAAACTTAGTAGCAAGTTAATCTCTCCAGCCCTGTAACAGGGGTAATAATCATAGCTACTTTGCATGTTTATTGTGAAAAAAAAGTGAGATAATGCATGTAAAGAGTATAAATTTTATTGAGTGTTTACAGTAATTATCATTATTGTTTGCATTTTAAGGGTTGTAATTTTGGTATCACTATTTGGACTGCTGCTGTTACTACTATTTCTAGAAATCATTATTTAGAATTCGTAGGTATCTAAATGAATTTATTTGATGAATAGTTAATACTTATATTAATTGTGGAAAAGGATGTGCCCCAGAGTATTTTAATTTTTCCATGGTGAATGACAAATTCTCCTTGCCACCCTGGCCCCACTGCCCTGGATAGTTGTATTAGGACCTTTAATCTCTTCAGATCATTCCTGATTTATGATGAAGAATGGGTAACTGATTTTATTTTTACTCATAACAGAGGAATATATATCTGGTGTTTAAAGCATGATAGAAGAACAGTTTTCATAAATGTTACAAAAAATTAAGGGGACTTAAGGACACTCACTTTTGAAATTTTTTTATGGACATCACTTCACTGTTACTGCCTACATTTTTGGTGATATCAGAATGTATACTTCTTATGAGTATCAATACCAGATGATTTAACTTATTAATGTGAGTTTCTAATTGTTGAGCCAAAGCCCTGCTCTACGCTTTAATAAAATGGTTAAATTAATTATATCACTGGTTTTTATAAATATTCAAAATTTTGAAATGGATATCACAGTATGTTTGTTAGCTGTCATTTATCATATGCTTGATATTAATAGAATAAAGAAAAAACTTACCAAATTTGTATGCAGATTGATATGTGAAATCATTTTTGTGTGAATTGTAGCTGTTTTTCTGTGAAGAATGGGCCAGTATTCATTCATTTAGTACATGTTTATTGAGCACCTTCAATGTACTTGGCAATCTACGGCTTGCTGAGGATAGAAATTAAAAGACCATCACTGTTCTCAAAGATTTTACTGGTGAGGAAGACAAACACAATTATACTGTATTGTGATAATTATAATGATAGTTGCACATGGGATATATGAAGAAAGAGAGTGTATATCTAATTAGTGATGTGGTCTTAAGGAGTTTCCTAGAGTAATGCCCTAGCTAACTTCTGGAGGATGTTGAGTTGGCCAGCACATGAAGATATTTCTAAGGAGGCAAGAGAAACACCTATGTTTTTTTTTTTTTTTCTTTTGTCTTAAGAGCTACTAGCCTAATGTCCTGAAGGTAAGATGTATGTGGTTTCGTGTAAGTGAGACACCAATTAGTTAAAAAAAGTATTTTAGAAAAATGTGAAAAGGCATATGTGTAAATTTTTTTTAATTGTATGGAGCATATAACATAAATTAGTATCTGTTATATTCTTGTGATGCCAGGGGCTTTATTTCTTTAATCACAAAATTGGGGGACAATTACAAATAACATTTGGAAATTAGTTCTGTATTGTGTCGCTTATAAAGAGCTTATTAGTGGTAGATCCACAGTCTTTGAGTTTTAGAAAGTCCTAGTATTCCGCATTAGAGCTCTGTTGCTTTTTTTCCTTGTTTAAAATGTAATATTTTTAGTTTTTACACTACAATCTTGAAATGTGCAAGTTCAGAAGTTGCGCATTTCAAGGTTTCTTGTGTTCCTCAATTTTCTTGCTTGTTGCTATAAATCATAAAGATTGTACTAACAGTTACTTTGGCTGTGTGGTGAACATAGATTTGAGAGTTTGTGGACTAGTGCGCTCTAGAATAGAAGAAGGTTTTGTTTCATTAGAAAGCTGAGCTTTAGCAGCGTTGCAAAGGTAGAAGCTTCTGCAAGTTGACATTCCATTAAGCATACCTTTATGTAAAATGAGTTATATCCTGAGTCATTCCACTTGTATACACTTAGATAACCCTCCCTTGGCAAATAAAGACAGACAGATTCAGGCAATTTAAAGAAATATTCTGGGTCAAATAATCATTTACTTATCGGAAATGGCTAATGAAATGTTGCAGTGATTTATGATGTGCTTTAGTAAATTTTCATAATGTTATAATTTGTCTTCTATTTTCAACTGCCTGTCCAGTTCATTTGCTGGGTAATAGTTACTTTCAATGTTTTATCAACGGCTTCATTTTTCTGTTTCTTTCCTCTTCCTCTCAGATTCTTATCATGATGAGTTAGGGAGTAATATTTTACTTTAAATGACTTGTCTTTCCTACAGATAGTTGGAAATGTAGACAGAGTCGCTGTAACATGAAGTACAATCATTAATCTGAAATATCTATGCTGGATTGACTCCTGCTGTTATTATCAAGAACTGTAAAACTGTCATAGCTTTTTTGTTATCAAAATATCTTTCAGAATAATGTGTGAAATCTATGGTGATCGCAAGACAAAGTAGCATGTGTATTTTTATAATTGGAAACATTTATTAAACACTATCTCTGTCTGAGCAATTGGATGGTGGAAAATAACCATACCTGTTCTGATGAACTTTGGTTAACAGAATTTATTGGCTACCTACTATGTGTGGAGTACTCTACTAGGTGGTATGAGATCGACTGTCATAATGAATATGCATAGGATATTTTAATTGTATCTGAGAAATAATTTGTTGAGTATTTACTATGTGAAATTTATTATGTTTATACACTTTGAAAGTTTCTAGGTCTGTAGCTATCTTTATAAGTTCTCTAGGACCATTTATACAGCATATTTAGAGTAAACACAAGAGATATCTATATATTTATATCAATCTATATCTATATATCTACATCTTATTTGTATATTGTTAAACACTCAAATGCAGATACATATTTTTATCTACCCTGACAGTGCACAGTGTAAAAAGGATGATGTGGAGTTTTGAAGTCACCTCACACTGTAATATAATATTATTAACTTAGTAACTTAGAAAATAAATATATTATGTATATTAAGGTATAAGTGTTTAGGAATAATGTCAGCAAGATGACAGAATGGAAATTCCCAGCACTTGTTCCCCCATAGAACATTGGTTGGAACCATTCATATACAAAAATACCTTTACAAGAACTAGGGAATCTAGGTAAGAGATTCTAGCACCTGGGAGAAGCACAGAAATCAGAAAGGACAGTTTCACATTACCTTCATCATCCCACCCCCAAGCCTATGCAGGGCAGTGAAGCATGGTGAGAGATAACTTCTGCAAAGGGGAAGGAGAGTGAAGTGAGCACATGACTGTGCTGCTGACCCTAGCTCCAAGTCTGCTGTAGTGAACCCCAGTGCCTGGTTGCTTCCTACTGACCCATAACTTCATCTAAAATTACATGAAAGTCCTGATGTGCCAGTAGAATCTAAGTCAGGAGAGAGGCGTTATTCTTCTGAGTTCTTTTGTGAACATGTTATGAAGTTTCCACTCACCTCTACATATAGTTTGTTAGTTTTGTTTCCTGTTTTCTCACTGTGCATGTAATGGCAACTTCGCTTTAGATTCTTACCTCCATGACTGATTAAATTGGCCAACAGTAGGAGCAGTAATGGCAGCAGTAGCAGTAACAGCAGTAGCTGCAGCAGTATGTTAACTTTGTAGTGATCTTGCCTTATCAGGTAGGTATTTATATCAGATACGTATTTTTTCATTTTGTAGAAGAGGAAACTGAGGTTCACAAGGGCTAAATAATTGACCCCAGTCATGTAGCTTGAGCACAAAATCTATGTTTTAAAAATGGGGTTCTTTCTGTATATCATTCTCCAAAATGTGCTGGAATTGTTAATTACCCCTGGTCATTAGAAAAGCAGTTCTATATGTTTTTAGATGTAATTTTTAGTGATGATGAACCATCATTGCTGAGGAAAATGGTGGCATTTTTATATGCAACTTGTTTTTTAATGTTCTTTTTGTTGTTGTTTACAGAAAGTATCACCTTGGGTAGGCTTGCGCAAGATCAATATATCCTACTGGGGATGGGAAGACATGTCTCCTTTTACAAATACAACATTACAGTGGCTTCCTGGTGAACCAAATGATT
The DNA here is from genome assembly GCF_014898765.1 of Herpailurus yagouaroundi. NCBI lineage: Eukaryota > Metazoa > Chordata > Mammalia > Carnivora > Felidae > Herpailurus > Herpailurus yagouaroundi. Next base: position 52,502,841 of record NW_024412404.1, read on the forward strand.
CTGGGTTCTGTGCCTATCTAGAAAAGGCTGCAGTGGCAGGCCTAAAAGCTAATCCTTGTACATCTATGGCAGATGGCCTTGTTTGTGAAAAGCCTGTTGGTAAGTGGTAAACTAATATTTCTTTAAAAATATTATGTTTCTAACTCCTCTTCCATGTGTGATAGCCTAGAGGCCTGAAGTAACTTTCACCATCTTTAATTTTTTTTAATGTTTACTTATTTTTGAGAAGGGGAGGGGTAGAGAGAGGGAGACAGAGGATCTGAGCCTAAAGTGGGGCTTGTACTTATGAACTGTGAGATCATGACCTGTGAGCCCAGTTGGACACTTAATCGACTGAGCCACCCAGTTGCCCCTCACCATCTTTTTATGATGTTGATTTCCTGATTTTTCGGTAAATTTTATCTTGATCCACGTTCCCCATATAGTCTTAGTGACCTCAGCATTAACTGGTGGAAATAACAAAATTTTATTATTTTATACAATTTTTATTTCTTGGTTGAAATAGGGAGATTATGAATTTATGGTTATAGTTACTTGCAGTCTAGTAAGAATCTATTATAATTTTGTTTATGTCTATTATAATAATAGTGTTTGGAAGAAAGTTTTGTTTTTAAGAATAACAACTATTTCAAATTATTTTCATCTTACAGATCTATTTCATTTGGCAAGTAAAAAGGAACTTTTCTGTTATATGGGTTTTTTTTTTTTTTGCATTATATGTCATTTTGTGGTGATTGACCTTTAATTTTTTTTATATTGGCTATGGAATTCAAACTCCAAACCTGTACTAATTGTGTTATAAGTTTTTATTTGGTTTATTAGCCAGTATAAAATGCTAGAAGTGTACATTATTTTTTTCTTATTTTAATTCCAGTTAGTTAACGTGCAGTATTACATTAGTTTCAAATGTACAATATAGTGATTCAATAGTTCCATACATCACCCTGTGCTCATCACAAGTGCGCTCCTTAATCCCCATCAACTATTGAACCCATCCCCCACCCCCATTTCCTCTGGTAACCATCCATTTGTTCTCTATAATTAAAGACTGTTTTTTGATTTGCATCTCTCTCTCTCTTTCTCCCTTTGCTTATTTGTTTTGTTTCTTAAATTCTACATCTGAGTGAAATCATATATTATTTGTCATGGAATGGATTTTTGTTAAGTGAGAAAGGAATATTGTTTTTTCTTTTTAAATATTTTTATTGTGGGGGCGCCTGGGTGGCTCAGTCGGTTAAGCGCCGACTTCGGCTCAGGTCATGATCTCGTGGTCTGTGAGTTCGAGCCCCGCGTCGGGCTCTGTGCTGACAGCTCAGAGCCTGGAGCCTGTTTCAGATTCTGTGTCTCCCTCTCTCTGACCCTCCCCTGTTCATGCTCTGTCTCTCCCTGTCTCAAAAATAAATAAAACGTTAAAAAAAATTTATAAATATTTTTATTGTGTAAAATATACATAACATAAAATTTACCATTTTTATCATTTTTAAATGTAGAGTTCAGTGTTGGTAAGTGCCTCAGTTAACACCAAGCATCTCCAGAACTTTCTCATCTTCCCAAACTCCATATCTATTAAAAAATACCTCTCTGTACCTCCCTCCCTCAGCCCCTGACAACCACCTTCTGTTTTCTGTTTCTATGAGTTTGACTAATCTAGGTACCTCATATAAGTGGAATCATAAAGTGTATGAACTTTTATGGCTAGCTTACGTTCCTTAGCATAATGTCTTCAAGGTTCATCCATATTGTAGCATATGTTAGAATTTCATTCCATTTTTAGGGCGAATAATTATCCATTATATGTACATACAAATTTTGTTTATTCATTCATCTGTCAGCATAAACTTGAGTTACTTTTACTTTTGCTGTTGTGAGTACTGATGCTGTGGATATGGGTGTTCACATATCTTTTCCAGTTCCAGTTTCACATCTTTTGGGCATATAGCCAGAAGTGGAATTGCTATATCATATGGTAATTCTGTGCTTAATTTTTTGAGGAATTGCCATACCATTTGTCATAAAAGTTGTATCATTTTAACATTCCCACCAGCAATGTACAGGCTTCTAGTTCCTTCACATTCTTGGTAATATTAAAAAAATATTTATCCTAATAGGTATATTGTATTTCATGTAAAGATTTTATAGTATATTGTTTTATTTTAATTGTTTGTTTATATCAGAGACATGTTCACTGACAGGGCATTTGTTTTGATAAGATATGAAATGTTTATGGAAAAAATTGTAACAAGAAAGTAAGTAATGATAGTGTATGTTGTGTTTAGCCAAAGCTAGAAAACCAGGTCATGTGCTACATTTCTGTTTATAAGGTTTTAAATTATCTAATTTTATGTACTTAATAAAGGATTGAAATTTCCCAAAGAACTACAGTGTTCAAATTCGATAATAAATTTACTAAGTAGATGAGATGACATCTCATCTTTATTTTCATTCACCTTATCATGTATTTTTGGCTATAATTTTTATCCCACACTTGGCTTACTTGAAACATTCCCTAAACAGCAAAACAAATGAAACCCATCTACTTGTGTTAAAATACAGTTAACAAATAAACTAATTATATTTGCTGATTTATTCCAGTTAGTCCAAATCAAAATGCAAGGCCATGCAAAAAGCCGTGTTCTCTAAGGACGTCCTGCTCCAACTGTACAAGCAATGGCATGGAGTGTATGTGGTGCAGTAGCACGAGACGATGTGTTGACTCCAATGCTTATATCATTTCTTTCCCATACGGACAGTGTCTGGAGTGGCAAACTGCCACCTGCTCTCGTAAGTATTTATCCAGAGTGACTTTTTCATTTAAAGGCATCATAAATTGAACATTTGAAGAAGTTTTCGAAAGATGCGAAAAAAGTGTTACAGTTAACTGTTTTCAAACCTATTGGTGGTCTAAACCCCACACTTAAGTTATACTGTCATTTTGAAATCTGCTGATTATTTTATCCTATATATTTACATTTTGCCTTGTTTGTGGTCTCCCTAACTCTGAGTCTGTGTTGCAGATAGCGTAACACTTCTCGGAAGTTCTTGCTACTTCAAGGATCACATACTGCTTTGTTGTGCTTCTGTAGTGTTCGTTAATCTAGTACAGTTCCCATGGCTTACACGACTGTGATAGTTTTAAAGAATCTATAGCAGTTGTTTTGTAAGTGGCCCAACTTGGATTTGTCTAATTCTTTTCTCGTGATAAGATTTAAGTTAAGCATTTTTTGGCGAGAATATCAAGCATACTACGAGAGGTAGTACATCTACTATAAATGAAGGATGCAGTCTTGGCGTCACATGGAGAGTCATGTCAGCAGGGCAGTGCTGGACTTGTTGTAGGTTTACTTCAGGAGAAGATCTTGCCCCTTGCTGGTCTCATGTTTTGTAAGGACTGTAGGGGGAGGATGCACTTGACTGAATGTATGATATGGGTACTGTATGGTTATGAGCGGCCTTTCTTGCAAAGACAAAATTTCATCAGGATGCTGCTGCCAAGGGGATTGCACAACATTATTGATAGCACTTGGTGTCCTTCTAGGCATCTGAGGTCACATGCAACTTTTGTTTTTTTTTTTTTTTTTTTTTTTGGCTTGGGAAGATGTAGAAGCTACTGGTCTCAGCTCTTTGCTAGCAAAAAATATGGTTTATCTTTCCACAGTCTACCTCTGAAACTGGAGCTCATCAAAAAATGCCTTTCCAACAGGGACATGAATTGATTAGTCTGTTCAGATTTGTAATAAGAAGATAGGAAGGATTATTTTTACTTCCATTGCTTCCACCTGCTTTTCAATGTTGAATCCATTCATTCATGCCCTACTAATTGGGGTCTGTACCTCCTGTGACTGATCCAGACTTTATAATTTTTTTCGAGAATAATATGCTCTGCAGGTGCCCACGAGTCCCCATTCCACAACCACAGTTAGTTGCAGAATCACCTTAAACAAGTTGGAGTTCAAGTGTATATTCATCCGGAAATCCTTTATTTAAAAAAATCAATGAATGTAAGAGCTGGTTCTTTGAAAGAATTAACCAAATTGATAAACCCCTAGCCAGACATCTCAAAAAGAAAAGAGAAGGGACCCAAATAGATAAAATCACAAATGAAAGAGGAGAGATCAAAATCAACACCACAGAAATATAAACAGTTATAAGCAAATATTACAAAAAATTACATGCCAACAAACTGGGCAATTTGGAAGAAATGGATAAATTCCTAGAAACACACAGTACTAAAACTGAAACCGGAAAAATAGAAAACTGGAACAGACCCATAACCAGCAAAGAAATTGCATCAGTAATCAAAAATCTCCCAATAAACAAGGGTCATGGACCAGATGGCTTCAGAGGGAAAGTCTAGCAAACATTTAAAGGGGAGTTAATACCTATTCTTCTCAAACTGTTCCAAAACATAGAAATAGAAGGAAGACTTCCAAACTCATTCTACGAAGCCAACATTACCTTGATTCCAAACCAGACAAAGATCTCACTACAAAGAATTAAAGGCCAATATCCCTGATGAATATTGATGCAAAATTCTCAACAAGCTATTAGCAAATCAAATTCAACAGTACCTTAAAAGAATTATTCACCATGATCAAGTGAAATTCATTCTTAGGCTGCACAGGTGGTTCAATATTCACAAATAAATCAACATGACACATCACATTAATAAAAGAAAGGTTAAGAACCATATGATCCTCTCAATAGATGCAGAAAAAGCCTTTGATAACGTATAGCATCTAATTTTGATAAAAATCCTCAACAAAGTAGGGAGAGGTAGAATATACCTCAACATCATAAAGGCCATATATGAATTATAATATTCTCAGTGGGGAAAAACTGAGAGCCTTTCCCTATGGTCAGGAACAAGACAAGGATGTCCACTCTCACCGTTACTATTTAACATAGTACTGGAAGTCTTAGCCTTGGAATTTAGACAACAAAAAGAAATAAAGGCATCCAAATTGGCCAAGAAGAAGTCCGACTTTCACTATTTGCAGAGGACATGATGCTATATGTAGAAAACCCAAAAGATTGCACCCAAATATGGCTAAAACTAATAAGTGAATCCAGCAGTCGCAGGATATAAAATCAAAAGCAAAAATCTGTTGCATTTGTGTATACTAATAATGAAGCAGCAGAAAAAGAAATCAAGGAATCAGTTCCATTTGTACTTGTACCAAAAACAATAAGATACCTAGGAATAAACCTAACTAAGGAGGTAAAAGATCTATACTCTGAAAAGTATAGAACACTTATGGAAGAAATTGAGAGGGTACTAAGAAATCGAAAAGCATTCCATGCTCACGGACTAGAAGAACAGACATTGTTAAAATGTCTGTACTACCCAAAGCAATCTACACATTTAATCCAATCCCTATCAAAATACCAACGGCATTTTCCACAGAGCTAGAGTAAACAGTCTTAAAATATGTACACTACATAAAAGACTATAAAAGACCCCAAATAGCCAAAGTAGTCCTGAAAAAAAAAAAAAAAAAAAGAAAACTAGAGGGATCATGAATCTGGATTTCAAGCTGTGTTACAAAGCTGTAGTCATGAAGACAATGTGGTATTGGCACAAAAATAGACACATAGAGGGGCTCCTGGGTGGCTCAGTCGGTTAAGCATCTGACTTCATCTCAGGTCATGATCTTGCATTTTGTGGGTTCAAGCCCTGTGTCGGGCTCTGTGCTGACAGCTCAGTGCCTGGAGCCTGTTTCAGATTCTGTCTCTCCCTATGTCTCTGCCCCTCCCCTGCTCATGCTCTGTCTCTCTCTCTCTCTCAAAAACAAAATAAACATTAAAAAAATAAAAAAAAAAAGGCACATAGATCAATGGAACAGAATAGAAAACCCAGAGATGGACCCACAACGTTATGGTTAACTAATCTTCAACAAAGCAGGAAAGAATATCCAATGGAAAAAAGATCTTCTCTTCAACAAATTGTGTTGGAAAAACTGGATCACTCTCTTACACTATTCACAAAGATAAATTCAATATGGATGAAAGACTTAAATGTGAGACAGGAAGCCATAAAAATCCTAGATGAGAACACAGGCAGAAACCTCTTTGACCATGATTGGAGCAACTTCTTACTTAGACATGTCACTGAAGGCAAGGGAAACAAAAGACATGAACTATTGGGACTTCATCAAGATAAGAAGCTTCTACACAGCAAAGGAAACAATAAAACTAAAAGGCAGCCTAGAGAATGGTAGAAGATATTTGCAAATGACATATCTGATAATTTAGGATTAGTACTCCAAATCTATAAAGAACTTCTTAAACTCAACATCCAAAAAACAAATAACTCAGTTAAGAAATGGGCAGAAGACATGAAGAGACACTTTTCCAAAGAAGACGGCCAACAGACACATGGCCAACATCCAGATGGTCAACAGACACATGAAAAGATGCTCAACATCACTCATCGTTAGAGAAATACAAATCAAAACCATAGATACCACCTCACACCTGGTAGAACGGCTAAAATTAGCAATACAAAAAACAACAGGTGTTGGCAAGGATGCAGAGAAAGGAGAGTTCTCCTGCACTGTAGTTGGGAATGCAAACTGGTATACCTATTCTGGAGAACAGTATGGAGGTTCCTCAAAAAAACTACGAACAGGACTTCCCTATGGTCCAGCAATTGTACTCTTAGGTATTTACCCAAAGGATACAAAAATACAGATTCAAAGGGGGTACATGCAACCCAATGTTTACAGCAGCATTATCAACAATAGCCAAGTTATGGAGATCCCAAATGTCCACTGACTATGAATGGATAAAGAAGTTTGTGTGTGTGTGTGTGTGTGTGTGTGTGTGTGTGTGTGTGTGTGTGTATGTATATTCCTGTGTGTGTGTGTGTGTGTGTGTATATATATTATATATATATATATATATATATTTCATTCTTCTTGATTACTGAGTAATATTCCTGTGTGTGTGTGTGTGTGTGTGTATATATATAACATATATATATATACAAGATCAAGAAGAATGAAATCTTGCCATTTGCAATGATGTAGATGGGGCTAGAATGTATTATGCTAAGCGAAATAAGTCAGTCAGAGAAAGACAAATAGCATATGATTTCATTCATATGTGGAATTTAATAAACAAATGAATATATGGGAAGGGGGTGGAGAGAAGAGAGGGAAACAAACCACGAGGGCCTCTTAATTATAGAGAACAAACTATGGGTTGAAGGAGGGAGGTGAGTGGGAGATGGATTAGATGGGTGAGAGGTACCAAGGAGTGCACTTGTGGTGATGAGCACTGGGTGTGGTACGAAAGTGGTAAATCACTGAATTTTACTCCTGAAACCAATACTGCATCGTATGTTAACTAATATTTAAATTAAAAAAAAGGAAAAAATCTAAGTTGTCTTCTTTGCTCACAAATCTTTCTTGTATTCCATATCTTCTTTCTCATTTATTTACCTTTTGGAGAACAGTCTTCAGTAATTCTTTCCAAATAAATTTATGGCTAGTAATGTTTTTGAGTGTTTTCATGTCTAAAGTGTATTTTTTATGTTCATGTGAATGATAAAGTGGCTGGATATGTAGTTCTAAGTAATTCTTTCCTTAGACCTTGTAGCATTTGGTGTTGTGAGTGAGAATTCTCATGTGAATTTGATTTTCATTAATTTTTGGAGCCTCTTTTTAAAGAAATTCTTTGAGAAATATAAGATTTTAAGATTTTTTTCTCTTTATCCTTGGCATTCCAAATTTTACAACTCATTTCAATTCAGTTTTCCATTAATTGAGTTGGATTTTAAAAATAGATTCCCATTGGCTCTTTGAATCTGATGAGTACTTTCTTTATGTGCTAAAAATGGTTTTTAATCATTAGATTGTTTTTTTCCTATTTACTCTTTTTAGAAATCTTAAAACAGTTGTTGGAATTTCTAGATAAATCTCAGTATGTCTTAAATTCACTTGTTTTTTCCATCTCTTTGTTTGTTATGATTCAGATTCTTCTTCCTGGTTTTTTCTTTGGGGATTTGTATTTATTTAAAGTAATGCTTTTGAGAACCTTGTAGTTCCACTATAAAAACTGTAACTGCATTTTTTGAGAAGGTAAATAGAACATGATTAACTACTTAAACACAGGTAATGAATTGCACCTTCACCACTGATGAACTTGATTACAATAACTGCTGTTGGTAGGGTTGTCCGCTAGGGGTGTTAGATCAGTTGTCAAGTTCTGCTTTTATATCTTTTGTTTTTGACTCTTTGTTTTCTTGATTTTGATTTGTTGAGAATTTTATTTTCAACTTTTTGTACTTGTTCTTGAGCAGTCTAGCCTGCTGGAATTTTCTTTTCCTTGGGTCTTGTCTTTCACTGTTGGGTCTGTTGTCAGCCTTGCCTTCTCTTTGGCCATCCGAAACCCATTTGTGCAGCTGATGTCCAGTAACAGTTATGTTTGTTCCACAGCCCTGTAAATTATATGCCCTTTATTCATGTGGGAAGAAGGGCATTGTACTTTGCTTCAAGGAGACTCTGTATCTTTTGGACGTTGTAGTAATCTACTCCTTGTGAGAAACAAACTCCTTCTCTATTATGTCTTTCTTTTCCCTGGTTTTAACCAGCAGACATTTAATGAGCAATGAGGAAATGCCAGGAAATAAAATAGAGATTGGGAATACAGATCCTTGCTCAAAATCTGAGTGCTAAAAGTAGCTGAGTGTTACTGTTTTGCAAATATGTCAGCTTATGGGCAATGTTTTTGTCATATTTTTACATTTAACTTTATATCTTTTTAGTATTATATGTAATGGATTTATATTATTGTTTTTTTAGTACATTTGTCTAGTCCTTCACTAAACATTTAACAGTAGTAAAAGCATTCTTATAGTTATAAATAAAACTATATTAGAAATGGTATAAATTTTATGTTGCTCTCAGAAATTTGTTTCAGTGGTATTTGAGGTTTCCTAGTAAATGGAACTTGAAGGAAACTCTTCTTTGCTAATGAGAAACAAATATGGGTTTTATAATATTCCCTAGTGTTTTTCAGTTATAATATTGTCATATTATTACTTAAAATTCACAATTTGAAGAAAGAAATATGTGTCTTCAGACACATTTTGCCTAATGTTTTCTGAGAAAGCTTTGTTAATAACTGCAATTATTAATAATTTATATGTTTATCTTAAAATATTTGTTATTCTATTTGTGAAAATGAACTTCAAGGAGATTATTTAAAGCAATAATAGAAGATTTAGTTCTTAATATATAAATGTTCAAATAAAATGTAATTAAATTGATACAGTGAAAATGGAATAATAGGAAACATGAGAATATAGTACACATCTGACAAATCTGTATTTCTTTCAGTATTTGGCAGGTTTATATACATGTTCAATTTAAACATTTTTTTTTTTCATGGAAGCTAGGGAAAGTAATCTTTTAAAAATTGATTACAATTTATTTTTTAGATCAGTTTTAGGTTCACAGAAATTTTGACAGGAAGATATAGAGAGTTCCCATATGTCCTCTGCCCCCACATGTGCTTAATTCCCCCACTGACAACATCCCCCACCAGAGCGGTACATTTGCTACAGGTGATGAGCCTACATTGGCACATCACTGTTGCTCAAAGTCCAGAGTTTACATTAGGCTCCATTCTTGGTGTGCTACATTCTGTGGGGTTTGACAGTTGTAGAATGGCATGTATCCATCACTATAGTATCATATACAGCAGTTTCACTGCCTAAAAATCTTCTGAGCTCTGCCTAGTCATCCTTATGTCTACCCTAACACCTGGAAATCACTAATATTTTACTGTCCCCATAGTTTTGCTTTTTCCAGAATGTCATATGGTTGGAATCATGCAGTATGTAGCTTCTCAGATTAGTTCCTTTCACTTAGTAATATGCATTTAAATTTCCTTCTTGTCTTTTCATGGCTTGATAGCTTATTGACTAGTATTCATTGTCTGGTTGTACCACAGTTTGTCTACTCACTACTAAAAGAAATCTTGGTTGCTTTTGGAAAGTTTTGACAATTGTGAACAAAGCTACAATAAACATCCATGTGCAGGTTTTGATGTGGACATAAATTTTCAGTTCATTTGGGTAAATATCGGAAAAGTGTTATTGCTGAACTGTATGTTAAAATGTTTAGTTTTGTAAGAAACCATCAAACTGACTTTCAAAGGGGTTGTATTTTGCATTCCCACCAGCAATGGATGTTTCTGTTCCTTTGCATTCTACATATTTACCAGCATTTGGTGTTGTCAGTGTTTTGGATTTTGGCCATTCTAATAGGTATGCAGTGGTATCTCGTTGTTTTAGTTTGCATTTCTCTTGACATATGATGTGGAGCATTTTTTCATTCTTGCCTCTGTATCTTTGGTGAGGTGTCTGTTTAGGTCTTTTGTCCATTTTCAACTTGGGTTGTTTATTTTCTTATTATTGAGTTTTAAGAGTTCTTTGTGTATTTTAGATAACAGTCCTTTATTAGATGTGTCTTTTCTAAATATTTTCTTACAGTGTATAGCTTGTACTTTCATTCTCTTGACAATATCTTTGCAAAGCAGAAATTTTAAATTTGAGTTTAAATTTTAATGGAGTCTAGTTTATCAATTTTTTTTTCATGGATTGTGCCTTTGGTGTCATAACTAAAATATCACCAAACTCAAGGTCATCTTGATCTTGTATATTATTTCTGGGAGGTTTATAGTTTTGCTTACGATACTCATCTGTTCTTGCATAATGGATACTTTATCCATTAGAACCTTTAGCATATTAATCATAGTTGTTTTAAATTCCTGGCCTGATAATTCCAATATTCCTGCCATTTCTGATCTGATGCTTGTTCTGTCTTCTCACATTTTTGTTTTAATGTTTATTTATTTTTGAGAAAGAGAGCATGAGCAGGGTAGGGGCAGAGAGAGAGAGGGAGACACAGAATCCAAAGCAGACTCCAGGCTCCGAGCCGTCGGCACAGAATCCTATGTGGGGCTCGAACCCATAGTTGTGAGATCATGACTTGAGTCGAAGTCGGACGTTTAACTGACTAAGTCATGAAGACACCCCTTCACATTGTTTTTTTTTCTTTTGGTATGCTTGTAATTTTTTTCTTGATAGCCAGATATGATTTATGGGTAGAAGAAACTGCTGTAAATGGATAGGTTTTTAGCATTGCAGTTGTAGAGTATGGAAGGAGCAGAAGTGTTCTATATATGATTAGGTCTTAGTTTTCTTGTGAAATTGTGCCTCATATTGTGGACTTCACCAGTGCATCTCAGTTTTTTCCCCTTTCTCAGGTGGCACATGATGGTCAGAGGGAGCTGTATTTGTGTATCTCTTTTCCCACGTGCAAGGCCAGAGCAGGCTAGAGTTGGATATTTCTCTTTAACAGGTCAGTTAGGCTCTGGTAAAAACCTCAGTAGTTTAGGCTCTGTTACATAGTTTTTCCTGGCCTTGTTAAGAAGAACAGAAAACGCTGGCATATTTCAAAATATCTTCGCCTGCTGGAAGCAGAAGAAGGTTTTTCTTTGATGTTCACTGGGAGCTCTTGGAGGTAAAACTCACAGAAGTGTGTGAATGCCCCATGACTGGGTCCTTCTGGGAATTTTAACTCTCAGAGTTGCCCACAGTGAGCTTCCGTAGTTCCTTCCCCTGGCACTGTTCCCGTAGAAGTTTCAAATTTGTTATATTACAATTCTCTGTATCCTCCTCTCTGTCTCTCCAATTTTCCGCAGTGATTTTCCCTGTGACCTCCTCTGACAGATCTAAGACGAGTTGTTGACTTTTCATTTTGTGCTGCTTTTTACTTTTTGTTTGGATGGAGTGGTAACTTCTGAATCCATGACATGCAGGATCAGAAACCAGAAGTCTCCAGTAATCATCTGATGGCATAATTTCTTACAGATTGATTTTTAAAATTCTTACACATTTCAAAAACCATATTGAATGTTTTACAACTTAATTTTTCAAAAAGCCCAAAATAAATAAAATAAAAATGATTGGGGCGCCTGGCTGGCACAGTCGGTTAAGCGTCCGACTTCAGCCAGGTCACGATCTTGCGGTCCATGGGTTCGAGCCCCGCGTCAGGCTCTGGGCTGATGGCTCGGAGCCTGGCGCCTGTTTCCGATTCTGTGTCTCCCTCTCTCTCTGCCCCTCCCCCGTTCATGCTCTGTCTCTCTCTGTCCCAAAAATAAATAAAAATGTTGAAAAAAAAATTAAAAAAAATAAAAAATAAAAATGATTGCTCTAATTACTTGTAGTTTACACACAGTCTCGCTACTATTCATAACTTAGAAAAATAGCATAGCCTACAAAATCTTTCGTGTATTATTGTCTAAAAAACATTAGTTTTTGTCAGTATTTGAATCATTATTAAATACTAGAGATGGATTTTCCTGTTAATCTTTCAGCAATGCCCGTTGCTTTGTTGTACTCTTGAGTAAAAGGAAAACCGACATTACCTTATGCACTAGTTTCATATGTAAAATAAAATCTAACAGAATAAAATGTTGCTCTGAGCATGACATTTTGTAACCTGTTATTAAAGCCTAAAATCAAATAAATAAACGGAATTAGAAGATTACTAGTTTGTCAATCAGCCAGTGCAAGAAACTGAGCCTTCTTTCATCTAAGATTTCCCCAGCTGTTTGGAAAGCATTAACAGGAATGCTTGAGAATAGTTTAGATTTACTTTGTGTGTAATGCTTCTTCAAGCCATTTTGTTGGTTATATACCCTTGAAAAGAGAGTCCTAAAATAAAATTTACTTTCCATAGACCATAAATATAAAACTAGATTTATTCTGGGTGAAACCTAGTAGAGATCTACTTCAAATCATCACATGATAGTAAATAATTGGAATGTCAAGATAACATACCCAATTTTATATTTTTCATTATTTCCTATTGGTTTTGTAGCAACTTTATATAAGACAATTAGAAACCAGAAGACAATGAGAATAACCCAGTCAACAATACTGTGGGGTAGCTACAATTATATTTCATATTTCAACGCATGAAAGCTAAAGGGGTATGGTACTATATGAAATGTTCAGTTATCTAAGGATCTTTAAGTGATGTACCATTTCGCATTGTGTGTTGCCGAAAAAAATGTAAATTTTAAAAGGAAGCATGTTCATGCTAATGGATTATTTGTTTACAAAAATAACATTATCCAGTTGTAGTCAATGGTTCAGTGTTCTTCCTTTTTAAATTATTATTAAAGAAATGGAGGAGACAGTACTTATTTTCCAATCTGAAATGCTCAGCATGCCAAAAATTCTTAATAACAAATCATATTATAATTGATGAATTCTTTAACCAATATTCTATTATCCCTACGCAGTTCACTGTATTGAGTTCCTGATGTTCACTGAGAAGCTTGTGCCTTTCTTGTTTGCAGCAATCTGAGGAACATTTTTCGTTTCCAGTAATAACAAAACACTGAGTGGAAATTAAGTTATTACCACCTTAACAATGGAATTTGGTTTATGAGAAATTACCACTTCCCCCCTCTAGTTTTTTTCTAGCATGTGGCTAGAAGAAACATCATTCATGATGTCTTGTACCTCTGTCACCGTCGTCTATAGGTAAATAATTCCCAGGACAAAGAATGCCTTTTCTAGCAAAATGTCAATAAAAGTAATGAAAGAAAGTCTCAGCCCAATATAGGATACTCTGTGAATTAAAATTTTAAAACATCACATAGTAGCTATGGTATATATAATGGCAAACTATAATATGTTCATCCTTGGAAAAGATATCACAATATTCATAACATTGCTGAATATTATAGATTATTCATAATTTAAACAAAAAGTTTGAGCTTCAGCTCAACCTTTGAATCTTGGAGGGATATTCTGCAGCCCTGAAAATCAGTAAAGCCTTTGCTTGTTGCCTGGCTGAGGTAGGGATCTGGTGGCCATGTTCCCATCCAGTTTGACTCTTTAGGTGAGATTGATTAGGTAAATGCTAGTATCTTGGACCCTTGGGAAGAACATCGTCAGTGAAAGGCAGTACAAATGGGGCTCAGCTATCTCAGGGAATGGGCAGGCAGCCTTTGCACTGGACAGTCACAGGCAGATGCAGAGTTTTTCCTTGAAGGCCTTTACTAGGCACAACAAGAACAGCTAACATGGCTCTACATCACAGACAATGGCAAATGTGGTCTGTAGGCCCCTGGATCCGCTTTGAGGCAAAGTTCTCAGGAATCTTGAAGTGCTGACTTCATTTTTCTCCATGTCATGGTTACCACACACCCTTTTTCACCTATTTGTTCATTTATCTCCTCTTTGTTCATGATGTATGTTTTATTTGCTTTAAGTAACTGCTGACTCTTTGGTATTATTACAAAAAGTGTTTACATTAGCTACAGACAACTTTTTATATTCTTTATTTCAGATCATACTTATTTTTCCATTAGCTTAAAATTCTATTTGAATATAAAGTCATATAACATATTTGTTAATGTTCCTGTCATGCAGCTCAAAATTGTTCCGGATTGAGAACCTGTGGGCATTGTTTGGAGCAGCCTGGATGTGGCTGGTGCAATGATCCTAGTAACACAGGAAGAGGACACTGCATTGAAGGATCTTCGCGAGGACCAATGAAGCTTGTTGGAATGCACAGTAGTGAGATGGTTCTTGATTCCAGTCTTTGTCCTAAAGAAAAGAACTATGAGTGGTCCTTTATCCAGTGTCCAGGTAATAAAAATGTGATCAGTATAATTTCAGTTTGGAAACCAAGAATGATTTTGTCTTTCTTATAGTAAATACTTAGAAAAACATAATGGGACTCAAATTTCACCGATAAAAAAATATTCTTCCCTATATCCATCGCTGTTGTGTAGATGGCATTCTACACACTATGTTTGGCACAATATATTTGGCTTCATATGAAAACTGGACTCATGCCCGTTTTCTACCTTGTAGTATATAGTCTTTTATTGTTCATAGTTTTACGGTATGTTAGAATTCAGAGGCAACGCAGAAGATCCAGGCAAACTTTGTGCTAAGTGTGAGAATGTTTTAAATAACATTTGTGATGGAATCAGCTGGCCTCATTATGAATACCATACGATTTTGAAAGTTAATAGTTTTCAGGTTTTTTTTCCATAGGAAGTCTCTTATGCTAAATAAAAACAACCTTCTTGAAAGATTACTTATTCAATATATTTTTATTGAGTGCCTACTATGTTCCAAGGGGCATTTTAAGTGCTACAGACACAATTATTAACAAATTAGACTAAAATTATTCCATTCACAGAGCCTAGTTGAAATTAATAAAATTAATTCTATACACATGCATATATGAGGTTAAGTGCTGTTAAATAAATAAAATGCTATTAACTAAAGTAAGGAAGGGGAATAAGGCTTGCAATTTAAGAAGGTGGTGAGAGAAGAGCTCACTGAGAAGTAGCAATAAATACTTCATATAGATGAGAGAATGAGTCATAGGGATATCTGGGGAAAGTGTCTTAGAACAGGTGACATCGTAACACAAGGATAAGAGAAATAGTTTATTTGGGAAGTGAACCTAGGAAGCACAGTTTAGGGAAGGGAGAGTTTTAAAGAAGGGAGAAAACCCAATAATACTGATAATACTAATAATGCCAATAATTACTAATCCGGATACTATACTCGGAAATTTGGACTCACACCCACTAGGGACCTATGAGGACCATGTAGAATGCTCCTCAGAGTTAACCTGCTGAGGGACTGGAAGGTGGTGCACTTATCTGTGGCTTCTCATCCTTCATTGGTTGGGTGATGCCTTTGGAGGTACTGTGCTTCGGAGCTGTGCCAACAGTCTGGTTACTAGCTTGCCCTGGCTAGTGAAAAGTAGAGATATTGCAGAACTTGCTTTAGGTGAGTCACCGACAGTGTGCTGTACTGAAACCAGATGGACTGAGGGAATGTGGTGCAGAGTGCAACAATACCTGCTGCATAAACTTTGAAATATATGAAAAGCAAAAAAGAACAAATATTGGTTTGTAAAACAACATGATTAAATCTTAAATGCTTTTTGCTTAGTGAAAGAAACCAGACCCAAAGGCTACAAGTTGTGTAATTTCATTTATAAAATGATCTGGAACAGGCAGAACTGTGGGGATGGAAAACAGATCAGTTATTTGCCAGAAGTAGTAAAGGTAAGGATTAATTTCAAGGGGGCCTCAAAGTGGAGTTTTTGTGTTATAGAACTGTTCTTTCTGACACTGTGTAGGTTGATACATGAATCCATGCATTTGTCAAAACCCATGTTTTACACCACAAAGAGTGAACTTTCCTGAATGCAAATTAAAAAGAAAAGTCACCTAGAATGTCAGGAGACCCTAGGGTGTAAAGTAAAATTGTGACAAGTAAATTTAACTGTATTACAAAAGCCATAACATCATCAAAAATAGGAAAAAAAAAGGGCTGGCCTCAGTAACTTTGGAAAACAGTGTTTTGACTTAATACCATAAAGCTAAAGAAAAAAAAAAACTACATAAAATTGTGATCTGGTTAGTAAATTTGCTTATCATGTGGTATGGGTTAACAATTCTAACAATACTTTATGTGTTTACTAGGTTTGGAAAATAATTTGTATTTTAATGTAAGCCAAGTTTTCCACTGTCAGAAAAAGAAATTAAAAATAAGCAAGGAGTGAAGACTACAAAGAACCCTGTGGTATTGGATTAGGGTCTGAGCTAACAGCATGAATTCATGTTTATTTTAATATATACACAAAGAGGTACATATATACACACACACAAAGAGGTAAATATAGATATATGTGTGTATACATAGTTTAGGGTATACATGTATTTTCTAGTTCTGTTTGTCAAGACAGTCTAGAAGCCATGACATCCCAGAAGCAAAAACACATATAGTGCCTATATCTTGGTTTTTAAATACTGTTTTCCAGTAAGAGACTCTTAAAAACTGAGAACAAACTGAGGGTTGATGGGTGGTGGGAGGGTGGGGAGGGTGGGTGGTGGGTATTGAGGAGGGCACCTGTTGGGATGAGCACTGGGTGTTGTATGGAAACCAATTTGACAGTAAATTTCATATTAAAAAAATTAAAAAAACCCTGAATATAAATAAATAAATACTGTTTTCCAATGAGAGGAACCAGGGCTCTATGGAGAAATGGTTAATTCTAGGGCCTGGATTGGGAGAATACATGATGATCCTGGAGCATTGTTTGGTGCCCCAAAGTAAGAAAGAGCTTAAAAAAAAAAAGAAGAGGGGATCATGATCATGCCAAAGAGACACAGTACCAACCTAAAAGAATTCTCAGGGGAATGAAGTTTGAACAAAAAGTAATGATTGTATTGGGTTACAACTCAACAGAATAATATCCATGAATCTAAACTGATGTAAATTGATTTAATAAGTAATAAATGGGTGAAAATGAACACAATTCCTTACAGAAGAATTATAAATAATAAATGTAGAAGGAGTGAGAAAAATTAAAAAAAAAATCACTATTAGAAACCCCCAGTAATACTAGCTGTAAGATAATCCACTTATGTTGAAATTTGGGAGTAAAACGATACGGAGAAACAGGGTATTTGTGTTTGAAGCTTTAAAGCTTTGGTAGTCACTTCTCGTTTTGTTTTGTTTTTCATAGTGTTTCACGTTTTTATTTAAATTGTAGTTAGCTAACATACAGGGTAATATTTGTTTCAGGAACAGAATTTAATGATTCATCCCCTACACACAAGAACAGTGTTCATTCTAACAAGTGCCCTCTCTAATGCCCATTCAGCCACCCACCACCCTCCATCAAACCTCAGTTTGTTCTCTATCTTTAAGTGTCTCTTATGGTTTGCCTCCCTCTATGTTTTTATTTTATTTTATTTTTTCTTCCCTTCCCCTTCTATTTTGTTTCTTAAATTCCACATATGAGTGAAATCATGATCTTTGTCTTTCTCTGATTGACTTATTTCACTTAGCATAATACACTCTAGCTCCATCCATGTCATTGCAAATGGCAAGATTTCATTCTTTTTGGTGCCTGAGTGATATTCTATTGTGAGTGTGTGTGTGTGTGTGTGTGTATTACATCTTTATCCATTCATCAGTCAGTGGACATTTGGGCTCTTTCCATAGTTAGGCTATTGTTGATAGTGCTGTTATAAATATCTGGGTACATGTGCCCCTTTGTTTTTTTTTTTTTAATTTTTTTTTTCAACGTTTATTTATTTTTGGGACAGAGAGAGATGGAGCATGAATGGGGGAGGGGCAGAGAGAGAGGGAGACACAGAATCGGAAACAGGCTCCAGGCTCCGAGACATCAGCCCAGAGCCTGACGCGGGGCTCGAACTCACGGACCGCGAGATCGTGACCTGGCTGAAGTCGGACGCTTAACCGACTGCGCCACCCAGGCGCCCCGACATGTGCCCCTTTGAATCAATATTTTTGTTTCCTTTGGATAAATACTTAGTAGTACAGTTGCTGGGTCACAAAGTAGTTCTATTTTTAACTTTTTGAGGAACGTCCATACTGTTTTCCAGAGAGGCTGCATCAGTTTGCATTCCCAAAAACAGTGTAAGAGGGTTCCCCTTTCTCCTCATCCTTGCCAACGTCTGTTGTTTCTGGCGTTGTTAATTTTAGCCATTCTGACAGGGATGAGGTGGTATTTCATTGTGATTTTGATTTGTATTTCTCCGATGACGAGTGATTTGAGCATTTTTGCATGTGTCTATTAGCCATCTGTATGTCTTCTTTGGAAAAGTATCTATTCATGTCCTCTGCCCATTTCTTCGCTGGATTATTTGTTTCTTGGGTGTTGAGTTTGTAAGTTCTTTATAGATTTTGGATACTAATCCTTTATCTGATATATCATTTGAAAGTTTCTTTTCCCCTTCCATTGGTTGCCTTTTAGTTTTGTTTATTGTTTCCTTCTCTGTAAAGAACCTTTTTTATCTTGAAATCCCAGTAGTTTGCCTTTGCTTTTGTTTTCCTTGTCTCTGGAAACATGTCTAGTAAGAAGTTGCTATGGCTGTCTAGTACTGTGTTAAATAACGCTGAGAGTTGACATCCCCGTCTTGTTCCTGACCTTAGAGGAAAAGCTCTCCGTTTCTCCTCATTCAGCATATTAGCTATGGGACTTTAATATATGGTCTTTAATGATATTGAGGTATGTACCCTCGATCCCTACTTTGTTGAGGATTTTTGTCAAAATTGGAAAGTGTACTTTGTCAAATTCTTTTCCTGCATTTATTGAAAGGATCATATGGTTCTGATCCTTTCTTTTATTATGTGGTGTATCACATTGGTTGATTTATGAATATTGAACCATCCCTGCAGCACAGGCATAAAATCCTATTTGATTGTGGTGAATAATTCTTTTAAGGTACTGTTGGATATGATTTGCTAGTATGTTGTTGAGAATTTTTGCATCCATGTTTATCAGGTCTATTGGCCTGTAATTCTCCTTTTTAGTGGGGTCTTTGTCTGGTTTTGGAATCAAGATAGTGCTGGCCTCGAGAATGAGTTGGGAAGTTTCCTTCCATTGCTATTATTTGGAACAGTTTGTTAAGAATAGGTATTAACTCTTCTGTAAATGTTTGGTAAAATTCGCCTAGGAAGACATCTGGCCCTGGACTTTTGTCTATTGGGAGATTTTTGATTATTCAGTTTGTTTGCTGATTATTGGTCTGCTCCAGTTTTGGTAGTTTATATGTTGTTTCTAGGAATTTATCAATTTCTTCAAGATTACCCAATTTGTTACCATATAATTTTTCATAAATTACCTTATGTGTTTATATTTCTGTGGTTTTGGTTTTGATCTCTCCTCTCATTCGTGATTTTATCTATTTGGGTTCTTTCTCTTTTTTTTTGATAAGTCTGGCTAGAGGTTTGCCAATTTCATTAATTCTTTCAAAGAACCAACTTGTACTTTCATTGATCTGTTTTTTTTTGTTTTGTTTTTATTTTGTTTCTATCTCATTTATTCTATATCTTTATTATTTTCTGTATCTTTATTGTTTCCCTTCTTCTGCTGGCTTTAGGCTTCATTTGCTGTTCTCTTTATAGCTCCTTTAGGTGTAAAGTTAGGTTGTATAGTTGAGATTTTTCTTTTTGAAGTAGTGCTGTATGCTATATACTTCCCTCTTATGGCTGCCTTTGCTGCATCCCAAAGGTTTTGAACCATCGTGTTTTC
Organism: Herpailurus yagouaroundi; assembly: GCF_014898765.1. Classification (NCBI taxonomy): domain Eukaryota; kingdom Metazoa; phylum Chordata; class Mammalia; order Carnivora; family Felidae; genus Herpailurus; species Herpailurus yagouaroundi. Next base: position 52,522,967 of record NW_024412404.1, read on the forward strand.
ATTTGTTTCCATTTCTTAAAAGTTTCTTCTATAATTTCCTGGTTAACCCATTCGTTCTTTAGTATGATGTTCTTTAACCTCCATTTATTTGAGGGCTTTCCAATTTTTTTTTTTTGTGGTTGACTTCAAGTTTCATAGCGTTGTGGTGTAAAAATATGCATGGTATGATCTCAGTCTTTTTGTATTTTTTGAGGCCTGATTTGTGACCCAGTATGTGATCTGTTCTGGACAGGGTCCCATGTGCACTCAAAAAATGCATATTCTGCTGCTTTAGGATGAGATGTCCTGAATATATCTGTTAAGTCCATCTGGTCCAGGGTGTCATTGAAAGCCATTGTTTCCTTGTTGATTTTCTGCTTAGATAATGTCCATTGCTGTTTGTGTGGTGTTAAAGCCCCCACCTATTATTGTACTATTATCAGTGAATTTCTTAATGTTTTTCATTAATTTATATATTTGGGTGCTATCAAGTTGGGGGCATATATATTTACAATTATTAGGTCTTCTTGTTGGATAGATCCTTTATTATTATATAGTGCCCTTTTTCATCTCTTGTTACAGTCTTTGGTTTGAAATCTAGATAGTCATATAAATATGGCTATAATTTCTTAACTACTTCTGTGGAAATTATTATGTTAAACTGGCATCTATGAGAATTCTCTATACTGTCTAGATCATTAAAATTCTTTGCATAATATGATAAGTGTGTAGAAACTCATAAATAATTTGTTGTCCTACCAAAGTGAAATTGACTTAGAGCTAAATAGCAGGAGTATAAATAGGAATTTCTATATATTTAGAAATTAAGGAATCTGTTCTAATAACCCATGGGTCCTAGATAACATAATAAAAATTAAAAAAATATTTTGGATTGAGTGATAATTAAAATGATGTAATATATTAAAATTCTGTGCCATGCAGCTGAAGCAGTGCTTACCAAGAAATTGGTAGTTTTAAATGCTCACATCACAAAAGATGAAAGGCTGAATACTGTGATGTAAGTATCCATATCAAAGGTTAGGAAAATCATAAAATTAAAGCCAAATAAAATAGATGGAGTGAAATTAAAAAATAAAGGCTGGAATGGAATAAATAATAAAGATAAAAGTTGCCCTTTCCTTAAGGTCATCCCTCTGCAGAGTTTCTCCTTAACTTGCTGTGGGTAGCATTTGGACTTTGTCTAGTGTATGGTGAGTTTTAACTAGGTGTGCTTTGGTCTGCTTGTTAAAAGGGCCCTGATCTTATTTCCACCAGAGCTGAAGCATTGTAGCACTGTATGGTCAGTACACTTGGTGCATGTGGGAATGTTTTGGTCTTGGCCAGGGCCCTGATGCTCTGAGTCTCAGGCACACTCGCCCTTTAGTAAAGAAGCACCTGCAGAGCATGGTGGGGCGGGCTAAGTGTAAGCGGCTCAGCCCTCCACTGAGGGTGCTGTGCAGCTCACTGACATCTGTTCTTGCTGATGGGCAGGGGAGAAGAAAGGCACCAGCCCTCTCTCTCATACCTGGATAGAGGAGTTTGCGCCTGCTGCTGTCTGGGGAGCCCTCACAGAAGAGGAAAGAATCTCCCCTCCTGTGCCCCAGGCTTTTGTCAGATCCCTGCCTTCACCCTGTCTGCGTCCCACCTGTTTGCTCGCCTGGCCACACAGTGCACCTGTGTTTTATCTCAGGCACGCCAGCTGAGTTTCAAAACTCCACACTTTAGGGATCCAGCACAGTGCCGACTCGGGCTGATCCTGGGGGAGGGTTTGTCCCAGATGGGAGTTGCACGAATGCACAGGAGCTTGGAGTTTAGAGTAAGGTGCAGCAAAGATCAAGCATCCAGTTTAGCTGCCCTCAGCAAGCATCTCTGCCCCTATGGTAAAGAAGAGAATAGTGCAGTGGGAGCCTGCTGACTCTCTTGTTTCCCCAGAGGTAGTGCCACCTCTCCCAGTTGAACTCCAGTAAGAGGAACTGTGTCTCCCAATGTGGCCCAGGGAATCCTCAGATCATGCTGTCTGCTCCTGGGCCTCTCCCCTCCTTCTCCATGGGAATACTGCTGCGCCTGCGGGGCTCCACACCAGCCATGGTGCAGTCTTCTAAAACTTCAGTCTTTGAGCTCTGCTGGTTGTAAAAACTCACAATAATCATCCCCTCTCATTTTCCCAGTCAGTGCTTTTTGGGAAGTGTTCTTGTGATCCTCTGTGTACTGTGCGTTCTCTCTCTCTCTCTCTCTCTCTCTCTCTCTCTTTCCCCTTTCTCTGTGATCTGGACTACTTCCCTTCCACAGCACCCATGACTCTGTTCTCCCCAAAATCACATGTCTATACCTCCTACCTTCCACAATGTGACCTCCTCTCTCCCTCTCCTGGCTGTCTGGTTTGTTCTCTCAGTCTTTAGATCGATTTCTTGGGTGTTCAGAGTGATTTAATGTTTATCTAGCTGTATTTGAGGGACGAAGCAAGCATAGGGTTCTACAACTACTCTGCCATGGTAATCCCTTCTTAAGTGTGCCATGGTAGTCACTTCTTAAACAGGATACAGGACTCAAAAGATTAACCAAAGAGGGAAATAAGATAAATTGTACTGTATTAAGAAATTCCATTCATAATAAAACCTTTAGAAATTGAGGAATGGAAGCCTCTGAATTGAAGTTATTTATAAGTCTAATTATCTAATAAAACCTCTTATCTCAAATTGAGATTTATTATAAATCAGTAACAAAAAGAAACAGTACAAACAAAAAATGGGCAAGATAGTTGAACATCACAAAAGAGGATATTTAAAACACCAATAAACAATGGGAAAGGTGTTTAACCTTTTTGGTCTTGAGGGGAATTCAAATGAAAACCACAAAATGATACCACTAATTATCCACCAGAATGTATAAAATAAAAAATATATATAATTTTAATTGTTAACAATGATATAGAACAAATGGAAATCTTATATACTGCTTTTTGAAAGTCTAAATGGCATAACACTTGGAAAACACTTTGGAAATATCTGTCAAAGCTGAATAAATGCATTCCCAATGAATCAAGGATTCTGTGTGTAGGCCAGTGGCTGGTAAACTATAGTTTACCAAATTTACCAAAGTTTACCAAAGTTTACCAACTACTGCCAAATTTAGCCTGTGGCTTGTTTCTACATAGCCTGTGAACAAGAATGATTTCACCTTTATAAAAGGTTGAAAAAGAGAAGGAGACTGAGGAAGAGGAAGTAAGTAAGTAATGAAGGAATGTAGGAAGGGAAGAAACAAAAGAAAGAAGGGATGAATCTCTGCCAGAGTCTATATGTGCCCACACTGTCTAAAATACTATTTGGGGGGCGCCTGGGTGGCGCAGTCGGTTAAGCGTCCGACTTCAGCCAGGTCACGATCTCGCGGTCCGTGAGTTCGAGCCCCGCGTCAGGCTCTGGGCTGATGGCTCGGAGCCTGGAGCCTGTTTCCGATTCTGTGTCTCCCTCTCTCTCTGCTCCTCCCCTGTTCATGCTCTGTCTCTCTCTGTCCCAAAAATAAAAAATGTTGATAAAATACTATTTGGTCCTTTACAGAAAATGTTTGCTGACCCCTGGTTTAGGCTCAGTAGCCCAATATAAAGTAAATGTTCACTTGCAAGACACTCATAGGAATGTTCACACAGCATAGTTTTAATAGTTCCAACCTGGAACTCATCCAAATGTTCATCAGCAGCTGTATGAATAAAGAAATTGATATTATGCACAATGGAGCATACAGCATGAGAATGATTTACGTGTAATCACATGGGACACTATGGCGGCTCTCACATATATGGTGTGGCGAGAAAGAAGCCAGACACAAAACAAGACACTCTATCTTAGTTTATGTAACATTCAACAAGAGGCAAAGTTATTTTATGAGAGATCAGGGAAGTGGTTACTTTTGGGGACAGCAGCGAGTGACTTGAAGGAGGCACTAAGGAATTATTTTATTTCTAGAAAATTTTCTTGGATTATAGTTTTAAATATTCTCCATTTTTTAAGATTATTTATGTATTTTGAGAGAGGAAGAGAGCACACATGAGTGTGTGAATAGGGGAGGGGCAGAGAGAGAAGAAGGGAGAGAATCCTAAACAGCCTCTGTGCTCAGTTCAGATCCCAACTGTGGGCCTTATCCCAAGACTGTGAGATCATGACCTAAGCTAAAATCAAGAGTTCGCTGCCCATCTGACTGAGCCATGCAGGTGTCCAGTTCTTCATTTCTGACCCTCTTAATTTCTCTCTCAATCACCTTTTCACTTTCTTGGTTGTTTTCTGACTTGCTCTAATGCCTCTTTAAATTGTCAAGAGAGTCTGTTTTCCCCTGGGCATCTTATAATTCAGTGCCTACTTCTGAGTTTGTTTGCTTTTATTCTTTTCCTTAGTTGAGTCAACTCTTATTTCATTTCTTCCTTCTTTATGTCCATGTCAATTCTTCATTGAATTTCTGATTTAAGGTAGTTTTTGCTACTCTTCAAATAAATGCTGGTTTGACTATATTTATTCTGTTTGGAGAGCTGTCATGGTTTCCTGGTTCCTGGTTATATTTTTCAGGAGAATTTTCAGTAGTTAATGTATTGGATCTGGTTTTCTGATTTTTGTTTTGTTTTCTGTGTTTTTAATAATAACTGCGTAGATTCATTAATATTTTCTTCATTTTTCTGGCATTGGCATAGTTTATAAGATTTCTAGTTTTATGGAGCTTTCTTCTGTTAGAAAAGCAAAGTTTTGGTGGCCAAGGTAAGAATTGTATGTCCTGAATTTGTGGCCTTTTTTGTCTTGAAAGAAGTTAACTTTTCCACTTTATTTATCCCTTAACCACTGGTTGCCAAAAGACACATCTTTTATTTACTACCCTTTTTCTCCCCGAAGTTATACTCAAGACTCCTACTTCAAATTATCCCTGCTTTTTAAGTACTTTTTTTTTTTAAGATTTTTTTTCTTTTAAGTAATCTCTACACACAATGTGGGGCTTTAACCTATATCTCTTAGATCAAGAGTTGCACATTCTACCAACTGAGCGAGCCAAGTGTCCCTGGGTCCTTTTGTATGTATGGTGCTCATTTAGAGTGACACTGTCTTGGTATTTTCATACTTAGGATAGACTTAATCTTTCCAAGGGAGATTTTATATCAACTTTAAACTTGTTTCAAGCTTCCATCTTCTCTCTTCTTTTTTATCTTGGTGAGTACTTTCTCACCACAAAATCTTGCAATGGGATGGGAGCATATGAGATTGCTTCCATGGATTTTTTTTTCTATTGTCAGATTATGATGAAGGTGTAATTTTTGGATTTTTTTTTCTCTGCTTGTACTTTTTTTTTTTTTTTCTGAAGGATGTATTAGGAGACGTAGACTTAGGCAGCCTTCATTGTTTTCAGTTACCAAAAGTTCTACATTGTTTCTTCATGGTGGATAAAATGGAATTTTATACACAGAATTTTCTAATGATTTTGCAATTTTATAGAAATGCATT
>NW_024412404.1:52528429-52534982 GCF_014898765.1 Herpailurus yagouaroundi
TAATGATTTTGCAATTTTATAGAAATGCATTTTTTTTGGTGCTATGTTGCCCCTGTACTATGTGACCTTGGTGACTTCTTTTGTTCATTCTGGTACTCTTCATATAGATTCTTTAGGATTTTCTTTGAGTTGCTTTTTTTTTTTTATTTTTTTTCAACGTTTATTTATTTTGGGGACAGAGAGAGACAGAGCATGAACGGGGGAGGGGCAGAGAGAGAGGGAGACACAGAATCGGAAACAGGCTCCAGGCTCCGAGCCATCAGCCCAGAGCCCGACGCGGGGCTCGAACTCACGGACCGCGAGATCATGACCTGGCTGAAGTCGGACGCTTAACCGACTGCGCCACCCAGGCGCCCCTTGAGTTGCTTTTTAATAAACACAGTATTCTTTTTTTCCTTTCCAAATCATGCATATTATTTTTGTTCTTTCCTTATTGCACTGTCTAGGCCCTACAGTGCAACATGGGATTGAATTAGTGAGAGTGGACAGTTGTCTAAATTGCAGTGTACTTAGCCTTTAAGTATAATGTTAGCTATTGACATTTTATAAATGTCTTTACCAGATTGAGAAGCTTCCCTTCTATTCCTAGTTATTTGAGGTTTTCTTTCTTTCTTTCTTTCTTTCTTTCTTTCTTTCTTTCTTTCTCTCTCTCTCTCTCTCTCTCTCTCTCTCTCTCTCTCCTTCCTTCCTTCCTTCCTTCCTTCCTTCCTTCCTTCCTTCCTTCCTTCCTTCATCATGAACTGATGTGGGGCACCTGGGTGGTTCAGTCGGTTGAGCATCCGACTTCAGTTCAGGTCATGACCTCATGGTCTGTGAGTTCGAGCCCTGCATTGGGCTCTGTGCTGACAGCTCAGAGCCTGGAGCCTGCTTCGGATTCTGTGTGTGTCTCTTTCTCTTCCCCCTTCCCTGCTCATGCTCATGCTCTGTCTCTCTCTCTCTCCCTCTCCCTCTCTCTCAAAAATAAGTAAACATTAAAAAAATTAAAAAAAATAAATCATGAAGTGATGTGTAATTCTTCCAAAGGCATGCATCTGTGAGATGATCATATAATTATTTTTTGTTTTAGTTGTTAATATCATTGATCATACTGATTGAGTTTCAAATGCCAAGCCAATCTTGCATTTTTGGGATAAACTCCACTTACGGTGTGTTATCCTTTTACTATATTGCTGGGTTCAATTTGTTTAAATTTTGTTAAGCATTTTTTCATTAATATTGATGACGATATCTGCCTGTAGTTTTCGTAGTGTCTGGTTTGGTATCAGTCTCGAGAGTTGAGAAATACTTTTTCCTCTTCTCTTTTCTGGAAGAGTTTATGTAGAACTGACTGGCATTATTTCTTAAATATTTGGTGGACATCTGGGCCTGGAGTTTTCTTTGGGAGAGGAATTTTAACTACAAATTCATTTTTTTTTAGTAGGTATGAGGCTTTTCAGGTTCAGTAACTTTTCTTGAGTGTGTTTAGTAGTCTGTCTTTCAAGGAATTTATTCATTTCATTTAAGATGTTATTGACAGAAAGATGTTCATAATAATTGTTATTATCCTTTTACTCTAGAGGATCTTTAATGATAGCCTCTTTAATTCTAAATATTGATAATTTGTGTTTTCTCTCTTGATCAGTCTGTCTTGAGGTTTGTCAGTTTTCATTGATCCTACAAATAGCTTTTTGTTATTTTGATTTTCCTCTGTTGTCCATTTAAGAATTCATTAATTTCTGGTCTTCCTTAATTTTTCCTTCTTTTTGCATACTCATAGTTTATGTTGCTTTTCTTCCAGTTATATAAAGTTGAAGCTTAAATAATTGAGTTGATGTTTTTTCCCCTAATACAAGCATTTGATGTTATAAAATTTTCTCTAAAAACTAGTTTTGAGTAGTGTTTTTGTGTACTTTATTTTCATATTTTTACTTTATGTATGTATATTTACAGTATGTTTCTTATGGACAACACATTGTTAGGCTCTTTATTTTTAGTACAATTTGATAGTTTCTGCTGTTAAATTACTGTGTTTGGACCCTTGAAATTAAATGTTTTTATCTTAAATTTCCATCTGGTTACTTGTTTTTTCTTTCCCATCTGTTCTTAGGTTCTGTTTACCTCTTTTCTGCCTTCCTTTAAATTAATTGAACATATTTTATGCTTTGTTTTATTTATTGGTCTGTTGACTAGATTATCTTCTTTTTATGTTTGCTCTAGGTTTTCTATTAATCTTTAACTTGTCACAGTATTCATTTGAATGATTCTCTACTTCTCAGTAGTGTAAGAGCCTTATCACTTTTAAATATGTTATAAGCTACATAGTATACTACTGTGACTTTTTCATTAAGTGTCAAGTTGTTTTTTAAATATGGTTTTAAAATAAAAAAGAAACTTTATCATCAAGCAGAAATGGAGTAACAGTGAGTAGGGTGACCAGCAGTTCTGATATGTATCCAGGACTGAGGGCTTTCCTAAGATATGGGACTTTCAGTACTAATACCAGGACAGTCCTTAGCAAAGTGGGAAGATTCGTTACTCTAAAGATGACTCAATTTAACTGCCCCCACCTGAAACAATTAAGAAATGGGACAAAATGGATGAAGAACACTTATGAAGATACTGGACAAGCAGCAAAAGCCAGTGATCCCTCAGAGAGATCACTCAGGTGAGCCCCACTTATCCTTGGTTAGTGCCTGAAGAAAGTTTGCATGAAGCAGTGCAGTCAGGGGACACAGGTAGAGTTTGGTGGTTACCGTGAGTTGGAGAAATGGGGCTGGGAATGTGGGGAGGGAAGGCTATGGTGGCTAGATTTCCTGGGAAGAGAACCAAAGAAGAGAGACCTGCAGAGAGAGAGAGAAAGAGAAAGAGAGAGAGGGAGGGAGAACTGTGGAAACTGCAGAAGGATACTCCCTGAATATCAAGCTAAAAAATAAGTGCGACACTGTAGAAAACTACACTGTAGAAAATAAGTGAGTCTGCAGAAAGAATTACTTGAATGGAATAGTCACCAAATCACACACAGGGCAGGGAATTGCTTGGGCATTAATCACTGGGCATCAGGTAGAGTACTTAGAAGGATTTTGCTTAACTTAATATGGCAAGATTAGCACAAGACTAAATCTTGCTATGGTCTTGTGTAACATAGCCAGGAGGATCAAACTGTTTTCAATTAACTTAGCCAAATTCCAGAACAAAGCTGAAGAATATTTTAGGAATACAAAAAGTTTCCAGCACCCAAAATGTAATACTTAAAATTCACAATGTCAGGCTTCCAATATGCATGTATGCAGAGAATCAGGAGAACCTTGACTCACAATGAGGAAGAAAAATCACTCAATTGTAACCAACATAGAAGTTAAATATATGCTAAGAGTAGACAAGGATATTGAAACAATGATTATAAAGATATTTCATATATTAAAAACAAAAAATTTTAAAGTTTGTTTATTTGAGAGAGAGAGAGAGAGAGAGAGAGAGAGAGAGAGAGAGATTGCACATGAGCAGGGGAGGGGCAGAGAGAGAGGAGAGGGAGAATTCCAAGCAGGCCTTGCACATTCCAGTGCAGAGCCTGATGCAGGGCACAAACCCACAAAATGTGAGTTCGTGACCTGTGCCGAAAGCAAAGTCAGATGCATAATCGAATGAGCCACCCAAGCACCTCTAAAAACTGAAATTTTGTGCATGTTAGAGTCACAGAAAACAAAAACAAAAACGTAGAATTTATAGAGATAAAAAATACTGAGGTGAAAAATGAATGCGATTGATACCAGATTAGATGTGTGAAAGTTAAGATTGGTATATGCAAAGACAAGCAAGAGGAAGTACCCAAAATGAAGCACAGAAGGAAGAATAACTGAAATAAAATGAACAGCACATCAATGAGCCCTGGATCAAGAGGCCTAATATTGTTGTCATATTAGGCCCAATAATTGGATCCTCTGAAGGAGGGGAGAGAGAGGGGGCTTAGAAAAATCACAAGAAATAATGGCCATAATTTTTCCAAATTTGATAAAAACTAAATCCAAAGAGGCAAGAATGTCAATAAATGTTAAACACAGAAAATGTGGGTAAATCTATACCAATAACCATAATAATAAAACTGATTAAAACCAGTGATAAAAAGATTAAAGAAGCCCAGAGAAATATGATTCAGTATTCACAGAGGAAAGGAACAAAGTAAGTCTGATATCATATTTTTCATCAGAAGAACAAACAAACAAAGAACAGTGGAGCAAGAGAAGTGGAACGTCTTTAAAATAGCAAAAGAAAAAACTTAGAATTGTTTACTTAGTGATAATATCTTTCAAAAATGAGGGTAAAATAAAGATTATTTCAAAATTACAAAAATTATAAGAATTTATTACCAGTGAACTTGGTGTTTAAGAAATGTTAAATCAAGTCCTTCAGCCAGAAGGATAACTTCCACATATAAGTCTGATTTACACAAAGGAATCAGGAACAAAGGATGTGGTAATAATATGGGTAAAGACTTTTTTTTCTTAAAATTTCCATATCTAAAAAAGGCAATTAAAATTTTAAGGCAAAAATGACAACATTGTATTAAGAGTTTAATTTTTATGTAGAAGAAAATTATGACTGTAATAGCTTAAAGGCCAATGGAAGAATAATGGACGTATCCTGTTGTAGAATTTTTATACGATATGTGAAGTGGTATATTGCTTGAATATAGACTGATAATTTGTAGATGTATATTCGAAACCCTCAAACAACTACTAAAATGACACAGAGAATCATAGCCAGTAAGCCAAGAAAGTAGATGAAATAATCCAAAAGAAAGCAAAACAAGGAAAAAGAGCTATGCATAATAGGTAGGACAAATAGTTAACTAATGGCAAAATGATAGATTTAACCTCAGTCATTCCAGTAATCATGCTAAATATAAATGATCCAATTACTTCAATAAAAAGGCTAGGATTTTCATATTAGCTAAAAAAGCAAGACCCAACTATATGCTATGTTGTTTCACTTTGTATTTAAAATACAAAGACACAGTTATTTTAAAAGTTAAAGAATGGAAATAGAAATAGTATGCTAACACAAATCAAGAGAAAGCTGAGTTGGCTACAATATCAGAAAAATAGGTTAAAAACATTTTTTTTATGTTTTTATTCTGTTTTTGATAGAGAAAGGCAGAGCACGAGCTGGGAAGGGGCAGAGAGAGAGAGAGAGAGAGAGAGAGAGAGAGAGAGAGAGAGAATCCGAATCTAGGCTCTGAGCTGTCAGCCCAGAGCCTGACGGGGGACCTGAACTCTTAAATGGTGAGATCATGACCTGAGCCGAAGTTGGAGACTTAACTGACTGAGCCACCCAGGCACCCTGGAGACAAATAGATTTTAAAGCAAAAAATATTACCTAGAATAAGGATCACTTCATCAAGATAAAAAGTTGAATTAATCAAGAGGACATAACATTCCTAAACATTTCCACCTAATAACAGACTTTCAAATAGATGAAAGTTCAGCAATGTATGACAAGGCTCTTCTTTTAATTTTCAGATACTGTAGGTTACCACTCTCTACTTTGACAGAAGCAGCTGCCACACTCTCAGTTTGTTCTTTTTTCTCTCATTGCATTTTTTTGGGAGAGTGTATTAGTTTTGTATTGCAGCATAACAAATGACCACAAACATAGGTAGAGGCTTAAACAATATCCTGTTGTAGCTCACACTTCTATATGTCAAGTGCTGGACATGGCCTGGCTGGCTTCTCTGCTTGGTCTCGAAGGCTGAAATCAAGGTGTGGGTCAGGCTGAGTCTTTTTTTGGAAGCCATAGAGAAGAATTTGCTTCCAACCTCATTCAGGTTCTTCTTGAAATTCAGTTCCTCGCAGTTGTATAACTAACGTGCCAGTTTTTTCAGTGGCTAGTAACCACTTCAGCTTCTAATGAATGCTCACATTCTTTCCCACATGTCCCCCTCCCTTTCTCAAACTAGCAATGTAGAGTCTCACAAGCTCAAATGGTATCTCTCACTTTGAATCTCTTCAAGTAGAGGCCAATTCCTTTTAAGGGATCTTCTGATTGGAATTATCCAGGATGATTTTCCTTCCTTGAAGTCACCTGTGCCATATAACATAACCTAATCAGATTAAATTCATGACTGTTCCATCATATGTACAGGTCTCTACCACACTCAAGAGGGAGCCATTAGTGTGATTAAATACTGGGTTCTGTAACCTAGCTTCGCTGACACCTAAGATTATCCAGCATACCATACAGTTTATCCATTTAAAGTGTATAACTCAGTGGTTTTTTAGTATATTCACAGAGTTACTCAGTCATCACCACAAATCAATTTAAAAGGAATTTTGTCATCTTCAAAAGAAACCTTATTACTTATTAGCAGTCACTGACTGTTAAACCCCATCTACTCTTGTCAATTGTAAGCAACCACTACTCTTTATATCTCTTTGAATTTGCCTATTCTGGACAGTTTAAATAAATTGAGCCATGCAGTTGTAGTCTTTTGTGACTGGTTTCTTTCCCATTCCATAATGTGAAATGTTTTGAAGGTTTATCCATGTTGCAGCTTGTAGCAGTACTTTATTTCTTTGTA
>NW_024412404.1:52534992-52568718 GCF_014898765.1 Herpailurus yagouaroundi
GGGCTATTTATCTTTTTATTATTGAACTGTAAGAGTTCTTTATATACCGTGAATATAAGTCCCTTATCAAAGATTGATTTGCAGATATATTTTCTATTCTGTGAGTTGTCCTTTCATTTCCTTGAGAGTGTCCTTTGTTGTACAAATATTTTAAATTTTGATGATGTACTCTCTATTTTGTTTCTTTTTTTTGCCTTTGATTTCATATCTGGGAAACAATGCATTATATAATATCTCAAAGGTTTTCTTCTAAGAATTTAATAGTTTTAGTTATTACATTTAGGTTTTTGACCCACTTTGAGTTAATTTTTGTGTGTGGTATGAGATAGGAGATAGGGATCCAACTTAATTCTTTAGCATGTGTCTATCCAGGGGTCCCAGCACCAATTGTTGAAAGATTTTTTTTTCATTGAATTTATTTTTTATTTTGCATATTTTATTTTCCATATTTTAAAATTATGTTTGTCATTTTTATATTTTCCATTTCTCTCCTTTTTTATGTTCATGTTTTCGTCTATATTCTTGAGCACATAAAGCATACTTTTAATAGCTGTTCTAAAAATCATTCTCTGTTCATTCTATGGTGTGCAATGTTTTCTTGTTTGTTGTATTAATTTTTTTTCTGACTATGGAACAGATGTCTCAGCTTGGTAATTTTTTGTGGTATTCTAGACACTGAATTTTTACAGTTTTATTATTTGATTTTGTTTTATTTCTTTTAGTGTGTTATACTTTATTCTGTCATGCAGTTATGTTATTTAAGATCTGTACGATCAGTTCAAAAATTGTCTTTAAGGTATTTGTAAGGTCCTGTATATAGCAACCCTAAGTTCAGTGTTAATTTATTTCCACTACTAAGTGCCTTTCTGTGGTCTCTGTAGAGTGCTCTTTGTATCATAAGGTCTCTCCACTCTAACTGTTTGGAATACAAACTATTCCAGTCCTACATGAACTACTGGCATTATTTGACTTATTGTTTTGTGGTTATTGTTTCTCTAGCTTCATGGAATTTCACACTCTGTGTTCAGTCATTATTCAGGCAAAAATTTAAGAAACCCCTCAGTAGATTGATGTGTGTAGCTCTCTTTTCTCTCATATTTTGTCACCCAAATTCTTACATGGCCTCCCCAATGTTTGACTTCTGTTTTTTCCACCAAATGAGCTCTCTGGGCTTTGTTTGCATTTGCTTCCCTGGGCTGCATCCTTAAATCTGCCTCCAGGTGTCAAGCCAGGGGAGTCATAGACTCATAGGCTCAGATGCCATTCCTGAGCTGCCTGTTATTTGAAAGTAGTTGTTTCATATATTGTTTCATTTTCTTGTTGTTTATAACTGGAGGTCAATTCCTAGAATGGTTAATGCTTCATGGGCAGAAGTGGAAGTCTTCTATCTGTCTGTTTTTATTTACAATAATGAATCTCTGATAAACAACATATAGGTCTTGCTCTTTTGTTTTTTTAAAAATGTAGACTGAAGATCTCTGCGTTTTATCAGAGTATTTAGTCCATTTATATTTAATATAATACTGGTATAATTGAGTTTAAGTCTTACCGTCATGGTATTTGTTTTTAAAATTTCCTTTATTTTTTCTTCTGTTGTTCTTCCCTTTGCCTTTTTTTGGATTAATTGAGTGTTTTTAAAGTCCACTTTTATCACTTTTATTGGATTTTTAGCAATACTTCTTTTGTGTTTTTTTTAGTGACTGCTGTAGTGATTGTAATAGTCATCTTTATCTTATCACAGTCTACCTTGAATCAATATTATACTACTTCATGTATAAGGTAAGAATATTACAATAGTGTAATTCCATTTGCTCTTTTCCTGTCCTTTGTGTAATTATTGCCATATATTTTACTTCTATGTATGTTATTAACCACACAATACATTATTTTTGGCTTTAAACAGATGATTTTCTTATAAAGAAATCATGATAAGAAAAAAATTCTTTTACTTACCCATGTAGTGTTCATTTTCTCTCATCTTTTTTTCCTATAGATCTGACTTGACTTCTGCTATAATATTTCTTTAGCTTGATGAACTTTATTTAACATTTATAAATACTATGTTTCTCAATTGTGGCTATAAAATATGTTGGTTTTCATATGCCTGAAAACGTTTTTATTGTGTAATTGCATGTCTTTATATATGAAGGATATTTTTATTGGAAATAACATTCTAAGTTGACAGAATTTTTTTTCAATAATTTGAAAGTGTTATTTCCTTTTCTTCTGGCTTCCACTGTTTCTCTTAAGAATTCCTCTATTAGTCTTATTGTTTCCCTTTTGAAAACAGTATGTTTTTTTCCCCTATCTCTGGCTTTGTAAAATAGATTTTTTTCTTAGTTTTTGAATGTCAGTAATTTTAATATGATGTATCTAAGTATCAATTTTATTTTTCATTGTGATTGCGAATTATATGGGTTATTTATTCCTAGCTTGATTTTTTCCATCGTGTTTGTAAAGTTTTCAACCATTATCTCTTCAAATATTGCCACCTGTCCCATTGTGTCACTCTGTCTTCTATTTCCAGGAGTTTCCTTTACTTATGTTAGGCTTTTTCACTATGTCCATAATTTTTCTTAATGTGTTCTCTGTATTTTATATTCTTGTGTCTCCTTTGACCTGTGTTTCAATTCACTAATTCTTTGTTTAGATGTTTCCATTTTTCTGTTCAGCTTATGTTTTAATTATTTATTATTATTTAACATAATACCCCAAGCTCACAGTATTAAATAAAATTAAACCATTTTATTCATGATTTTGCATCTTATTTTTCTTGTTGAATTCTGCTAGGCAGTTCTTCTGTCAGTCTCTTCTGGTTGTGTATGTGTGTTTGTGCATGTGTTTGTGTATGTGTGTGTATGTGTTTGTGTTTAATGTGACTACACTTATCTGACCACCTGATTTGTTTTGGATGTTTTCAAAATGTTTCCCTCACATTGCTAGGAGTCTGATCTGGCTGGTTGGTCTAGGGGTCATCAGCTATGAATGACTTTCTCTGCTGTCCTGTCATCTTCCAGTTTTGTTGACTGCTTCTGTGCGTGGTATTCTTACAATTCTAAGAAGGAGAGTGCAGAATTTGTATGTCTCTTGAGGCCTAAGCTTAGAATTTGTATACCATCACTTCTACATTCTGTTGTTTTAAGGAAGTCTTGATGCCAATGCATGATCAAAGGTTGGGAAAAATCCCACTTTTTTGATAAGAGCAAGGATAAAGTAATGTTATGAAGTTTGCACATACAAACATGAGAAGAATTTATGTCAGTTATTTTTCATCTCATCTAATTTGTTCTAACTTTTATGTAGATTTGTTTCTTTAAAAATTTTTTTAAACATTTATTTATTTTTGAGAGACAGAGGGAGACAAAGCATGAGCAGGGGAGGTGGGGGGAGATACCGAGGGAGATACAGAATCTGAAGCAGGCTGCAGGCTCTGAGCTGTTTGTTAGCACAGAGCCTGATGCAGGGCTTGAATTCATGAACTGTGAGATCATGACCTGAGCTGAAGTCAGATGCTTAGCCAGCTGAACCACTCAGGCGCCCCTGTATATTTGTTTGTTTGTTTCTTAAAATATAACTCATATGGCATAAAATCCTTCATGTTAAATGGTTTGTAGTATAATCAGTAGGTGTGTATCTATTATCATCATATAGTTCCAGAATAATTTACCCCAAAACAAAACCCCATACCCTTTAATAGTTTCTTCCTATTCTTCCTTCCCCCAGCACCCAAAAGCCACTAATACACTTTATTTCTCTATGAATTTGTCTATTCTGGATACTTAAATGCAGTCATACAATCCTTGGGCGTTTGAGACTGGCTTCTCTGACTTAGCATGTTTTTAAGGTTCATTCATATGGTAGCATATATTGTTAGTCCTTTGCTTCTATTTATGGCTGAATAATACTCAGTTATGCATACCACACGTTTGTACATTGATCAGTTGATGGATCTTTGGCTTATTTCCAATCTTCTGCTGTTATGAATAATGCTGATGTGAATATTTTCATATAGGCATGTTTTAATTTTTTTTTGGTATATATGTGGGAGTGGAATGTTTAGTCATATGATAAATCTGTATTTAAACTTGAGGAACTGCCAGGCTATTTTCTAGAGATACTGCACCAGATTTTTACATTACCACCAGCAATATTTGTGGGTTCTAATTATTTTATCCTCACCAACACTGGTTTTTGTCCATTATTTTGATTATTACTATCCTAATGGATATTAAGTGTTAGCTCATTGTGTTTTTTTTAAGTTTATTTATTTTTTGATAGAGATAGAGTGTGAGTGTGGCAAGAGCAGAGAGAGAAGATCCCAAGCAGTCTCGGCACTGTCACTGCAGAGCCCAATGCAGGGCTCGAACTCAGAACCATGAGATCATGACCTGAGCTGAAATCAAGAGTCTGACAACTTGACCAACCAAGCCCCTCATTGTGGGTTTGATTTGCATTTCCCTTATGACTAATGATGCTCTTTTCATTTGCTCATTAGCATTCATTTATCTTCTTTGGAAACTATCTACCCAAATACTTTGCCCATTTTAATTTTTTTTAATATGAAATTTATTGTCAAATTAGTTTCCCTACAACACCCAGTGCTCATTCCAACAGGTGCCCTCCTCAATGCCCATCACCCACTTTCCCCTCCCTTCCACCCCCCATCAACCCTCAGTTTATTATCAGTTTTTAAGAGTCTATTATGGTTTGCCTCCTTCCCTGTCTGTAACTTTTCCCCCTTCCCCTCCCCCATGGTCTTCTGTTAAGTTTCTTAGGATCCACATAAGAGTGAAAACATATGGTTTTTGTCTTTCTTTGTATGACTTATTTCATTTAGCATAACACTCTCCACTTCCATCCACATTGCTACAAAAGGCCATGTTTCATTCTTTCTCATTGCCAAGTAGTATTCCATTGTGTATATAAACCACAATTTCTTTATCCATTCATCAGTTGATGGACATTTAGGCTCTTTCCATACTTGGGCTATTGTTGAAAGCATTGCTATAAACATTGGGGTACAAGTGCCCCTATGCATCAGCACTCCTGTATCCCTTGGGTAAATTCCTAGCAGTGTTATTGCTGGGTCATAGGGTAGATCTATTTTTAATTTTTTGAGGAACCTCCACACTGTTTTCCAGAGTGGCTGCACCAGTTTGCATTCCCACCAACAGTGCAAGAGGGTTTCTCCATTTCTCCACATTGTGTCCAGGACCTATAGTCTCCTGATTTGTTCATTTTAGCCACTCTGACTGGCATGAGGTGATATCTTAAATAATAGTATTTTTAGAGTTATTTATGTGTTCAAGGTTATTGGAGATATGATTCTTAAATATTTTCTCCTATTCTGTAGAATGTCTCTTCACTTAAAATTTTTTAAAAAAATATTTATTTATTTTTGAAGGAGGGAGAGACAGAGCATGAATGGGGGAAGCATAGAGAGAGAGGGAGACATAGAATCCGAAGGGGCTCCAGACTCTGAACTGTCAGCACAGAGCCAAATGTGGGGCTCTAACTCATGAACTGTGAGATCATGACCTGAGCTGAAGCCAGACACTTAACGGACTGAGCCACCCAGGCGCCCCTGTCTCTTCACTTTCTTGATGGTGTTTTTTAAGGGAGAAAGGTTTCTTATTTTGATGATATCCAATATATCTGCTTTTTTCCTATTGGTTACTCCTGCTTTTGGTCTCATATGTAAAGAAGTCTTGTCTAATTCAAAATCATGAAGATTGACACATATTTTCTTATAACATTTTTATCATTTTAGTTCTTACACTCAGATGGTTGATCCGTTCGGGTTAATTTAAAAAAAATATATTTATTTATTTATTTTGAGAGAGAGAGCGAGTGAGCACAAGCGGGAGAGGGGCAGAGAGTGAGGGAGAAAAAATCCCAAGCAGGCTCTGTACCATCAGCACAGAGCCTGATGCAGTGTTGGATCTCATGTACCGTGAGATCATGAACTGAGCTGAAATTGACAATCAGACGCTTAACGGACTGAGCCACCCAGGTGCCCCTAGAGTTAATTTTTATATATGTTATGAGGTACAAGTCCAAATTTTATCTTTTGCATGTTGTTATCAAGTTATCCCAACATCATTGGTTGAAAAGACTGTTCTTTCTCCATTTAATGGTCTTGTCACCCTCGTTGAAAATCAGTAAATTATAGATGTATGGGATTGTTTGTGGACCTAACTCTATTTTATTTATTGCTGTGTCTCTCCTTATGCTAATACTACACTGGTTTGAAATTGGGAAGAGTAAGCAGTCCTCTAACTTGGTTCTTTTTTTTTCCCCAAGATCATTTTGGCTAGTTGGTATTTGTTGTAACTCCTACAAATTTTAGGATCTTCATGTCTCTTCCTATAAAAAATGTGTTTGGAATTTGATAGATGCTGCATTTAGTTTGTAAATCAATTGGATGATTTGCTATCTTAATATTAAGCCTAATAATCTGTGAATAGAAGTCTTTCCATTAATTTCTTTCAACAATGTTTTATAGTTTTCAAAGTACAAGTCCTCTATTTTTGTATTTAAGTATACTCCTAAGTACTTTATTCTTCCTAGTGCTATTGTCAGTAGAATTTTTTTCTTAATTTTATTTTTGGTTTGTTCATTATAAATGTATAAAAATACAATGAAGCTGATTTCCCTATAATTGATCTTTTATTCTACAATATTGCTGAATTTGTTTATTAGCTCAAATATTTTTTGTGTGGATCCCTCTTAGTTTGCTATATGTAAGAACATGTCACCTGCAAATTGAGTTAGTTGTAAACATTTTCTTAAAAGCTAAATGCCTTTTGTTTCTTTTTCTGCCTAATTGCCCTTTCCAGAACCTCCAGGACAATGTTGAATAGAAGTGACAAGAGAGGGCATTTTTGTCTTGTTCCTGATCTTAAAAGGAAAGCTTTCAGTCTTTCACCATTAAATATGATGTTAGCTATGTACGTTTCATATATGTTCTTTACAGTTTGACGCAATTCCTTTCTTTTCCTAGTTTGTTGAGTATTTTCCATGTATTGAGATGATCATGTTGGTTTTTTTCTCCTCTTTCTCCATTAGTATGGTGTATACTTGATTGTTTCCTAGTTGTTCAAACAAACAGGTTTATCCCAATCCTGGGATAAGTTCTGTTTTGTCATGATAAATAATACTTTTTATATGCTAGTGGACTCATTTTGCTACTGTGTCTTAAGGATTTTACAACTATAAACATAAGTGCTGTTGGACTGTCATCTTTTTTGTGATGACTTTGGTCTTTGTATTGGGTTAGTAGTGGTCTCATAGAAACAGGACGTTTTTTCTTTGCTTCTCTATTGTGGAAATATTCTTGAATAATTAGTATTAATTATTCTTTAACCATTTGGTAGAATTCATGAGTGAAGCCAGCTGATCGTGAGCTATATTTTGCTGGTACTTTGTTGATTGCTGACTTATTTGTTTGTTTGTTTGTTTGTTTGTTTTTACTGGAGTGTAGTTGACATAAAATGTTACAGTAGCTTCAGGTGCACAGTATAGTGACTCAACAACTCTGTACGTTATGCTGTGTTTCCCAGGAGTGTAGCTGCCATTGGCTGTCATACAGCACCATTGAATGTATTCTCTATACTGCACCTTTCATCCTTGTGACTTATTCATTCTGTGACTACAAGCCTGTACCTCACTCATTCTCTTCATTGTTAGAGTTTATGCATATTTTCTACTTCTTAAGTCAGTCTTGTTGTTAGTATCATTCCAAAAAGTTGTCCATTTTATCTAGGTTTTCTAATTGATTGGCATACAGTTGTTTATAATGTTCCCTTATAATTCTACTTTCCTACCATTTGTCAGTGGTATATCACCACTTCCTTCCTGATTTTCTTTTTTTTTAAGTTTATTCATTTATTTTAGGAGAGAGACAGGGAGAGAGAGGGAGAGAGAACATGTATTTAACTGTGAGTGAGTGGAGGAGGAGCAGAGAGAGAGGGTGCGAGAATCCCAAGCAGGCTCCATGCTGTCAGTACAATGGCACAGCTCAATACCACAAACCATGATCATGACCTGAGCCTAAAGTCGGATGCTCAACTGACTGAGCCACCCCGCACCCCTTAAAGGTTTTTCTTTTCTTTTTTCTTTTTTGAAAAAGTTTAGCATTCTTTTTTCAAAGTTTATTATTTTTGTGAGCTGGGGGAGGGCCAGAAAGAGGGAGACACAGAATGCAAAGTAGGCTCCAGGCTCTGAGCTGTCAGCACAGAGCCTGTTGAAAGGCTCGAACCCACGAACTGCAAAATCATGACCCATGGTTCAGTTTCGCTCTCTTCCTTGAGGATGCGAGATTGTATCACCTGGCCATGCTGGGTTTTCAAACCCATGCCTCCTTATTCTTGCTTGTCTATTCTATGTATAGTGAAATTCAGTTGCTACCTCAAAATTCTTTCTTTGGATCTTGTTTGAATCTCAGCTTTATTTCTAGCATCTGATAATCCCTTTTGGTTTAAGATAGGATATGTGTTAAAAAATGTTTCAGTAAATTTTAGCCTTGATTTTCTGTGTATATATCTTTTGAATTTTATTGAGAATGTCAAGCAGATATTTTAAATGTACATCTGTTTTATAGCACATATTTTTCAAAACTATGTACTTTATTTGCATATCAAATGCTGAGTTTTCCATAATGTTTTATTTTCATTTTTTTTGTGTGTGTTTGCTTATCAATAGATACAGAACCATCTGGGTTTGTTTTAAAATTTAGACAAAACAGTGTGGATAGCTTCTCTTCAGTTTTATTCATGTTCCACAAGCAGGTTGTTATTAGAACCTTTCAAGTAACAATGTATCCTGGAAGAACTGTTAGATGTAAGCTTATATTACTCACTGTTCCAGCACCCTGATGCTAGTGGGAATAAAACATAATCATAGGCTTATTGTGTATCCTTTTCTTGTCTATGTTTGATACAGCCATTGTGCCTGGATTCTGCTTTCTGTAACATGCTTTCTCTTTTGCCATTGCTACTGTGCTAGTAGTATAAGCTGTAACAATGACCATTTCTTCCCTGTCCCCTCTCTTGGAAATTTTGCCAGCAGTTAGGTCTAAATTGGATCAGCTTTCTATGGGGGTGGGGTGGGGTGGGGGGAGTGTATTCATTACCTAAAACATTAGATTTTCCTGTATCACACTTTCTACCAGCTGTATGGCATCATGCCACTAATATGCTTCATGATTACCCCAGAACTGCCTTCTGAAATGCTCATTTTCAGGAAGGGACAGTGAGTAGCATTACACCAGGGGTCCCCTTTTAATTTCCAGAGGTATTGTAGTTTACTACTTCCTGGTTTTATTTGTGTCATTGTCACAATACCCAAATTCCTGTCATTGCTGTCAAGTTTCCTTATTATATTAGTGGTAATCTGAAGGGAGGATGTTAGATGTGATTGCTGAATTTAAACATCTTATTCAGAAGTTAAAGCATTTGTTTTTCTCATGAAAAAATGCAGCCAGGAGATTCATAAAATACTTATAGTAACCCATTTCTCATTTTAACTTTTTTAGGTAATGCTTTGCATGTAGTAGGCACTCAATAAATTTTGTTTTTACCTGAGTGAATTAATTTGTAGTGTCACATAATAAACTTTCTATGAAACAACTTATCTTTTAAAACAAATGTTAAAAGTTAAAGTTCTTAACATTGTTTCTTATTATAGAAGTAATAGGAATTTATTATAGAAAATTGATGATGCAGAAAAATCTTATTAAATTAAAATAACCACAATTAATTTTTCCATAGGCATATTTATACATTTTAAAACAAAATTTTGAGCATTCTAAACATAATGTTTTGTGTTTTGATTGCACTTAAATTATCATGAACTTTTTTTTTCTAAATTTCCTTGTCATTGTTTCATGATGTAATAGAAAATGTGAAAACTTATCCTTTCCTCAATTTTATAAAGAGGATGATGATTATTTAGCCTTTTCCCATGATAACTTTGTGTTATTTCTATCCTGTGTTATAGTAGAGTTATGCTTCTGAAAATTTCTGTAAGGTATAGGTATTTGGTTTTCACTGTTTTTGCCAGTGCATTTCTTTATCCTTTGAGGTTAACACTTGTTGATAACCTTATGCTAGTCTCTCAGGATTTCCCTCTCACTTTCAAATTTTCTACACACAAGAGGTGGTATTTAATGTCTGGTCTTTTGATTCATACTTCCTGATTGTGTGTTTGTTTCTGGCATTAATTATCTGCATGACTTTGGGTAGTTGCTTTACTCAGGCTTGCTTATCTTAGAAATGGTCCTCTGATGTAGTACTTTCCACATAGAATCGTTGTGAGGATTAAATGATGTAATTCATGTAAACCACCTGGTATACTATGTGGCAATGGGGTGGTATTTATATATTTTAAAACAGATCTAGTATGTGCACTGACCAACTAGAATAGATGCTAGCCACAAACAATGGGTTGACTGAACATTGGCTTCCCTGGTCAAAGTAAGGGAAACCTCAAATAAATGTTATCTTAGTTGTAATAATGATGAAGATGATTATGAGGGTGGCAGTGATGATGGTGTTTGGGCAAGCAGTTACCAAACCAAGTCATTATGCCCCAAATAAGCACCGAAGGTGTGAGCTTTCATATATGAACTTGATCTCTCATCTGAAATTTTTGGATTCTGTTGTAAAATTAATATCAAAACCTATTAAATTTTATATTATGAAGACATAAAAAGTCAGGCTTTAAATGTGATTCTTTTTAGTTCACAAATAGAATTTTTATTAAGCCTTGAAGCTTTTCTTATCCAAAGAAGAGAAACATTTGTGTATATTAATTTAAAAGTGCTATTTTTTTATAATTCTACACGTATTTTTTTCAAGTAAGGACGTGTATAGTCTCAAAGTTTTCTGTATTTATTGATCCTTTGTTGTTATGTGTAAATATAATAAGATGCATTTTTAATATTCTTTATCAAAGCTATATTATTCAGTCTTGTGCTTATATAACTTAATACACATAATACATGAATCTTTAAGGAATAGTTAAAAAGTATTCTTTTTGGCTATAACTTTTATGTTTTACTCTATTGCTTGCCCCAACATATTATAGAGCACTAGACAAAATTTTAACACGGAATTTACTGTATAAATTGTCCTGCTTTAATATTTGAGCCACATATGTTATACATAATAAAAATAAAACTTGGGAAATGTCCTTTGGACTTTGCTATCACTCAAATTTGTAAAATAAATTCTTTGTCTTGATAGCTATTATACTTGCTATTGTTATGCAGATATTTATAATATTTTTACTCTTTTCTTTAGCTTGCCAGTGTAATGGACATAGCACTTGCGTCAATAATAACGTGTGTGAACAGTGTAAAAATCTCACCACAGGAAACCAGTGTCAAGACTGCATGCCAGGTTATTACGGAGATCCGACTAATGGAGGACAGTGCACAGGTAAGTAGTTTTTCCCTTACCTGTGTATTTGTACTACAGAAATGAAAGTTGAGAAAAATGAACCTCTTGTGGAACATACTATCTTATTGTGGAAAATACATTTTATTAAGGAAAATTTTTCCCATGAAGCTTAAATATTTTTGGAAGGTAGTATTTATTCATTAGAGACTATGTGAGCTATAACAGTTTTGTGGTATACTTACTTTAAAAAGTCTTTTTCTTATTTCAAAATGAATACATGTTTATTATAGGAAATTTAGCAAATGCAGATACATTAAAAATCACCTATAATCTCACTATTCACAAATAATCACTGCTGATTGTTTTCTATATCTATTTTTATTTTTTAAATATTTATTTATGTTTGGGAGAGAGAAAGAGAGAGAGACAGAGACAGAGTGTGAGCGGGGGAGGGGCAGAGAGAGAGGGAGACACAGAATCCGAAGCAGGCTCCAGGCTCTGAGCTGTCAGCACAGAGCCCAATGTAGGGCTCGAACTCAAGAACCACAAGATTGTGACCGGAGCCGAAGTCGGATGCTTAACCAACTGAGTCACCCAGGCGTCCCTGGTTGTTTTTTAATAATAGTAAATTATTGTATTGACTTTAGAAATAAGAAACAATTAAAGGTTTTGTGTATGCCTTACATCAGGTAAGATTTTTGTGTTTGCAGTCAATCCTGGGCTGAAATCCCTCTCTGCCACTGTTTACGTGTCTGGCCGTGGCCACTTAACCTTAGTGCCTTCTTTTTTTCGTATGCAAAAGGCAGATGATAAAGATCGAATGAGATCACATGTAATAGAGGTCATGTAATAGGAATTGAAGCACATTAAAGGAGCATTTTAAGTGCTATTCTCATCACATTTTTTTTGTTTACTAAACTCTACTTTTCTCTATCTTCTCCTCTATCCTGCTGCTTTTTCCTCTTATTTTGCAGAGAATTAAAAAAAATTTTAATGTTTATTTTTGAGAGTGAGAGAGAGACAGCAAGAAGGGGAGGGGCAGAGAGAGAAGGAGACACAGAATTCCAAGCAGGCTCTAGGCTCTGAGCTGTCACATGGAGCCCAATGTGGGGCTCGAACCCATGAGCCATGAGATCATGACCTGAGCCTAAGTTGGACGCTCAACTGTCTGAGCCACCCAGGCACCCCATGCCAGAGAATTTTTAAGTGTTCTTTCAAGTTTCCTTTTAAATTATAATTTTATAGTAATCCTTTTTTTATTAAAATATGAGTGGAGGAGGGGCAGAGACGGAGAGGGAGACACAGAATCTGAAACAGACTCCAGGCTCTGAGCTGTCACCACAGAGCTCAAACTCGGGAATGGTGAGATCATGACCTGAGCCAAAGTTGGATGCTCAACCGACTGAGCCACCCAGGTGCCCCCATAGTAATCCTTTTTTATATCTGGATTGGTCCTTGTCCCTTACATTTTTAATCCGTTATTTCTAATGGAGACTGCCCATAAAGCACCCACAGAAAAGCCTCCATTATTGGCTGTGGAAAGATGAAGACTCTCTAGAAGTTTTAACACTGCTTGCATATTGCGAATAATGCTGCTGTGAACCTTATTGCCGAGTCTTTTTATTGAATACTGGTTTTCAATTCTTTTGTGTATAAACTAGGAGAGGAATTGTGTGGTCATGTGGTAATTCTATGTTTAACTTTTTGTAAAAGTGCCAAATTGTTCAAGTTGTTTTCCATAGTGGCTGCATCATTCTGTATTTTCACCAGAAATGTCAAAGATTCCAATTTCTCCACATCCATGCCAACACTTGTTATTTTCCATATTAAAAAAAAATTTGATCTTTCTAGTAGGTATGAAATGATATCCCTTTATAGTTTTGGTTTGCATTTCCTTAATGACTAGTGATGTTAACTATCTTTTCATGTGGTTGATAGTCATTGTAGATTTTCTCTGGAAAATTTCTATTCAGGTCCTTTGCCCATTTAAGAACAATTTATTTTTTAAATTGTGGTAAAATATACATAACATAAAATTTACCATTTTACCATTTTTGTGTTTGTAGCACAGAGGCAATAAGTACATTTATATTGTTTTAAGATAGTCATTACCATCCAACTCCAGAACTTTTTTCATCTTGCAAAATGGAAACTCTATAATTATTAAATAATAATTCTCCATTACCCTCACGCCAGCTTTTGGCACCATTTTGCTTTTATGAATTTGAGTGCCGTAGGTAGTTTGAAATACGTGGCATCCACAGTTTTCCATGCTGTAGCATGTGTCACAATATCCTTTCTCCTCAAGGCCTAATGATACTCTGTTGTGTGCATACATGCATTTTGTTTATCCCTTCATCCACTGATGGACCCCTGAGTTGCTTCCACCCTTTGGTATTGTGATGAATGCTGGGATGAACATAGGTGTACAAATACTTGTTCAAAATCCTGTGTCTTTTCATGTGCTTATAGGCCATTTCTGTAGCTTTGAAGAAATGTCTGTTCAAGTCCTTTGCCCTTTTTTTATTTGGGTTGTTTGATGTTGTCATTGAATTATAAAGGTTTTTTGTATATTCTAGATAATGAAGCCCTTATCAGATACATGATTTGCAAATATGTTCTTCCATTCAGCGGGTTGTCTTTGTACTTTCTTTATACTGTCCTCTGGAACACAAAAGTTTTCAATTTTGATGAAGTCCAGTTTATATATTTATTTTTTTGTTGCTTGTGTTTTGGGTGCATTTCTAAGAATTCATTGGCCCATGCAATGTCATGAGGATTACCAAAGTATTAGTTTTTTGCCAACATAGGCAAAAGGAGCATTTGAATAACTGTATTAGCTACAAAATATTTTAAATTAGAATGGCAAGTTTTATCACTCCAGTAGGCCTAAGTGCTTTTACAAGTATGTTCCCCTTTGGGGATGGTACTTCTGTGCTAGGTTTAAGACTAAGTTCAGTTATTCTGTGTTAATTTTCGTTACTGACATTACACATCTGGCAAGCTGAGGCACAATGCAGTGGAAAATTAAAGGGAATGAAAGATAAATGCCTATCTTATTCACTATTGCACATTCTTTGATAGTTTATGAAGCTGTAAATAATTCCTTATAGTTTCCTTGTTTCTTAAAGTTGGCAAGATAATATTTTGCTGTCTGTGACTTCTCTATGGTGATGTAATATATGAAAGTCATTTTTATTTTTTAGGGCCACATTAGCTATCAAACTAAATCAACAATATGTCACATCTGGTGAATTATTTTTAATGCAGCCATGGCTAAAATCAATTTATAAAAAAATGGGAAGTGTAAATTTATTGCTATTTCTCTATTCACCTTATTGAAAAAGTTCATTTTTCATTAGTAGATGCATTTATTAAAATTCAAAGTTCTGATGACATTAAGAGAAAGAAGGAAGTAGATTTATGTTTGAATGGTAAGGCTTTAGAAGTACTGCAGATTCAGATATTATTTTTTAAATTCAGTCTACTAAAGTCAATTTAACATTGTTGCCAATATTATATAAATGTATTTGTAGATTTTCCTCAGATTGCTCTTAGCCTATGGCACATTTATAGCTATTCTTTTATTATAATTAACTCTTCAAAGTGGTTTTATTAATACTGGTCAGAATGGCCAACATTAACAACACGAGAAACGACAGGTGTTGGTGAGGATGTGGATGAAGGGGAACCCTCTTGCACTGCTGACGGGAATGCAAACTGGTGCAGCCACTCTGGAGAACAGCATGGAGTTGCCTCAAAAAGTTAAAAATAGAACTACATTACAATCCAGCAATTACACTACTAGGTATTTACCCAGAGGATACAAAAATACTGATTCAAAGGGACACATGCACCCTGATGTTTACAGAAGCATTATCAACAATAGTGAAGGTAAGGAAAGAACCCAAATGTCCATTGACTGATGAGTGGATAAAGAAGATGTGGTGTGTATGCACAATGGAATATTACTCAGTCATCAAAATAATGAAATCTTGGAAGACCTGGATGGCTCAGCTGGTTAAATGTCCGACTTCGGCTCAGGTCATGATCTTGGGATTCGTGAGTTTGAGCCCCGCGTCGGGCTCTGTGCTGACAGCTCAGAGCCTGGAGCCTGCTTTGGATTCTGTGTCTCCCTTTCTCTCTGCCCCTTCCTCCCTCGTTCTCTCTCTCAAAAATAAATAAACATTAAAAAATTTCAAAAAAAGGATGAAATCTTGCCATTTGTCACAACATAGATGGAGCTAGAGAGAGCTATGATAAGTGAGATAAATCAGAGAGGACAAATACCATATGATTTCACTCATATGTGAAATTTAAGAAATGGAACAGATGTACATAGGGGTAAAAAAGGAAATAGAGAGGCAGACCATAATAAAGACTCTTAACTATAGAGAACAAACTGAGGGTTACTGGAGCGGAGCTGGGTGGGAGATGGGCTAAATGGGTGATGGGTATTAGGGAGGGCATTTGTTGGGATGAGCACTCGGTATCATATGTAAGTGATGAATCACTTTATTCTACTTCTGAAAGTACTATTACTTTCTATGTTAACTATGTTAACTAAATGGAAATTAAATAAAAGCTTGAAACAAACCAAAACACTTTAAAAATGGTGTATTAAAATTACTTTGTTTCTCATCGATGTCCAGGAAGATTCTCTGATGCAAATTTGCTCTAGGGCTGCCTGCCATTTACTTCCATCCTTCTTTCTTTCCTTTCATTTATGTATGTTTGTATGTGTGTATGTGTGTGTGATCTATCTATCATTTATCTATCATCTATCAGTCTTTGTAACTATGGAAGTGCGTAATATTGTAAAGAGCTTGGGCTTTGGAATCCGACTACTTGGGTCCATATCCAGGCAATGCCACTGTATCTTGGATAATTATTTAACCTTTTATTGTCTCAGTTTCTTCGCCTAAAAATAGTGTGACTAATTTAATTTATTGTGAGGATTAAATGAGATACTTTACATAGGAAATAATATGTGTTTCTGGCAAATGTTAACTCTAGAATGCTATTATTGCAATTATTACTATTATTTTTATTATTACAGTTGATAACACCAGTAGGCTTAAGTATGTTGAGAAGAATGTATAATTTAGACTTTTGGAACAGTATTATTTTTGTCATATAATCTCCAATCTGACTCATAAATTTTAGTAAATGAAAATAAGTGAATGCTTCATTGAATAGGATGGCTTAGTATACTACAATGGCTCAACACTTAACACACTGAATTACTTTCCAATGAGGGATTACCCCTGAATTCATATACTATTATTGAGTACTTAACTATATGCAAAACCCTGTGTGAGGACTTAAATTTCTATACATCGTGTGGGTGCTATAATAGTGTTATGAGGAGTTTGAATGATAGAAACATGGAGAAAAAGACTAATTCTGTCAGAAGGATCTGGGTAGGCCCTTTGGAGCTGAGTTCAGTTTATAAATTTCAGTGTTACGTGTTTTATCATTAGTTGCATGCTTTCATTATACCTTGTTCTCAGTGTGAGACAACTGAACTATAATGCTGACAATCCCTAAATGTTTTAAAATATTTATGTGTACTTGTTTTGAGTATTCATAAAAAGATGTATTATAAGAACAAAAAATCCTCTCCAAATCATGAAATGTAAGCATTTTAAAAGTTGCAGTCATGTATGATCAAGAGTTTTCTTCATCTAGGTTTTACTGTTTTTGGTTAATTTTTTGCGGGATGTTTAATGGAATTAGTTGGTATTATCAATAAGATTATTTATCATTGCATTCATAATTGGTTTTGGCAAAGTCTAATATTTATTAAATTATGTCTTTTAGTTCATTTGTTGTTCTTTTCATAGGCTTTTGAATAATAAACACTGCTGATTTATTTTTCTTCCTACATATGTTTTTATTTTTAATGTGATAAAGAAACTCTTATTATTTTCCAGTTTTGGAAAAAAAAAGAGTTCTGTCAACATAGTGACAGTTCCGTTTTTACCTTTGTTTCTTATGAATACAACTTCTGTTTTTCTTTGTGGTAGATTGTGGATATCTGCCCATAACTGACTCTTACAGAAGTATCTAATATTTCAAAAAATACACTGGACTATGACACTACTATCCTCTGAGCCTAGAGGGTAGTAAAAAGGAATATGAATGAACTCTTCTTTCTCTTGAGTATGATGGGAGATTTTTTAATTTCAAACCCTTCTCACATATTACAGGTGTTTATAGGAGCTGAAAGTTTATAACCAAATGAACTTGAGCGTTTCTTGAAATAAGTGTAAGAAGTTTAATACTCTCAAACTGGGAACATTGACCTGAATAATCTAAAACTGCAGATAATTGAAAATTGCTTGACATGTAAATCTTATTTCTGTTAATTATTTTGACACAAAAAAGTCAAAACTTTGTATTTTCTTAGTATACATGATTATAAAGGCCAACCTGAGACTTAAATATCCCAAAGACAGGTCATTAAATGAATAATTATATAATTAGATGTAGATATTTAGTATATGGTATAGGTATGAGGTTTTACTTTGATTAAATATTTTCTTTAGTGGGGCACCTGGCTGGCTCAGTCAGTTGGGTATCCGACTTCAGCTCAGGTCATGATCTCACAGTTTGTGAGGTCAAGCCCCGTGTCGGGCTCTGTGCTGACAGCTTGGAGCCTGGAGCCTGCTTCAGATTCTGTGTCTCCCTCTTTCTGCCCCTTACCCCCTCACACTCTTTCTGTCTCAAAAATAAATAAACATTAAAAAAATTTAAATATTTTCTTCAGAATAACATTTTTTAGATAACTTTAAACACATTAAAAAAAACAATAAAGGCTTTTTAAACTATGCAGAGCTACCTGCTTAAATTGAATGATTAAAAAGAACCTTTATTTCATAGCTTCTACAATATTTTAGCTAGTTTGTCTTCTTTCTCTACTAATTATTTTGAAATGTTTTGTTTTTCTGGTCAAAGTTTTCCTCTAACTTCAGATACTCATAACTCTTTTATCTACTTCATCATCTTTTATTTACTTCATCATTCTGAGCTCTTTTTATCTATCCTCATGAAAGGAATCAAAAGGGCAAGAACTGAGTACATGAAAAGTAGTTAGACCCGACATTAAGTCAGGTAATTTCAGAATGACCTTGATTGTGGGTTAGTAGAAGCTGCAGCTTACTACTTCCTTCTGTTAGATGCCTTTTCTTTAAAGTTTATTTACTTGAGAGAGGGAGGGAAGGGGGGAGAGAGAGAGAGAGAGAGAGAGAGAGAGAGAGAGAATGAGAATGAAAGAGAACACATGCGTGTGTGTGCTACTGTATGAACAGGTGCAGGGCAGAGGAGGGGCAGAGAGAGAGAATCCCAAGCAGGCTCCGTGCTGTCAGCACAGAGCCAGACATGAAGCCGAAATCTCATGAGTCATGAGATCATGACCTGAGCCGAAGTCAAGAATCACATATTCAACAGACTGAGCCACCCAGGTGCCCCAGATGCCTTTTCAAATAGATGTCTGTGGGCTGAGCCTCATGAAACTGCTGGAGACATAGTCACTGAACTTTTGAGTGTTGAGGAACTTTTGCTTGGCTTACTTT
This sequence comes from Herpailurus yagouaroundi, assembly GCF_014898765.1. NCBI lineage: Eukaryota > Metazoa > Chordata > Mammalia > Carnivora > Felidae > Herpailurus > Herpailurus yagouaroundi. The sequence continues at coordinate 52,553,972 of NW_024412404.1, forward strand.
TGTACCTTTATTAAACTTACCCCCTTTCCTCAAGATCTCCTTTCCTATTTTTTATTTGCACAAACTTCTCCTTTCCACCTATCCTAACTTAAACTTAATCTTCATGTCAGCTTCTGGCATTTGGTAGTGTTATTTAAGGTTCTAGGCCTGATGATATGGAATATTTCCACCTCTAGTTACATGTTTTTAGCAATGAAGTGTGTCACTTGCATGCTTTCTTTTCATTAGCAGGAATGTATCACTAATGTATCACTAATGTATCATTAATGTGACACTAATGTATCTCATGGAATTTTAAAAACTACTGAATGATTTTAAATTTACAAGTACAACACGTATCTATTTGCGACTAGGTAGAAGCCATTATTTTATTTAAAGTGTATAATATTTCTCTTTAATTTCATGCGATGTAATCCTTAGCCCCCTTATCAAGCATGAGGTTTTGTGTTATGAGGATCTGGGACTCTTTGGTTGTTTAAAAAGTGATGTTAGATATTATAATTTAATTTAACAGTAAAAATGGCCCTTATACTATCATACAAATGTTAAGGAATTCTTACTTGCTTCAAATGGCAGGCCTAGGGTGAACACTAAAAGGTAGACTTAAAATGGAGCGTATTCCTCCTATTCTAAAACGCCAACCATTTATTTAGCATACTCTAGAAAATTAGAGGTTACTCTAAGAAACTCTAAGCATGTATTTGGTTTTATTCTGATTTTTATGGATCTGTTAAAAAGCAAAATTACTCTAAATGCCAATTTGGATACATACTTTTTCATTGCTCAGATAATGCACAAACACTAGTTAGTGATGGTGGACAAGTTAATTATATATTAGAAATGCCTAGAACAGGTGTAGGAAGGCATCAGCATAAGTATTTTCTGTAAGTATTTCATAACCATATTAAAATCCTTCTAATATATTATTAACAAGGCACACCTTTTCTCTCAAGGTCTATTTTTATATACCATAGAATGTGGATGCAAATATTTGCTTTTCTCTTAATTGCAAATAATTTTATCTATACCTTTTATCTTGCTTTTTCTCTGTGGGCTCATCTACTGATTTTATAAGAATAATAATCTGTATTTTTAGGATTTAAAGAAGTATATAAACATTTTATTGTGTATTTATTTTAATAAACAATTTTAACGTGTTTTTTGGTTTCCTGTTAAACGTTCTGTACAAGGCCACTACTGTTCATATTAATTCATTCAAAAACTGAATTCAGTGACTTTGTTATTTAAAACTCTTCTCCCTTCATCCCCATCTTACTTGTTGATAATACCCATTAGGCCCACACGATTCCTCTCTTCTTTTGCTGTTGGATGTTACAGGTTAGCTGAAATGGAATAACTTCTTATTAAATGTTTGCTGAATGAATGAATGAATGAATGAATACCCTCTCTACAATTTCTATACCCTCCATACAATGTCTCCATTTGTAATCTACCTTTATATTTCCTTTATATGAAGGGAAGCAAAGACATAATTTTCGTCCTAAGAACATTCAGTAATTTTATTACCATTTCATAAATCTTTCATTGCATACAAAGTGAGAAATAAATTAAAAACTACTTAGTAAGACTTACAATGCCTTTTATGCTGTGCCCTAAAATAATTTTTCTTGTTTCACATTCTATCTTGTTTCTCATATTCCCTCACATCTTTACTTCTCTTTTTCTGTATTTCCACATTTTAGTTAATGACACCAAATTTTTCTTTGTCAGTTAAACTCCAAGCATTATGTTAAAAGTATATAATAGTTAATACAATAAATGTATTAATAAATTATAATGTATAATAATCTATTAATAAATATATAATAATAGTCCATAATATATATAAATAATAGTTAATAGTTTATTTATGCCAGAAATATTGCTAGGAACTTTGCCTAAATTTTTATGTTTCATCCTAAGCATTTTATAAAGTATATACTATTATATTCATTTTTCAGGTGAGTAGACCAAGAATATAGGCCTAAGTACCATGTTAAAGGTTATGCCTACAGGTGCTAGAACCAGAATTCATCTGTGAACTACCTCATTCTTCTACTCCAAACCTGTATGCTCTCATATATTTTTGAATCTTAGCTATAATCAGTGGTCAAGTCTTATCTGTTTCAAAGCCACAGCAATATCCAGTTGTGTCTGTATTTTAGCCTAGGCGATTCTAATAGTTTCCCAACAGATCAGCCTCTCTTTCTTTTAATTGTTCTTTATTTGTTTATTTATTTATTTATTTATTTATTTATTTATTTATTTGAGAGAGAGAGAGAGAGAGAGAGAGAGCAGGGGACGGGCAGAGAGAAAGGGGGAGAGAGAATCACGAGCAGGCTTTGTGCTGTCAGGCCAGAGCCCCAAGCAGGGCTCAAACCCAGGAATCCTGAGATCACGACCTGAGCTAAAATCAAGAGTTGGATGTTTAGCTGACTGAGCCACTCAGGTGCCCCTCTTTTGATTATTCTTTTATTTTATGGCCAGGACATTCATAATATTGTACCTTTTTACCTCAGGCCCAGCCACTCGTTCCTTCAAACCCAGCTCTTTACTCATTTGAGCTACGTTTACTTCCTTGGACATTGCTGTACCTCTGAACTCCCTAAGCCATTTTCCAGGTCTCATCTCTGGAAATTTCAGCCTGAAAACGTTTTGTAATATTTCTCCTAGCTTCAGGCAGTGTTGGTACCTCCATGGTGATAGGCATCAGTGTTTTTGTAAGTCATTGTTTACTTGTTTTTCTAAGTAGTATGCAGACTTGAGAAAAGTTTGTCTTATATGTTTTTATTTTTTATATTGTGTTTGTATCCTCATTCCATAGGTGGTAGTACTGTGCTTGGTTTATAGTTAGCATTTTGTTATATGAGTGTTACTAGGAAAATACAATATTTGTGTTTTCTGTTTGTGTTTTCTGTTTTACTCATTTGCACATAATCTATAAGAAAAATAATTCAAATTTCCTAGCTAAGTAACTTTCTAGTTTCAACCAATATTTTCATCAGAGCAAGAGGTAGAAAAGTAGCTTACTGTTATTTGCAAGCTGATTTTTCTTTAAAAAAAAAAAAAAAGAAAGAAAGCTATAGAGATGCCTGGGTGGCTCAGTTGGTTAAGCGTCTGACTTCATCTCAGATCATGATGTTGCAGTCCGTGAGTTCGAGCCCTGCGTTGGGCTCTGTGCTGACAGCTCAGAGCTTGGAGCCTGCTTTAGAGTCTGTCTGTCTGTCTGTCTGTCTGTCTCTCTCTCTGTGCCTCCCCCACTCACACTCTGTCTCTCTCTCAAAAATAAATAAACTTAAAAAAAAAAAAAGAAAGCTCTTTTGTTTTTCATTAATAGAGGGAACAGTGAAGCAATTTTGGTTCCACATGTATATTTTATTTTGCTGGGAATGAAGATTGGTTTTAATAATTTTAGATGATGTTTTATTCTTTACTCATAACTTATTGAGCAGTAAGTCAATATTTTATATATAAGTTTTTTTGTTAAGTACTGAAAAAAGAAGTTATATAAAGTTTAGATAAGGAAGAAAGTGCAATTTATATAATTTTCTTCTATTTCTAGTTTTTCTAGAAAAGATAAATAGAATCTCTGTGTTTCACTTTTCAAACTTACCGACCACATTTCTCCTCACTGATGTATTAATTTTCGGGTCATTTTAACAGAATGTATTGTCCTGTAAATGTTAGCAGCTAACTTCCAAATATTATCTATTTCACTTTATCATATAATTTGTATTTTAAAAGTATATTTTTCATATTCTTCTATCTGTCAACAGCTAGTTCTTTCAGTAAAAGAAAGCATTTGGGTATATTATCGGTAATAGAAGACATTTGGGGAATTATCCACAGAGGAAGATTTTTTTTTCTTGAAATGGTAAGGTCTAGTGTTTTCTTGAGAAATTAAATTGCTTATTTCACATATTGCTAACAGCATCCCTTCTCAAAATGGAAACAAAACAAAACAAAACAAAACCCTTAATAACTTGTAGAGAAACAAGAACACCTCAAAGTTATTAAACATAATGTTGTTATTTACCTACAGGTCAAAAGCATAAGCCTGTATTTTATTTTTGGGAGGTGTATAAATGTTTAATCTTTTCAAAATTGAAAAGGTCTATTTAACTTTTTTTGTTTTGACATAATTCAATACAAAAGTTGCAAGTAAATACACAGTCTCTTCCCTCTTCTTGGTGTCTCAGTTAATCATTGAAGACTTGAGAGGCCTTTATCCCTTAAATACTTTAGTGATATTTTCTAAAAACAAGAAATTCTGTAACCTTATAGTTATAGAAATCAGGAAATGAACATTGGTGCATATTGTTATTAAATGTAGACCTTACTTAGATTCCACCATTTGTCCCAGCATTGTTCTTTCTTTTTTTTTTTTTTTTAATTTTTTTAACGTTTATTTATTTTTGAGACAGAGAGAGACAGAGCATGAACAGGGGAGGGCCAGAGAGAGAGGGAGACACAGAATCTGAAACAGGCTCTAGGCTCTGAGCTGTCAGCACAGAGCCCGACGCGGGGCTCGAACTCACGGACTGCGAGATCATGACCTGAGCTGAAGTCGGACGCTTAACCGACTGAGCCACCCAGGCGCCCCCAGCATTGTTCTTTAGAGAAAAAGAAAATCCAAGATTACTGGTTGTATTCATTTATATGTCTCTTTACACTTCTTGAATCTGGAACATTTTTTGAGCCTTTCTTTTTATCTAGTGATGTTGACATTGTTTAGGAATACAGCCTAGTAGTGTGTGTGTATATATAGAATGTGCTACAGTATGGCTTTGTTTGACATGTCTTTATGATTATATTCTGATTACACACTTTGGGCAGGAATACCACTGAAGTTATGCTAAATTGTTTTCACCATATCATGAGCTACATGCTATCATCGTTCCGTTAATGGTAATGTTCAGTATGAACGTTTGGATAAAGTGTTGTCTGCTAGATTTATGCACTGTAAAGTTACCTTTTTATCCTGTCATGAAAAAACTATCTTTTGGGAGATTCTTTGAGACTGTGAGTATTGTATTAGTTCTTAAACTTTCACCTACTAGTTGTATGATTTTTACCAAATGATTTTCTCATTCATCAGTTTTCTATACTGATTATTTGGCTTGATTTTACAGTGAAAAACTTTCTCTTCTTTAGTTTGTATAGCTTATCTATGTATCTATCTATGATCTATCTCTTTGTATCATTATCTATTTTTCATATATCTATCAGTGAACACTTTATCATTCTTTGAGCATTTTCTTGTGTTTTAGGTACTGTCTTGTAATATTCCTGCCCTGACTGGCAACTGGCATTTCTTAAGCTGCCCTGTTTCTGTTAGTGGGCTCTTTGCTACAAAGACATCTTTATTTTTGGATCATCTCAACAGACAGAACTAGAGAATAAATATCTGTGTACATACATGCATATATGTGTGTCTACCCATAGACATATATATACTCTTATACATAGCTACACACACTGGTACACATTTTTACCTCTATTTGTATTTTATATTAAAATCCATGAGTTTACACTAATACCTAATTTTCTGTCCCTTACTACAGGGTTCATTCTATTCTTCCTACTTTCCAAATTTTTAATCCAACTTTCATTATCCACAGCATATATTTTTTAATTTCTTCAGTCTTAGAATGTACAGAAGGTATTTCCAGAGTTGTGACCCATACCTCTGTGAAAAGGAAGAATATTAATTGAAGGTTAGCATTTATTTATTTATTTTGTCTCCAGTGTGAGGACATATAATCTCTAACTGTGTTTAAAAATTACTTGTGTTTGGGGTACCTGGGTGGCTCAGGCTATTGAGTGTCCGACTTCAACTCAGGTCATAATATCACAGTTTGTGGGTTTGAGCCTTGAAGCGGCTCACTACTGTCAGTGTGGAGCCTTGCTTCAGATTCTCTGTCCCTTCTTTTTCTGCCCCTCCCCTGCAATGTGTGCTCTCTGTCACAAAAACAAGTAAATGTTAAAAAAAAAAGTACTTGTGTTCATTCTTTTTCCCTCCTTCAGTGTGGTTGTTAATCATCTGAGTAAGGGTCATTCATTTATATCTGTGTTTAGTTAGCTTTAGGGCCACCTGGACCCCATCAGTATCATTGATGTTATTTTCTTTTTTGAGTATGGAAACATTTACATGGTCCCCAAAGTCAGGAATGTACAAAAAATCATTTTCCTCCCTACCTCCTCACCCCCACCCCCAATTCGTTCCATGACATTCTTATTCATGCCTTGTAAGCAACCTGTCTCAAACCATTCTCTGGTTTATCCTCCCTATGTTTTTTAAATTAAATATGCAGAAACATGCACATTTTCTTATTTTTTTACACAAAGGGTAACATGTCTATTGTACTTTTTTTGTCATATAATAACATAATTTGGAAATCATTCCATGTTACTTACAGAGATCTTCCTCATTCTTCTTATAGCTACCTAGTACTGCATTTTGAGAATATACCACAGTTTATTCAACTATTCTCCTAACTCTGAATATTTAGGCGAATTCCAATAATTTCAAATGTCAGTAATGGTAGCGGAAACTTCGTGTGCATAGATATTTCTGTACTATAAGAGGTGTTTCATCAGGATAAATTCCTCAAAGGGAGCATGCTAAGTTAGATAAAAACATACACAGTATTCCTAGCAATGATTGTACCAGTCTGCATTCCCACTAGCAGTGTATAAGAGTACCTATTTCCACATAGATTTGTGAACAGAATATATTTTTATACTTTTCAACTTTTGTCTGATAGGTGAAAATTAGTAAATCAGTGTTTTAATTTTTAGTTCTCTTATGGGTGAAGTTAAACTTGTCTTCATGTATCTAAGGACCATTTTTATATTTTATGTTAATTGTTTGTGTATTTGTTCAATTCTCTTTGGGGATATTTTCATATTTTTTCCTCAATTTGACATGAGTTCTTATTAGGGATATTATCTATCTGTTGAATAATTTTCTCTAAGTTGGTCTGTCTTTTGACCTTGCTTATGGTGATTATTATTTATTTTGCCATGCTGAAGTCTTTATATTTTAATGTCATCAAAATTATCACTTATTTTATTTTAATGTTTTTTTGAATGTTTATTTTAGAGAGAGAGAGAGAGAGAACCCAAGTGGGGAAGGGGCACAGAGAGAGAGGGAGACACAGCATCTGAAGCAAGCTCCAGGCTCCAAGCTGTCAGCACAGAGCCTGACATGGGGCTCAAACCCATAAACCTTGAGATCATGACCTGAGCTGAAGTTGGATGCTCAACCGACTGAGCCACCCAGGTGCCCCAAAATTATCACTCTTAGAATTAGAGTTAGAATACTTTTTTTTTACATCCTTGAGATCATGACCTGAGCTGAAGTTGGATGCTCAACCGACTGAGCCACCCAGGTGCCCCAAAATTATCACTCTTAGAATTAGAGTTAATACTTTTTTTTTTACATCCTAGTTATCTAAGTTACTTGTATATTCTTGGCTTACTTGTATAGTTTTACTTTTTTACATTTAGGTCACTGATGCTTTTGGAGTTTAATTTTGTGTATGGTGTGAAGTATGGATCTAAGGTTACCTTTTTTTGGGGGTGCCTGGGGTGGCTCAGTCAGTTAAGCTACCGACTCTTGATTTCAGCTCAGGTCATAATCTCACGGTTTGTCCCGTGAGGCTCCATGTCGACAGTGCGGAGCCTGCTTGGGGTTTTCTCTCCCTGGGTCTCTGCCTTTCCCCTGCTTGTGCTTCTCTCTCTCAAAATTAATAAATAAATTTTAAAAATTAAAAAATATAATGTAACATTTTTCTATCCATTGTCCCAGTGACATTTATTTTAAAAAATTCATTTTGATCCATGATTTAATATAGACACTTTTTATATACTAAAGTTTCATATGTATTTGGTTCTATTTATGGATTTTCTATTGTACTCTGCTGAGCTGTTTCTCCATTGATGTGCCATTATCTCAGTGTTTTAATTATAGAGAGCTTATAAATGTTTTAATGTCTAGTAGGCTGTTTTTTTTTAAGCTTTTTTAGTGTTTTCCTGGCTATTCTTGCATGTTTATTTTTTATAAGATGATTATTATCAATTAATTCCAATCAAAATGTGGTATTTTTATTGAGATGTAAGATTCATGAATTAATTCAAACAGAACTGACATCTTTGTGATGTTGGTTGCTTTTTTTTTTCAAGAGCAACATTTTTTTTTATTAATTCACAACTACTTTTATGCCTACAATGGATTTTTCATATATTTTTTAAAAATTTATTCCCAAATATTTTATCTTTTTCATTCCAATTATAAACTAATTTTCTATCTGTTACCTGTTTTTTATTATTAGAAGGTTATTGGTTTCAGTATGTTATTTAATTATGTTACTTTACTGGATTGTTTAATGTTTTAGTTTGTGTTACTACTGCTTCTCTGGGATTGATTCCCAGGCATACTACTGTATCATTTCCAGGTGGAGATAGTTTAACTTTTTCTTTCTAGTTCTTAAGTATCAATTAATTTTTCTTGTATAATTACACTGGCTAATATCTCCAGTACAATATTAGTAGTAAAAGAGTTACTGGGTAGTCTTGCTTTGTTCCTGTTCTTAGCAGAAAAAAATGCTTCTATTGTTTCCTTATTACGCAAGATATTGATTATTTTTGTATATAATGTCTGTAGATGTATATAGTTATCTAAGAAGTATCATCTCATTCCTGTTTTCTTTAATATTTTATCAGGAATGAACATTTATTTTTGTCAGAATTTTTAGTGTCTAGAGTGACAATATTTTTTTCTCTTTAGAGTTTTTAATATGTGTATTAATGAATATGCAAATGATGAGTCAACCTTGTAAAACTACTAGTTTTAGTGTGTATGATTGTGACGGTTGGTTTGTGTGTGTAAAATATGTGTGGTCAGTTTCAGCTTTAAACACTTTTTATTTCTATTACATTTTATTTTATTTTATTTTAAGTACAGTTATCTTACAGTATTAAATCAGTTTCAAGTGTACAATATAGTGATTTAAGCTTTTGAACTTTAAAAAGTACATTGTAAATCATATTTGAAATTAACAACATATGTGGTCAGTAGGCTACATGTTGTCTATATGTACATAAATTCATCACATGCAAACATATATTTTCTGATAAGAGGTTTAAGGAATCCCAGAATATAATTCTTAACTTCGCTACTTACTAGATGTATAAGCATGGCTATGTTTTTGTTTGTTTGCTTGTTTTGTTTTTTCTTTGAAGCCGTTCCTATGTCAAATGTGTATAATAACATGAATGGTGAAAGATTAAATAGGTAATATGTGTGAAAGTACCTCAGAAATAGTATAGTCATGTATAGATACAAAATATTGGTATTGTTATTAACCTACTTCATGTTTTATATTTATAACATAATGAATACTTAATGTTTTTTCAGATTATGTGATTCATCAATTAATAAGTATTCAAAGCATCTTTTAAAGTAACTTCATTGAAAACATACAGATTCAAAAAGATATATTTTAAAAAAAATTTTGATCACTTTTGAGAGAGAGACAGTGTGAGTAAGAGAGGGGCAGAGAGAGAGAGAGAGGGAGAATCCCAAGTAGGCTCCGCACTGTCAGTACAGAGCCTGACGCGGGGCTCGAACCCATGAAACCATGAAATCTTGACCTGAGCCGAAACCAAGAGTCAGACACTTAACTGACTAAGCCGTGCAGGCACCCCCCCCAAAAGAGCTATTTTTTAAAAATTCAGTCAATTTGAACTTAAGAATTTGAACTTGAGGCAAGTAGTGATTTTTGGTGGTAGGACAACGAGGGAACAAAACTGGTATTTCTTTTGATATTGATGTGTGCTTTGTGAATATGTTCTAATGTTTTATTCTTGCCTCATTTGTAGCCCATTTATTCATTTTTTAGTTGAATAAATACTAGATTAAATAAATAAAATATAAGAAATCAATTACAAAGGGTTTAAATACTTTAAGCAGTCATTAGCAATGGTCAAGAAATATAGCCGGATCGAGTAAGAAAATAAAGTATGACTCATTTTCTTTTATCAAGGAAAATGAAACAAGACTAAAGTTACTCTTTTATAAAACTAAACACAGGGTATTGAGAATGCAATTCCAGAAGAGTTGAGTTAAAATTCATTTTGGTGAAAAATTTTAATTGTTTTAAATAGGAGAGGGTTCTCTTCTATTAGGAAAACAAAACCCAGTGGTTTTAAATGTGGTTTCGGGAAAACTGACAAATTATGTGAGTCCAGACTGTCTAGATTAGGGATTGGCTTTTTTTTTTCTCTCTCTAAAGTGTTAAATGGTAAATTTTGTTTTTTAGATACGGTTGCTGCTGTTGTTGCCTCCTCCTTCCCCTCCTCCTTCCCTCCTTTATCGCCACCTTCACCTCCTTCTCTTCATAATCTTTTATTTTTTTATTTATTTATTTTTTTTTTAAATTTTTTTTCAACGTTTATTTATTTTGGGGACAGAGAGAGACAGAGCATGAACGGGGGAGGGGCAGAGAGAGAGGGAGACACAGAATCAGAAACAGGCTCCAGGCTCCGAGCCATCAGCCCAGAGCCTGACGCGGGGCTCGAACTCCCGGACCGCGAGATCGTGACCTGGCTGAAGTCGGACGCTTAACCGACTGCGCCACCCAGGCGCCCCTCTTCATAATCTTTTAAAAATGTAAAACACAGTATTAGCTTATGGCCCATACAGAATTGGAAATGGGCCTCAGGGATACAGTTAGAATAGATGTTAGCATTTCTCTTTCCATTTTTGAAAATGTTAGCTTTGGAATATAAAATAAAAATCTTACAGCCTGGCACTCTATGACTTTCCAATCTATAACTGAAATCCTTGATACAGGGCCATTTGCCTGAAGGTTCCAGTTACTTAGTTCTAGATTCTTGTTTCCCATCCAATTACAGTTCTAGAGCAATGCCTTACACCCAAGATTATTTAGTAAATATTGGATCTAGGACTAAATAACTGAGTTTTACTACTTTTTATTTAGGCAAGTACAGATGTCAAATATCCTAACTAAACAAAGTCATTTCTGTAAGTTAGATGGTCTGTTTTTAATTATGAGATCTATCTAGGGGCACCTGCGTGGCTCAGTCGGTTAAGTGTCCGACTTCGGCTCAGGTCATGATCTCTCAGTCCTTGAGTTCAAGCCCTGCGTCGGGCTCTGTGCTGACAGCTCAGAGCCTAGAGCCTGCTTCGGATTCTGTGTCTCTCTCGCTGTCTGCCCCTTCCCTGCTCATGCTCTGTCTCTCTCTCAAAAATAAATAAACATAAAAAAACTTAAAAAATGAGACCTTTCATTATTTCAGTAAAAAAAAAAATTACACTGATCACACTGTCTCAACAACAGGTACATGGCAAAGTTGTAATTCTTGCATTTTTAGTGAGAAAATCAGATTGCTAAGGTTATTATTGGTATCAACATTTCATGTTTATATCAAAAAGAAACCACTATATTCTGTTTTCCCTTTTCATACATAAGTTTGTTGCTGTAAATAAAAATGTAAGTTTGAAGAATAGAGCTTTAGGTTAGCTATTTGAACATTTGCCTTTGCCAGAATTCTTACTACTTTAAAATATAATATATAGCATATCTACTAAAAATCAAGTATAATATGCTGGAAGTATACAAAGGATATTAAATGGGCATTATTTCCAAAATTCCATAAATTATTACTATAGGTATTCCACAGATAGTAACGATAGAACCATGAAAGTTACTTAGGCACATGAACTGACTTTGCAACAAGTACTGCCAATGACTGCTTTTTGGTTTCATCTTTCAAAGTATAGGGGCGCCTGGGTGGCTCAGTCGGCTAAGCGTCCGACTTCAGCTCAGGTCATGATCTCGCGGTCCATGAGTTCGAGCCCTGCATCGGGCTCTGTGCTGACAGCTCAGAGCCTGGTGCCTGTTTCGGATTCTGTGTCTCCCTCTCTCTGACCCTCCCCCATTCATGCTCTGTCTCTCTCTCTATCTCAAAAATAAATAAACGTTAAAAAAAATTAAAAAAAAAGTATATTCCTCATGTACAACTTGTTGGAATAACCCATATCACATCTTTTTTTTTCTTTTCTTATTGTTCAGTTTTGCTTATAAGTTGATATTTCAGCTTTATACTGTAGAGGAAGAGAAATAACATGTGACCACATAATGTCCCTCTAGTGTATGTCTAGGCTATAAAATCATCATCATATAAAATTTGCCAAACAAAAGGCCACCGTATGATGGTTTCATAGGTGCTTATTCAGCATAAAAAGATAACCTCAAACGCTGACAACAGAATAATTTCAACAGTGTCATGAAGTATAAATCCTAAAAAATTGAATTTAGAATACATTTGTGCCATTTTAGCCTGAAGTACAGAACCACAAGGGAATTCCCTCAAAATGAGCTTACATTAAAAGGTACTTTAACACATTTTTTTTTTTTGTCTCAGGAATTATTAAAGCTACTATACAATGATAATTCTTTTAAGAAACTCTGCAAACATAACTCTTATCCAGTTCTGCCATAAAGGGTAAATAAAAGGTTTATCTGGGTTTTAAAATATTAATGTGTATCATTATTTTTAGTAAAGTGCTGAATATAAAACAATATGAAACTCTGCAAGTTAATACTAAGATATCATGGTACATTCATTTACTATTTCTGAAGTTAGATGTAATCAATACATCTTAGGGACCCATTATTGCTTGTTGATAGTTTTCTTTATTCCTTGCAATACTACCCATTGTCATTCATTTTTTGTAATTCTCACATGTTGTGTTTCCATAGTTAATTCTACAAACTTAAAGGAAAATTATGCTGATTTATTTAAATATTCTTTAAGTGGAAGCAATCACGCTTTTCTGTGGAAATCTCTTCTAGCAAAAAACAAACAAGCAACAAAAACAACCCCAAGTTCTTAAAAATCTACCTAGTACCAAAACTAGGGTAGGGTTGGGTGTATTTACTTTATATTAATCATGAAAGCAGATAATCATAAGCAATTAGAAAGGTGCATAGTGTTCTAGAATATTTTACACTTTGATCAAAACCAGTGACCCATTAATTGATTTATATATGTATATCTGAATCAGGAAAAGACCACATTGTTTCATTTTCATCAAGAGAGTGATGTAACTAGATGGAGGTGTGTAGGAACAGCGTAGTTCTCATTGAAAGTCTTTGAAAGGGCTAGTGACTTGGTTGGCCTTGTCTCTTTAGACTATATTTTAGGATTGGCAATGAGTTGTAGCCCAGGTAGAAAGATCAGATATGGGATTGTATTGGTGTCAGTAAGAGAAGGTGAATGACAATACTCTACTACCAATTAGTGGCTATCACAATGAAAAGGAGGGATTAGATACAAGAGGGATTGTGCATGCAGAAACTAGAACCTACCAATCAATTGGATGTTGGACACAATTAAATATGAAGTTGGTGTTCCAAATGATGGGAATGCTACTCTTTAATAAGGAATGCAGAGTAAGATGAAATGAGTTCACCTGAGCCAAATTGACTGTGTACTATTACACCATGGAATGTTTCAGTTAATATTCTGGAATACTAAAACTGAGAATGATCTGAGAAGCTTATTAAGATGGTTTGGGGGCAATAAACAGGCATGCTTTTCTGACATGGTATAGAACTATTTTTATTATATCATTGGCAGTGATAATAGCAGTAGAAGTAATAGCTGCATATATTAGGTGCTTGATTTGTGTTAGATATTTAAAAACACATGTGGATCCTGAGAAACTTAACAGAAGACCATGGGGGGAGGGGAAGGAAAAAAAAAAGTTAGAGATGGAGGGAGCAAACCATAAGAGACTCTTTTTTTTTTATATATATGAAATTTATTGTCAAATTGGTTTCCATACAACACCCAGTGCTCATCCCAAAAGGTGCCCTCCTCAATACCCATCACCCACTCTCTCCTCCCTCCCACCCCCATCAACCCTTAGTTTGTTCTCAGTTCTCAACAGTCTCTTATGCTTTGGCTCTCTCCCACTCTAACCTCTTTTTTTTTTTTTTTTCCTTCCCCTCTCCCATGGGTTCCTGTTAAGTTTCTCAGGATCCACATAAGAGTGAAACCATATGGTATCTGTCTTTCTCTGTATGGCTTATTTCACTTAGCATCACACTCTCCAGTTCCATCCACGTTGCTACAAAAGGCCATATTTCATTTTTTCTCATTGCCACGTAGTATTCCATAGTGTATATAAACCACAATTTCTTTATCCATTCATCAGTTGATGGACATTTAGGCTCTTTCCATAATCTGGCTATTGTTGAGAGTGCTGCTATGAACATTGGGGTACAAGTGCCCCTATGCATCAGTACTCCTGTGTCCCTTGGATAAATTCCTAGCAGTGCTATTGCTGGGTCATAGGGTAGGTCTATTTTTAATTTTCTGAGGAACCTCCACACTGCTTTCCAGAGCGGCTGCACCAATTTGCATTCCCACCAACAGTGCAAGAGGGTTCCCGTTTCTCCACATCCTCTCCAGCATCTATAGTCTCCTGATTTGTTCATTTTGGCCACTCTGACTGGCGTGAGGTGATATCTGAGTGTGGTTTTGATTTGTATTTCCCTGATAAGGAGCGACGCTGAACATCTTTTCATGTGCCTGTTGGCCATCCGGATGTCTTCTTTAGAGAAGTGTCTATTCATGTTTTCTGCCCATTTCTTCACTGGGTTCTTTGCTTTTCGGGTGTGGAGTTTGGTGAGCTCTTTATAGATTTTGGA
>NW_024412404.1:52573718-52760775 GCF_014898765.1 Herpailurus yagouaroundi
CTCTGTCGTCCGGGGGCTCAGCAGCTCTCCTTCCCTTTGTCCTCCAGGCTTCCCGCTTTCTGAGCAGAGCTGTTAACTTATGACCTCCCAGACTTAGCAAGCTAAGTCGCGCTTACTGTGGGAACACAGTCCGTCAGGCCCCTCTGCTTTTTGCAAGCCAGACTCGGGGGCTCTGCTTGGCCGGCGAGCCGCCCCTCAGCCCCGGCTCCCTCCCGCCAGTCCGTGGAGCGCGCACCGCCTCGCCGCCCTTCCTACCCTCTTCCGTGGGCCTCTCATCTGCGCTTGGCTCCAGTGACTCCGTTCTGCTAATCCTCTGGCGGTTCTCTGGGTTATTTAGGCAGGTGTAGGTGGAATCTAAGTGATCAGCAGGACGCGCGGTGAGCCCAGAGTCCTACGCCGCCATCTTCCCTCTCCTCCATAAGAGACTCTTAAAAACTGAGAATAAACTGAGGGTTGATGGGGGATGGGAAGGAGGGGATGGTGGGTGATGGGTATTAAGGAGGGCACCTGTTGGGATGAGCACTGGGTGTTCTATGGAAATCAATTTGACAATAAATTTCATATTAAAAAAATAAAAATAAAAACACATGATCTCATTTAATTTTCACATCCCTACTAAGAGCTAAGTATTTTTATTTATTTACTTATTGTTTCAATTTTTTATTACAAATTCTAATTAGTTAACATATAGTATACTGTATAATATATAGTAGAATTTAGTGATCCATCACTTACATATAACATCCAATTAAGAATAAGTATTACTGTCATTTTTTTTGCAGATGAAGCAACTGAAGCATAGAGGAGTTAAATAAATTGCCCAAGGTCACATAGCTGGTGATTATAGATGTACATTTTAATGCCAAGTTGTTTGACTCCAAAACTCTTGTACTCTTTGAAATTCATTTCATCAAATAGATGTAGCAAATAGATGTAGCAAATCAGAAGTGGAAAGGAGTAAAAGAAGTGGAAAGGAACCCAAAGAAGAATACAATAATATGTGTATCCATACTAAACTTCAGGATGCCCCAAAGACTTTAAAGAGTTTCACACAAATTTTAAATAAGTGAATTTACTTGCCTTTAGTTAAAGATAACTTATGTGGTAACCCTAGTTTTTGGGTGGCAGGGAGAAAATACACAGTATAAAAATAAGATAAAAATAATACCCGGAAATGTGATACAAGTTTTTGATGGAGAATATTAAGTGTTATTTTTGTTTTGACTTACAGCTTGTACATGCAGTGGCCATGCCAACATTTGTCATATGCACACAGGAAAATGTTTCTGCACAACTAAAGGAATAAAAGGTGATCAGTGTCAATTGTAAGTAAAAATGAATTTTTAAAACTTTTGTGGATTGAATTTCTGCTGTAAACTAATTGTTTAGGTTTTCTTTTTTAAGTTTAGTGTTACACTAGTTAAGCAGCCAATATTATTGTAAACTAAGTTCTGTTGCATTTTATCAATTCTCATGAAAAATTAAGCTTTTAAATTTTTTTAATGTTTATTTTTTGAGAGACACAGAGTGTGAGCAGGGGAGGGGCAGAAAGAGAGGGAGACATGGAATACGAAGCAGGCTCCAGGCTCTGAGCTGTCTGCACAGAGCCTGATGCGGGGCAGGAACTCACAAGCTATGAGATCATGACCTGGGATGAAGTCAGATGCTCAACTAACTGAACCACCCAGGCACCCCCAAAATTAAGCCTTTTAAGATGGCCTTTTTTTAGAGCCTTTAAAATAGAACCCATAGAATATGTTTGCCTTTGGTATCTTTCTTTGTTTTTTTTTTTAACATTTATTTATTTTTGAGAGACAGAGTGTGAGTGGGGGAGGGGCAGAGAGAGAGGGAGACACAGAATCTGAAGCAGGTTCCAGGCTCTGAGCTGTCAGTACAGAGCCTGACGTTGGGCTCAAACTCATGGACTGTGAGATCATGACCAGAGCTGAAGTTGGACGCTTAACTGATGAGTCACCCAGCTGCCTCTGTCTTTAGTATCTTTCTAAAAAAAAAGAAATACTCTTAAATTTTTGGAAAACACATATATCAAATTTGAATTTTATTTTTATAATTTTCCTCCATATCTTATTGAATAAATAACTCTAATCAAATTTTTTTTGCCTTTCTTTTGAATCTGTCATTGTTAATTAAAATTGTAGTCATTTAAGACTTTCAAGTTGTTATTATACTTTTCTTCTTTTTCCGTTTTACTAGACATGAACCCACTCTTGTTACTCTGCTTTTAGTAGTTTTATGAATGATTTTTGTCTTTGTATAATTTAGTTGTTAGTGCTCATTTCAGCCGTACATATATTATAATTTAGTTGTTATTCTCAAGATTTATTCTCCCCTTGCCCAAAATTAACCCTAAAAAGCAGCTGTTTGATGTTATTTAAACATTCTTTTTTTCTTATTTAAATATATCATATAATATTAAAATAATTCTGGGGCGCCTGGGTGGCGCAGTCGGTTAGGCGTCCGACTTCAGCCAGGTCACGATCTCGCGGTCCAGGAGTTCGAGCCCCGCGTCGGGCTCTGGGCTGATGGCTCAGAGCCTGGAGCCTGTTTCCGATTCTGTGTCTCCCTCTCTCTCTGCCCCTCCCCCGTTCATGCTCTGTCTCTCTCTGTCCCAAAAATAAATAAAACGTTGAAAAAAAAATTTAAAATAATTTTTATGGTTCTGAATTGTATATACTTACTTATATTAGATATAAATGTATTTGAAACAAATCATAAACTCTAATAAGTATAGAATTATGAAAAAACTAATAAAAGATTTTCTAAAACTTTTATATCCAAAGACCTGCTAACCATGGAAAATGATCATTTTGTTTGTTTTTATTTAAAACAAATATGCTATTTGCTGTAGAATTATTTTAAACATTTCAAGGTAGATGATCATGTCTTTGACTAGGCATTTGGGTATGATAGGTTTTTAAGTTCAGAGAAGGTGAGCACAACCATATTTTATTCCTTCTCCATAGTCTCTTAAAAAGGATGTGAAAGTATAAGATCTTAGGGAAATTCCTATTAAGGAAGGCTGTTTTGGTCTCAGTACCATTGGAAATTAAGTCAGAGTTCTGTGTTCTAATATAGCAGATACTTCTAATATTTTGCTGAATATTTGTGTTCATAAGCAGGCCACCTTCTTGGTCTGTGCATTTGCACAGGGCTTCATGCTTAGAAGGGCATCATGCTTGGGCTAATGCATTGCTTTCACCATCTTGAAATTCTTAATAAAATTTTAACAAGAGCCTTATATTTTTATTTTGCATTGCTTCTTGTTTCACTTTCCCCCTCCATGAAATATATATCAGGTTCTGGTCACAAACAATAAATATTTTATTTTTGTTCTGAGATTCCAGTGTTCCATCAATTAAAACTGACAATTTAAATTTGTACTGTAGTTTTGTATAAATGGTACAATCATTTATAATAATTATCTCTTATGTGATGTGGTACTGTAGTAAGATACTTTTGTTTCCAGATTAGAGAGAGCAGTGTTTTAATTCATGGAACTCATGGGATTATAAGCTTAGAAATACAGAGTTACAGGGTTTGGCATATGTATGAAATAGTAAAACAATAAATTATTTGGTTCTGAATGATGAAAGTACATTTTGCCCTAGTTATTATTTATGATTTTTATAAGCAGGGAAAAATTGGAATGTTAATTAGTATAGTATTTTTTAGATGGTCTTTGTAGATAGAGTTATATTCATTATTTTTTCTTCATTTTATTTATTTGGCTTTGGAGTGTGGGGCAATGAAAATAGGATCATCATTCTTAAAGCAATTATTTTCTACAGTGTGCCTATATTGAAAATGAGACTCTTGTTAGGAAGCAAAGCTAGCCATTCAAATCACTAAATAATTATTAAATGAGTACTTGTACTATTAATGAAGATGAATAACACAGTTTTTGCTTAAAGTATGTTTCGGGCTAACAATGGAGACACTAGCCAAAATATAATGTACTAATTTATTGTATAGTGATTTGAAGGGCTTGTGAACCTCTCCCTCTTCACAGGATAATTTCTTTTTGGCTCTAAGTATGTAGTTGGACTTCACATCTTCTTGTGTATTTTTCATAACCTCCTCAAACTGAAATTGGTTCTTTTGCTATGTGCTAATTTGTTCCTTGCATTATCTGTGTACTTGCCTGTATCCTTTGCTAGAATGACATTCTTTGGGGACCATATCATCAGTACCACAATGTAAGGGTTCAGTAAGCTTATTTAATGGAATGGAATGAAGAAAGTGTTGAAGGAGTACTGAAAAGGGAGGGATTAATTCACCCTGGAGGGATTAGGTAAGTTTGAGAAGAGGATACTTGAGCTGAAACTTGAAGGAGGAGGTACAATGTTCTGGGTATAGAATACAGTGAACAGAAGGGGAAACTACATCAGTAAAGCAAAGAAAGAAGTGAAAATGGAAGTGATTATAGCACTTTCGATTTTTGCGTAAGGACATAGAGAGCTGGAAATAGTACCCATCAGTCCCACCTTTACAGTGAAAGAAAAAAGAGCTGGGCAAACTGAAAATCCATGAGCTTGCTGGAAATCATTGGAGAATTGAGATCACAGGGTAACCAAATGGCCAAAAAAGTAGAGAGAAACAGGAGCTTTCAGGGAGAGAGGGGACTAGAACACTGGGTTACCTGGAGTGAAACCAACTGGAAACTTAGGAGAGCTGAGCTGAGCTGAGGTAGTTGATAAATGGCTGTTCAGGTTTGCACTGTTGGAGAGCAGAGCTCCTGCGGGCCACAGGAATTGATAGGGGTCCAAACCCTTTTTAGAGTATCCCCTCTCCCCCAGTGAAGCCCACCAGTTGCTAAAGGAACAAAATGGAGAAAATTTTAAGAATGCATTTCCTGTGGTATAAGCTGGGGGAAAGGGAGTGGCAGACACAGTTGCCAGGGCTACAGTAATGAGGTCAAAACACTCATTTAAAGGGGCACGACATTATTTATCTTGACAGTTCTCATTCTGGCTCTGACCTAAAAAACAGTTTGGAACTGAGAATGGTAACTTATAACATGAGTATAATGGAGATATGAACTATAAGATAAATATGTAATGAGTGAGGTGGTATTCTCTATGAAAATTGTGTACTTTTGAGGAGCAACATGCAGACTTCAAAGAAAACACAACATTATTTTTGAAAAATTTCTCAGTTTTACATGTGAAGGTAACACGTATTTCATTCTGTGAAATACAACTTGATACTGTGAAATTCTCACTTTTCAATGTAATAGTGTAAAGAAGTCAGTAGTAAACTTGTTTTATTTCTTCAGCCTTGTAAAAATCCCTTGTGAAAGAAATTGGTGTTCTTCAGTGGGAAATAATATTCTTTAATAAAATAAAAATAAGTGAAAGAAGTTTTGATTAAATGTTGTAGCAGATACTTATGATGTATCTTGCCACCTCCCTTGGCTGTCATGGTTTCATCAAAGCTATAGTGGACAGTTTCCTGTACTTTTCCGGTATTCCACTAAAGTATGAGAGTCTTTGTTCCTCTTTTAGTTCCAAAGCTACTCATTTCTGCCCAGTGCAACCAGGAAGGGTAAGGCAGTTTATGCCGATACGTGTCATCCTCAACCAGAGAGGGGAGAGAGTTTGTTCTACATTTCCCACTATGTCACCAATGCTTCCTCAGATAACTGGCCAACACCCATATCCAAGCTCTTATCTTCAGCATCTGCTACTGAGGTAATTCCAACTAAGGCAGTTGCTCTGGAAGTGGCTCCTGGCAACAGACCCTCAGCATGGGATGTTGTAGTTGGGTGACTTACCAGATGGCAATAAGCACTGTAATGCTAATAATGGTAAGTGGGATAGTGGTTATCCTATTGTGCTATAATATAATTATTGAGAATATTAACTGTGTTTGATAGGATAAGGTATAGGTTGAAGAAGTGTGAGTTTGTGCAGAAACTTTAACACCAGGAAGTTATGGGGGGATAGCTAACTATGATTGTGGACTTGGCTGGCTCTTGTCAACTGCCATAAAGCCTTAAAGAAGAAGCCTTCCGGGGCGCCTGGGTGGCGCAGTCGGTTGAGCGTCCGACTTCAGCCAGGTCACGATATCGCGGTCCGTGAGTTCGAGCCCCGCGTCAGGCTCTGGGCTGACGGCTCAGAGCCTGGAGCCTGTTTCCGATTCTGTGTCTCCCTCTCTCTCTGCCCCTCCCCCGTTCATGCTCTGTCTCTCTCTGTCCCAAAAAAAACAAAAAAAACAAAAAAACAAAAAAACAAAAAACGTTGAAGAAGCCTTCCATCAACTCAGGGCATACTGCGAACATCAGAAGGCCTTCATGACGACATTTAAAGACCCTTACCTTCTACAGCTAGAGAACAGAGTATGTTGAAACTTATGCCCAGGATTTAATTATAAGGTTGGCTGGCTCTAAATGAAACTGAAAGGTCAACTGTGACAGTTCATCCATGCCAGTCACTGCCTGATGACAAGGAGTGGGAGTTTCAGGTGTACATCAGGGACACTTATAAGTATGACCTCAGAACCCTGAATCCTAGATTCATTCCCTTGAAGACTCCTGGCTAGAAGTCATCCTCTGTCATTTGTTAGAGTAGGGTAGCTTCCCTCTCCCTGGCAACAATGCAAAGATTTCACCTGACCTGATATTTATGCTTTATAAAAAGTTGTTTGACCTCCTCCAGAGTGCACCCTGCCTCCACTTATTGTCTCCAAATCAGGAAGAAGTGTCAAATCTCAAAGTAGCATGACTGGGAAGACACATTCTCTGCTGTAGATAGGTAAGAGATATTACTGAAAAAGTTGCAAAGCCTGAGAAATATGCAGAGGCAGGAATCAGCAGTGCATATATGAATAAGAGTGGACCTGGAGGGTATTGGACCAAGGGGCATGAAATATAAGATGGGAGAGGGAGAATTTACTGATGTGCTCCTATGATTCAGGATTTCATGTCTTCTTGATATACCAGTAGTTGCTGATGGCTCTTTAAAATGTGGGCATGCTGATTGCCTCTAGACCATAGGTTGGGGGATGCTAGAACTGTCTTGAAGAGATTTTGAGTATTGGAGTCAGAAAACTCAGTAAGTTGGATGCATTGGAATACATAAATTACATATATCAGATAGCCCATTAATGGATTTTATTTTCTTGGAGGTCGTCCAGAACACTTCCTTCATGAAGACAATAAAGAGTAAGGGAAGCTCTGGAGTCTGTGAAACTCAGTGGTAGCTGTTCTCTGTAGGCCATAGTAGAAAATAGAAAATGTTTCCAGTCAGCTGGGCTCCCTAGTGTCAGTGGGTATGTCAGGAATCCAGAATAGTAAAGGCCAGGTGGTTGCACCTTTCCTTAAATGTAGATATAATTAACTTAACAGTTAACAAGACCAAGAGGCCAACAGGGCATGTTGGTTGGCAGGAATTTGTGGTATTGCCCAAGTGAGTTCTGACGGATGAGCTAAATTGACAGCCAACTAGATTATTGTTTGACTTACATTAACAGAAGGAAACCAAACAAACCATGAACCAATAAGCAGAAAGTTGATGTCAGCTGTTCAATGGAAAATTGTCATTCTTCACCCTTTTTTTATGATTCAGATCTGAATCTCTGGTTCCCAGCACCCATCAAATAAAGTTGAGAAAGCACCCATACCATCTCATCAATATACACAATAAATATTCCTCCAGTTTCTCCAATGGGACCTCAAGCCATTTAGTAGATTATTGGTCACTGGAAAAGGGAATGCAGATACTTCTGAAGGGCTTTTGAATAAGGTATTTGAACTCATAGTGATTGCCAACATATCATTAATTTATTCACTTAAAAATCTTTTCAGTATTGTTACTATGTATCTTACGAAGTCATGTTAATATATCCGAAGACACCATTGACAAATTTCATCTTAACTACATGCGAAGAAAAAAAACAAACAAAAAACACATTTCTGGACTGACCCTAAATTAGACTTCTAATCTACTTCCAATTACCAGGAAATATCTAAATTCTAACAAGTCAATAAATTGTTCTTAAGTCTTGTACACAGTAAATGTGAAGCTCAGAGTATTTTGGCTGGGCAAAGGAAAACATTAATTTATTAGGTCAATGATTCTCAATGGTAATGAAATAATATTCTTCAGAAGGTTATGGATTTTCATAATTAATTATCTTGAAAATTAGGGAGTGCTCCTGGCATTTAGAGATGAAGAGTCACAGGTCCTTTGTTAAAGTGGAAACTTATGGAGACTAGGTTAAAAATGGAATTTTGGTATAAATCTGTTTAATTGATTATATTAGGTCTGCAGACTCTGATCATTTTCCCTGTCCCTAGTGCATAATTGGATGGATATATGTAGCCTCTTGTGGACCCCTCATATTAGCTTTCTGACCTGTGGAAAAAGAGCCATTAAATTAGACACGGCCATGTGGAGGAAGTCCCTGAAACTCCTTTCATCCACTCTGGTCCCAATGAAGATGCTAAATCAGAAATTAGAGATCTCATGCTAAAACATGAAATGGAAATAATGAGGAAGTATTATATTTCAAGTAGGAGCTGGATCTTTGAGTGGTTAAAATATCGACAAAATTATGATGAAATGTCATAGGAAATGTATTTTCTGTCTTGAAACACCACCGCATGTTAGGGCATACATTCAGTTTTTGATATTTTAAAAGAGTTTGGAAACCAGATCATTTCATAGATAATAGGAAATACATGATAGGATGGAAATAGATACAGTAATATAAGAGCCAGAATTGGATTGTAGGCATCTGGGAACATTTTAAGCGCTGAAAAATAATTGACAACTCATGGGTAAATAATTTTAATATGTAATTTCTACTACAAAGATTTTGTATTGTAGTTCTACAGATTTTTAAGAATATATATATGATATAAATAATATAATTTTAATAACCTTGTTAATTACAGGGCTGTTGATAAGTTGATACTAGTAATATGTAGTTGTTAGTCTATTAAAAGGAGTCTCAGATACTCTGTAGACACATGGTGTGCTCAGAGATGCGTGTTGTGGTTGCCATATACAGCATAGCTATTGGTGATGAAGTTTTCTGAACTCATGAACACATTTTTGTTAAATTCTGATCAGAATCGTATAGCATGGGTTTTCAACTTATGCGGTAGTTGCATTTCTAGAAGATTCAGTGTATGTTGTAAACCTGCAAAAGCTACTCTGAGTTTATATGTAAAATGGACTTAAGTTCTAGGCTCAGATAATTATGAACAAAAACTTGTTCATTTGCCATGTTGTTCAAAAGGTATGTGGGATTTGGATCAATTATATTTTGTTGTTTTATGGAGTTGCCTTGTACATTCAGTATGTCTACTATCCTTAGCATCCCTTTTGGCCCTTTTAGTAAGTTCCATTAGAATCCATAATTATGGAGATAAATAATTGCTACCCTTACATTTACCTCCATTGAGAACCATTTACCTAATCAATTTGTGTTTTTCTTTAGCCAAAGAACTTTTGTTGTTTCATTTATTGCACATAAGATCTTAGAGCAATTTGCTGACTTCTGGAGAAAATTATATATATTAGTACTGTTATTATATAATTATACATATGATAGTGCCGTTAAATGTTGTGTTGTTAGAGTAATCAAAATTGATGTGTTGATCCAGAATCATGTTTTACTTTTTATCCACAATAAACTGAAGATTAAATTTCTCAAAGACATTTGGAATTATAATTATCTGAGATAATGACACTATTACTAAACAAAATCTTTTAATTTAGTAAATTAATTAATAAATGAATATCTTTTTTCCTTATAGTCTTTTCTCTTTGCTGATTATAGCTTTTTCATAGCAACTTATGTTAGGCTGATGACACTGGTTCTCAAAATTAGTGTGAAAAAGAAATCTTCAGGAATATGGTGATTTAAATTCTAGGCTGAGGACCAAAAATTTGCTTTATTGCAAGTATTATAGGTGACTGTGAAATAATAGTCCTTGATGCACTTTGACATATATGGCGTTAGGAGGATAGTCTTCCTGAGTACTTTTTTCCTCCCTAGTTTACCTTTAGGCCAGGAATATCTAAGATTATTAGCCATTTTTCCATTTTGTTTCTGTTTCATTACATCTGGTCTTTTCTTTCTTTTCTTTTCTTTTCTTTTCTTTTCTTTTCTTTTCTTCTCTTTTCTTTCTTTTTTTTTTTAATGGGAAGGAGGCAGAGGATAATGCCAATGCCTTTTCCATTTTAGGAAGATCATAAACTTGTGCCTTCTATTCTAAACTAATTTCTAGCACAAAGCAGGGGCTTTAAAAACAAATATAAATGAATATAACTTAGGACTTTTGTTTCCTCCAATTTCTCTTGTCAT
The DNA here is from genome assembly GCF_014898765.1 of Herpailurus yagouaroundi. NCBI lineage: Eukaryota > Metazoa > Chordata > Mammalia > Carnivora > Felidae > Herpailurus > Herpailurus yagouaroundi. The sequence continues at coordinate 52,584,054 of NW_024412404.1, forward strand.
TTTTAAAAGTCTTCTATACTGGGAGTGGGGAAATATAATACCTGTTTCATCACTGTGCCCTAATATACATTAAGGAATCATTTGCTGTACAACCTACCTTTTTGTACTGTGTTGCACTGTATCTAATTTGCATACGGTTACCAGCTTCATAAACACAAGTGGATAAACATCTGATGAATATAATCTTCAAATACTAACAGTAAATATCATTAAATTTTTCTCACTCATTTTTGCCCACTGTAGTCACAACTACTGATAGGGCTAATGGTTTATTTGTGCTGATGAACCAAGCAGCCTTGATATCTAAGATGTAAGATATTTGAGGAACTCCTATGCTTGCTTTATTTCAAAAACATTTATTCGAGTGAGAGACCGTAAGGGCATAAATCTCAGAATATCAGTTGAGAAAGCAGGTTACCAATTCAGTTTAAGCTTGCCCAATGTGAAGACAGATTTGGTATTATTCACCTCCCAGCTCCCCAGGAAGGTGCTCTCCTGGTAAAAAGTCCACCTTGAGTAAAGACAACTCTATGTCATGAAAATGTTTGAGTTCTTCTGGAGTTTGTCTTCTTGAATTTAAAACTTCTGGTTTTTAGGGACATACTTTCAAATCTGTTATCTTTGCCATTAAGTCCTTTCTAAGCCCCCAGAACTGCACTAGATAGAATTTCATTTAGTTGTCAACCTAAACACAACTAGGTTCTGTTTCCTAGTTACTATTGGTTAGGCTGGAGGTCATGTCATTCATTGGGTTCTGACCAATAAACATTTGACCAGTGTCCATTTCTCCAAGCCTCGCCCCTAAGAAGCTCTTGTGTCATGCATCCTCTTTTCCCCGTCCAGTAGTTCAGTGGAGAGAGGAAGAGGAGGACCCGAACGATGGCAGAGTGCAGGAATAGTGCTGGTCCTGGAAGGCTCCCTGCAGCCAGACATCTTCCCCAACTGCACCCCTTCTCCACTGGATTGTGCCTTAAGCTACAAAGTTTTATTGTGTAAAATTACTGATATTTTAAGGTAGTTTTTTATAGGAGTAAGCATACCCTTCCATGAGTAATTACTATTCCCTTGGCATCTTGCTTGGCATCCTTAATTACAGCACTTCCAATTGAGTTACCTTAAATGACCTATTCATTAAGTGTGACTTGTGGTGTTAGTTTAGTGAATTGTCTGTGAGGTGTTTGGGTTAATTTGCTTATCCCTGTTCATCGCTTAAAGCTTTTGTACACTCTTCCATCCCTTTTATAGGAGTTATTCTCATTGAAGTCTGTCTCTTAGAAGACTTCAGCATAGTCCTTGATCTCGAGTTTGATTATTGCATTGACATAAGGCATAGAAAAGTTAAGTGGTTTTAATTCTAGATGGTCAGAATAGGGCTCAATACATACAGTATTGTTGGGATGTTTTTATAAAAGAAGTGTGCAGTAGGAGCAGAGTATCAAATTAAGGTGTAGGATATACTAATTGTAAATTGGAAACAATTACAAAAAGAAACAAACAAAGACCAAAGAAAGAACATATACTATAAACTTTCAATTTATTTTGGTCAGTCTTCTATATTTATTATTAAAAATTAGCTCAAAATATCAGAGAATGAAATGAATACCTTCTAGTATGTTTCAACTTAACCTTCTATGAAGAAATTAATTACAGTAAATTTCCACATTTTAATGTGGAGAATATATCTGGTGTATATGTAGATGTTTTATCAAAATATGGATGCATTTCAAATGCATGTATGCTTTAAGATGAAGAATTACTGCTAGGAATGCCTTGGTGGCTCAGTTGGTTAAGCATCCAACCCTTGATTTGGGCTCAGGTCATGATTTCTCATGGTTCTTGAGATTGAGCCCTGTGTAGGGCTTTGCACTGACAGTGTGGAGCCTGCTTGGGATTCTCTCTCCCTCTCTCTCTCTTTCTCTGCCCCTCCCCTGCTCTCTCTCTTTCTCTCTTGCTCTCAAAATAAATAAATAAATACATACTTAAAAAAAATGATGAATTACTGCTCTACACTCCTATGTCCGTTCGATTCATTTCTGGTGGCCCCAGTCTAGCATTCTTACTTCTAGGAAAAAAGATAGATGATGGAAAATATTTCAGTGTAATCTCTATCTCAGATAATTATCTTTCTGTCTTGCTTTGACGTTTCTAGGTGCAAATATAATATTTGTTAATTTATTTAAATGTTTTTACTCTTCATTGCTGTCATTGCTGTCATCGTCATTGCAGTTAACATATATTGAACTGTCTCTGGGCTAGGTACTTGTATTTAATTCTTCCAATAATTCTGTGAAGTAGATAGTATTATTATCCCAATTTTACTGTTAAGGACACAGAAACTCACAGAAGTTAGTTTGTCCAAAGTCACAATTTAATCCGTGTTAGAATAGAATTTCCATCTAGGTTTTATAACTAAAAAGCCAGTGCTCTTTACCTATTGTATACACATCTTTTTTTTTTTTTTTTTATTAAGGATAATTGGCAAATGAGATTTGAGACACTATTTCTGGATTGAAAAAAAAATTATTTCTTCTATTGAGAATTTGTTGGAAAATGTATAAAAAGTATTTGTGAGCTATGCGTTATTCTACTTTTTAAATTCCAATTTTAATGTAAAGTATGTAGTAGTTAATTAAACTTGTTCTTCAGATAACAAAAATTATTAATACTGTTTTTCTTTAGGAAAAGAATTACATAATGTAGAGATTGTTTTTATTCTGAAGAAATTTGTACTCTGTACTAAGTTTCAGATTAATCACTCTTCAGTTTATATATTTTTAATGTGAAATAGTTTCTTTAAAAAAATTGTTTTAAATGTGTATGTATTTTTGAGAGAGCGAGAGTGAGAGAGCGAGCATGAGTGGGGTAGGGATAGAGAGAGGGGGAGACAAAGAATCCAAAGCAGGGATATGGGGCTCGAACTCACAGATCTGAAGTGGGACACTTAACCCACTGAGCCACCCAGATGCCCCGACGTGAAATGCTTTCTAATTTATCAGTAATTTTTATTTTATTTTGATCCAGTAATTATTTTTAGTTTTTTTTTCTTAATTTTAAAGACATTGAATTTATATTTTTTAAAAAATCTTTTCATTGACTTGTAAATCTGGATTTTTTTTTTTTTAATTTTTTTTTCAACATTTATTTTTGGGACAGAGAGAGACAGAGCATGAACGGGGGAGGGGCAGAGAGAGAGGGAGACACAGAATCGGAAACAGGCTCCAGGCTCCGAGCCATCAGCCCAGAGCCTGACGCGGGGCTGGAACTCCCGGACCGTGAGATCGTGACCTGGCTGAAGTCGGATGCTTAACCGACTGCACCACCCAGGCGCCCCATAAATCTGGATTTTTTTTCATGGACTTTAGTTTTTAGAGCAGTTTTGGTTCCCAAAATATCGAACAGAAAGTGTAAACATTTCCTATGTACCCATTACCTCATACATGCATAGCTTTCTCCATTATCAATACTTTTCACCAGAGTGGTACATTTGATATAATTTATGAACCTACATTAACACATTAAAACCCAAAGTCCAGAGTTTACATACATTAGGGTTCACTCTTGGTCTTGCACATTCTGTGGACTTTGGCAAATGTATAAATGACTTGCATCCACTACTATAGTATCAAACAGAGTAGTTTCACTGCCCTAAAAATTCCCTGTGCCTCTCTCTCTTATTCGTCTCTTTCCCCTAACTCCTGGCATACACTGATCTTTTTACCGTCTCCATAGTTTTGTCTTTTACAGAATGTTATGCAGATGGAATCATACAGTGTGGAACCTTTCAGATTGGCTTCTTTCACTTGGTGTGATATGCATTTAAGTTTCTTCCGTGTCTTTTGATGGCATGGTAACTCTTGTCTTTTCAGCACTGAATAATATTTCTTTAAATGTACCACACTATTTGTCCACTCAATCTACTGAAGGATATCTTAATTGCCTCCAAATTTTGGAAATTATGAGTAAAGTCTCTGTAAACATTCATGTGCACTTTTGTCTGGACATAAATTCTCAGCTTCTTTGGGTCACTACCAAGGAGAACCATGGCTGGATTCTATGTTGTCAGTATGTTAAGTTTGTAAGAAGCTGCCAAAACGTCTCTGAAAGTGGCAGTGCCATTTTACATTTCCATCAGCAATGACTGAGGGTTCCTGTTGCTCCACATCGTCATACCCGTGAGCATCTGTGACTGTCAGTGTTCTGGATTTTGCCCATTCTAACTGGCGTGTAGTGGTATCTCGTGTTAGTTTGAATTTCCCTGATTACATATGATGTGCAGAATGTTTTTGTATGCTTATTTGCTATATCTTATTTGGATATCATTTTTTGGTGAGGTATATTTGGCCCATTTTTTAATTAGGTTGTTTTCTTATTGTTGAGTTTTAACAGTTCTTCATATATTTTGGATAACAATACTTTATCAGATATATCCTTTGCAAATATTTTCTTCAATGTCTGCATCCGTGTCTTGTTTTGTGTCATGTCTTTCACTCAACACGTTTTTATAGTCATCCAGGTTGTTGCATCCCTGTAGCGGTAATTTGATCCATTTCAATGTGGTAGAGTATTTTGTTGCATTATTATACCACACTTTATTTACTCATTCTCTTATCTCTTCTTTGATAATATGGTTTTTGTTTTGTTTTGTTTTGTTTTTAACCATTAAAACGAATACACTTAGGGGGCACCTGGGTGGCTCCGTCGGTTAAGCAATCAACTCTTGATTTCAGCTCAGGATATGATCTCACCTTTCGTGAGTTTGAGCCCCACATCGGAGCCTCTGTCTGTCTGTCTGTCTGTCTCTCTTTGTCTGCCCCTCCCTGTTCTCTCTCTCTCTCTCAAAAAATAAATAAATAAACCTTAAAAAAAAACCCAAAACCTCAAATGCACTTAGTATCCTCATATATATCTCCTGGTTCACAACTGCATACAATTTCATTGTATGCAAATTTAGAGGATTTTAGAGGATTTTTCAATTTTAGAGAATTAACTCTTTTGTAAAATTGTTTCATCAAATTATACTCCTTCTAGGGCTGTATAAGTTTTCTTATTGTCTACACTTTTGACAGTACTTGATATTATAAGACATTTTAGTTTTTAGGATTCTGTTGTGGTAGTCTGAATTTGGATTTTCATAAGAACTAAAAAGGTTCTTTAGTTCTCAAAGATTTATGTGTTTAATCTTTAAAATATTTTATGTATAATCACCAATTGAATTTTCGCTTTTATGAAATTGTGGTCTTTCAAATTTCTTATGATTTTTGTTTTTCTACTGGATTCTTTTTCTTAATAATTTGTAATAATATTTTATACATTCTGGATGCATGTCTTTTGTTGGCGATATGTGTGGCAAATACCACTTTATGGTTTGGATTTTCACACTGTTTTTTTATGTCTTTTATGAAGAGAAGTTCTTAATTTTAATATAATCTGAAACATCAATCTTCTCCATTTGTCAGTGATTTGGGGTATTACTATTTAAAACTTCCTTGTCTTCTCCATTATTAGGTAATATCCCTGAGGTGGTCAGTTGGCCCTAGATTTTTCTATGTGGAAAGGTTTTAATTATTTCTTTAAAATATGATATAATCTATTCATTTTTAAAAGAATGTAACCTATTCAGATTTCTGAATTCTTCTTATGTCTAATTTATTCTTTGGTTTCTAAAAAAATTCCCTTTTTATCAGTCTCACTATGATATAATTAATTCTTCATATCTATATCTATATATATATATATATTTCATTTATCTTTTCAGTAGTTTTAGAAAGTTCAACCAGAACTCTTAAATCTTGCTTCTTCTCTCTTTTCTACCTTCTGTTTTTGGAGTCTAGTAACACCATATCTTTTATGTCTCTTTCATGTTTTTCCTCTGTCTCCTGACTTGTTTTTCAGTTCACTTTTCTCTTTTCTACTGTGTCTAATTTGCTGTTAATCTTATCCATTCAGCTCTTAATTTTGGTTATTGCATTTTCATTTTATAGTTCCCACTTTTTCAGACTAAATTCTTAAAACTATCTATTATAGTTTCTAATTGTCTTTTATAGTTTCCATTTTTTTCTGCAAATTTCTGATCTTTTCTGTTATCTCTTCCATTATAATAACGATAATTATTTTATTTTTTTTTTAACGTTTATTTATTTTTTTGGGACAGAGAGAGACAGAGCATGAACGGGGGAAGGGCAGAGAGAGAGGGAGACACAGAATCAGAAACAGGCTCCAGGCTCTGAGCCATCAGCCCAGAGCCCGACGCGGGGCTCGAACTCACGGACTGCGAGATCGTGACCTGGCTGAAGTCGGACGCTTAACCGACTGCGCCACCCAGGCGCCCCATAACGATAATTATTTTAAGACCTGTGTCTTTTCCCTGTTAACATCTCAATTTCCATATCTTTGTGTCGTCATCATTTGTTTTTGGTAGCTCCTCTTCTTATTTTCTTAGCTGTTTCAGTGCCTGGTTATTTTTAATTTTGTCCTTGATGCCATATTTGCAGAATCTAATCATAGATTGGGAACTTGGATGAAATCTTTTCCCATGAGAATTTAATTCTGCTATGTGCATGAGGGCAGTAGAACCTTAATTATTTTCAGAGATAAGGTTGATTCAAGGTAGATCTGCAGTCTCTGGAAGGCCTTATATTGCTCAAATTCCTAAGGTTACTCTTTGGGATTAGCTCAGCAGCCTTTGGTGGGCCTAGACTCTGACTCCTTTTCCTATGAAATACTGTCCCCATCCATAATCAGGGACAAAATACTGTCACCAAATGATCCTGGGATTCTATTCTTCTCTGTATCCAGGCCTGGCAAGTTTTCACTCTTTTGCTCTCCAATGTTTTAGACATTAAGAAGTAAAATCTACCTTTTGTAGTTATCTTCAACTTACCTGATTCTGTTTATCATTATTGGCCTCTGAAATACATAAACAGCCTTATAACTTTAGAAACTATAACTTTAGAACCTGTACTATTTAGGATTTACCCTAACTCTATTTCTGATTTTTTTAAAGATAAATTGTCTTAGAGATATGTTATTAATGTTGATACTATGATACTCCCTTATATCATATTTTTGTTCATAGTTATGTCATTTTATCAATTTTTTAGAGGAAAAACAAAACAAAAGCAAGTGTGTTTTATCTTATGTGTACTTTTTATAATTTCTCATGAAAATGCAAATTTATTATCAGATTCCCAGCTGTTTTAAATCATCTGTTGTGATATTTCAGAATTGTGGCAATTAGATGTTCCCCTTCTGTGTTTTTAGTTCCTGAGTAGAAAGAGTATATCTCTTTGGTAAGATGTATATGTATGTGTATTTAAGTATTTAAATTAATAGGGACAAAATGAAATGCTATATTTTAACACTTAGAAATGTGGAATTATTTTATATTTTGTTTTTTAAAAAAGCTATATTTATAATATTGTGTGATAATTCACGAAATGATAGCCAATATTTAGGTGACATGTAGTGACAATATTTGCCCTTTCAAAGTCCTAATAAAGATTTCAGCCTGAAACTGTTTTCTTAAAAGGTCTTGCCGTTTGCTTAGTTTGCTTACTGGGAATAGAGGATGATTATCCCTTTGCTTCAGACACAGAATACTTTGAAGTTATGTTTTTAATTAAACCGTTAAGAATACTTCTGAAGACACAATATTTGTGTCTAATCTTTATACAGAAAGATTCTGACTTTTAAAAATATTACTAGCCTACATATTAGAAATATTAATATAATGTATATAGTGCAATGTAATATGTTAAGAATTATAATTTATATCTATACTTTTCCTTTCACATTCATTTTACCTCCTATAATCTGAATTAGAACTTGATCAAATCATTTAATTTCTCTATATATTATGTGAAGTAGATTAGTACATTTTCATATCTCAAATATATTGAAACACTTTGTAGTAATAAATTTTATGTGTAAGATGACTGTCAATGATCTCTGCCTTCTGGTAGTCAAACTATTATTTAATCCCTTTTTCTTGAGTATGGACAGGATCTGTGACTTCTAAACCAGAAAATATGGCAAGGGTAAGGGTATATCACTTCGGTAATTATGGTGGGTCACTTCTATGCATATGCTTTAAGTCTGTGTCCTACCAGAAGTTTTTCTCCAGAGAGTTTCTCCCTTCTTGGCTGGCTTTGAAGAAGTAAGTGCAGTTGAAGGCATCATCTAGGAGCTGTAGGGCCATAGCCACTGGTCTCCACCCAATAATAAGCAAGAAACCAAGGCCTTTAGTTCTATAGCCACAAAGAAATAAATTCTGCCAACCGCCTGAGGAAGCTTAGAAGCAAGCCCAAGCCCACTCAAACTTCTGATGAGAACCCAACCCTAGCAAACAAACCCTAGCAAACCCCAGCTATACAGTGAACCCCAGCTCCCTACAATTTAGTCTCAGAATCAGAGAGCCCAACTATGCTCTATGTTCAGACTCCTGACCCACAGAAACTGTGAAATAATAAATATGTGCTGATTAAAGTAAAGTTTTGTGATTTGCTACTTAGCAATAGATAACTAGTGCAAATATAAACAATTGTGCTTTTATGTAATGTACTTGAGTTATATATTTGTGTATTAAATATATAATCCACACATTACGCACTTTAGTGTTTTCAAACTATGAAGGGCATCTCAATCTTTGAGATGAGAAAAGACACTTTCTTGAAGGAGTAAAATAATTTCAACAATGCAAATTAAGACTTTCCTGAAAAAAAGATGGTGTTATGTAACACAATGGTTTGTTACAGAATAAAACATAGTTTAAAACATTTTTCTTAATCTGATTATTTCACATTCATAGATATAAAATTTTAGGAAGAAAGAATTTAGAATTTTCTTTGTAATATTTCCCTCTCTTTTTGTTGAAACCAAGAGCACACTTTACACACTGTATGTTGGCCAATTTGACAGTAAATTATATTAAAAAAATAAGTGTGAGGTACTCCATTCTGATTTTTTAATTACATTTATGTATGAGTCTGCAATGCAGTAGATAGATTATGATAATCTTGATTCTTAATCACATTATTATACAGGTTACATGAAAATCTATAATGGCTGTGCCAAACATTTTAATGTATCAGCTGATTATACTTACAAGAGATTCATATCAATGGTTATACCAACTGATTTTGATATGTGGGAAATGAGATGGGAAGATCATCATTTGCATAGCTCAGCATTGGGTATAAGTGATACATTTATACATACATTGATAAATTTATACATGTATACATTTATATATTTATTTGAGATTTTATTCATTTCATCCCTTATAATGAATATATTTTTCCATGAGTGTTGATTGTACTATTAGAATGCAGAATCTTGGATTTTGATTAGAGATATGACAAGTAGACCTGAATTTTTTTCTTTTTCTTTCCTTTGTCTTTTTTTGAGTGAGTTAGACGTGAGACAGATTCGTCTTATAGGATATGACATACTTTTAAGGAAAAATGGTTTATTCATGTCTGGTCTCTGTCTTTACTATGATGATTACAAACAAATCTCATACTTCCTCTACACTTACCAGTCTGCTTCTACAATTCTATTAGCAAGAGCTCTTCCTTTTCCACCAATTATTTATCTATTTATTATTGGCATGAACTTATGAGTTCCTGTTTTCCCCAGTGGTTTATAATTCATTGTTATACCTAATTATTTAGCATTCATATTGTTCCAGATTTGGCCAGTGGGAGCTACTTCAAGCTCACTTGTGTTTTTGTGACACATACCCATCCTCATTTTGTGAATTCTTCCTTACTTTCTGTTATAAGAAGATGTTCCAGGCTCATCTTACACCTGTTCTGCCTTGGATCAGCCATTTAAAAAATATTTTTGTAGAGCTCTCAGTGCTGGATATGCTCTTTGCTACTGAGGTGCCTTAACGTAGTGACCTGTTCAATGAACAGAACTGGGAAATAGTAATTTATTTATATATACACATAAATACACATAAATACATATATACATATACATGTGTACATGTGCATGCATACACACACACACATGTATGTACGTTAGAAAGCATTACTTCATACCCAAGCTTCCAATTCCAGTACATCCCTCCAGTGTTCTTTTGGACCTTCTCCAGTTTCATAATCCTATGTCTCCTCCATTAGTGAAAACAGTGGCTTCCAATGACATTAACACATTCCTTATTTGCTCAATTCTATAATTCAAGAAATACTTTCAGAATTGATTTGTCTATATCACTTTAATAAGCAAACCTGAATAGATTTAAAAGTTTGAAGTTTCCACCTTACTCTGCCCAGGATTGAGAATATATAGTCAGATACTGTGTTAACAAGTTATTTGGAATGGTCTCTTTTCTTTCTTCTTTGTTTTCTGTCCCTCCACACCTCTCTCCTCCTATTTTCCTCCTTCCCCTTCTCCTTTTCCCTTCAGGATGGTTATGTAGTATTCACTTGAAATTTATTAGGTTCATTTCTTTTAGTTTACTTTCTGTTTTAGGTGGTGGTTGTTTTTTTCCGCCTTCCCATTCTTATTGTTTTAATATATATATTTTGGAATATGTTGAACATTGACATTCTTTCAAAAGAGAAAAGTATTTAAAAATAAAGAGATTAGTTCCCATTTCCTCTTTTCTCCTCTGGTAAACAACTTCATTGTTTTCCAGTTTATGCTCCCTATGATACACATATATATATTTCATGTATGTATATCTGTGTGTACACACACACACACACACACACACACACACACACACAGACATAGAAATTCATTCTTTTCCTTCTTACACAAAAGGGGACCTACTGTAGATATGTATCTGTATTAGATCATTAAAATCTTCATCATTTTTTTGTTTGGTTTTGTTTACAGATGTATAGTGTTCCATTGGGTTTATGTACTGTGGTTTCTTTAACAAATCTTGTGCACAAGGATGTTTAGATAATTTCCAATATTTTGTGATTATAAATGATGTAGTGAATAAACTTTTGCCCATATATTTTCATATTTCTGGATGTTTACTTCCAAAATTCCTATAAGTGGGATTTCTGGGTTGAAGAATAAATACTCATGTAGATTTGTTAGGTATTGCTAACTTCTCTTCCATAGGGATTTATTCATTTTGTATTCCCAGCAGGTCATAAGTGTAAGGGAGCACTGTTGGCCCAGTCTCCTAAGCAGAGCATATGGTTATGCTTTTGAAATTTTGACAATCTGATTGAGGAGAAATGGCATCTTGTTCTAGCTTTAGCTCATATTTCCCTGATTATAAGTGAAGTTGAACATCTTTTCATACAGTTAAGAACCACTTTTATAGCACTTTTTGTGAGTTGCCTATTTATGTATGTTGCCAGTTTTTCTATGGGATTGTTAGTTCTTCCCTTTTTTAAAGAGTTTTTTTTTTCATAAATTAGGGATTTTAGGCCTTTTATGTCACATATGTTGTGAGTATTTTCTCCCAATTTATTACATCTTTTGATTTACTAATGGCATTTATTTTTACCACACCTTTCAGTATACATATGTTACCATGCAGTCTTGTCTTCTAATATGTTTAAAGTTTATTTTATATGCTCAGATGTCTGATCCATTTAGAGTTTTTTTTTTTTATGGGTAGGGTGTGAGGATTGAATCTGATTTTATATTTTTCCAAATGGCTATCCAGTTATCTGAATACCATTTATTAAAAAGAGCTTACCCCAATAATTTAAAATACTACTTTTATCATATACTAGATTTTTAGTATATGACAGTTGAGCCTATTTCTGAATTTCTATTTTGTACCTTTGGTCTTTCTACTGATGCAGTGATACTACACTATTTGAATTGTACAGACCTTGAATATATTTTAGTATCTTTGAAGTCTAGTTTCCCTAAAATCTCTTCATTTATTTTCTTTTTTTCTTTTTTTATTGTTTTAAAATTTAATTCCAGGATAGTTAACATACAGTGTTATATTCGTTTCAGGTACATGATGCAGCGATTCAACCATTCTATATATTACTCAGTGCTCATTATGATAAATTTGCTCTTTACTCCCCATCACTTATTTCACCCATCCCCCCACTCACTTACCCTCTGGTAACCATCAGTTTGTTCTCTATAGTTGAAGAGTCTATTTCTTGGTTTCTCTCTCTCTCTCTCTCTCTTTCTCTCTCTTATTTTCCTTTGCTTGTTTTTTTTTTTTTTTTAATTCCACTTATGGGTGAATTATATGGTATTTGTCTTTTTCTGACTGATTTATCTCACTTAGCATTATACTCTCTAGGCATCCATGTTGTTGAAAATGGCAAGATTTCATTCTTTATGGCTGAATAATATTCTATTGTATATACCATATTTTTATCCATTCATCTATCAATGATTACTTGGGCTATTATATATTTACTTATGCATGTGAACATTAAGATCAATTTTTCTGGCTCCTTTAAAGCCTATTGGAATTTTTATTAGATAAAATTGAACATTATCTTTCAAATTAACTGCCATTCTGATGATGTTGAGATGTCCCTATGAAAATTAAAGAATGCGTTTGCATATATTTGTGCCTGCTTTTGTGTTTTGCAGACTGAGTTTTATGCCAAAAGTTCCATTATGTTTCCTTTGGAACTATTGGTTTCCTTAGTTATTTGTAGCCATTTGTAGTTTTTTTAAATGACAGCTGAAATCAAACTTTCAAAAATTGTTGTTTAAATTCAACTCATAATTACACATTTCAAAAATACTTTTAATACGATCAAAATTCAGTACTTATTAATATAAAGAATGTAAGACAATATGTGATTCTACTTTGCTTTTTTGAGTTTGAAAACTTAAAAGAGAATATAATTCTTATATTAGATACCTTCAAGAACTCTATAAAGCCTCTCAGCTTAATTTTTAATGAGGTGGTGCTAATTCCTTATTTATGTTAAAACTCTTCATTTGAGAAAATGAAAGCTAGCAAAAATCACTTCCTAAAGAAGAGCATGTAATTTCATTCTCCTGAGAAAATTTATGGTTTGGAGAAAATAAAATTTTAACCATTCCTTTATAAAAATTATTTTATGTTGAAGGTTAACTAATTTGAATAATAGTATTATCAAAAAAATAAAAACCATAAACTTCCATATGGGAAGATAGGTTTGTATCTGGAGCTCTTAAAGTCAACATATAGATCAATTAAAAAGTACCTGAAATCCTTACATTTGTTAAAGTTCGTTATTTTAGATTGCTGTGGTACTTTGAAAGCCATCTATTTAAACAAATGAGATGCAGAGGGAATATCATGCCTAGCAATGCAGACACTATTATATTGAATATATTCCTGTTCTGAACGTAGTATTGAGAACATTTGCAGCAAGTCAAATTTATTTTTTTGTGACAGACAAAAGAATTATAACAGTATTGTAAATCAATCCTTTAGTATATGTATATACTGGGTACAAAGTGATGGAATTTATGGAGGTGAGCCTAAAGGAAGGAACAAGAGTATAGAAATAGTAGAGAACCTGAAGTGCTTAACCCAGCAACAATGAGTGTGATCATTTTCTTGCTAGAAAACTACTATATATCACACATTTTGAAATTGCTTTTGGGGAAGTCAAAGGAAACCTAACCCCCAAACTTTCTTTGTTTCACAGAGAATAAAGTGAGTGGTATATAGGACTATTATATTTCTACTTTAATTTTGTAGTCAGTGTAAATAAAGATTTACTCTTTTACTCAGTTCTATGTATAAATAAAAAAACTAGTGACACATGGGTGAAAAATGCATTCAGAATGTAACTTGATTATTTAGCTTATTAGTCTCAATTGTTGGCCTTTCATTAATTAAAAAGTATGTATTAAAATTATTCCTCTGCTCTGATTAACTATTAAAACTAAAGACATTTTTTGGGGGTGCCTGGGTGGCTCAGTCAGTTAAAAATCCTACTCTTGATTTTGACTCAGGTCATGATCTGGTTCCTGAGATCGAGCCCCTGCATCTGCCTTTGTGCTGACAGTGTGGATGTGGCTCGGGATTCTTTCTCCCTCTCTCTGCCCTTTACTGCACTTGTGTGTGTGCACTCTCTCTCTCAAAAATAAACATTTAAAAAAAGAACTAAAGATATTTTGAAAATATCTTTCTCATCTTTTAAACTTTTATATATACTTTAAATATTAAGTCACTGATTTCAGTTAGCCTGGTGTATATACCATTTTATAATAATTTATTTTGGAGGGTGTTTCAAGAAGAAACATTATATAAAATCAAGGTGTATCTCTGTTAGGCACTAACTGTCATTTTTACTGAATTCTAGAAACAGGGACATAAAAATGTGAACTTCAGAAATTTTGAAAATACTTATAATCTTCCCCCACTGCTGTAATTAACCATAATTGTGAAGAATTTAAATTAGAATTCATGATTCAGAATGCTCTTATGTTCTTCCATTTTTTTGTAATATGTTTACGTAAGTTCAGAGTTTGAGCTTCTTAATTTAGGGTTGGATGATTTAGAAAAAAACCCTTTTCTTTGATACACAATTGAGGAGATCTGTTCTAAAATACAGATTCATTATGTAGAAATTGGGGGAAAATATATTAATTTCCAAGAATACCAAAAGTAAGAAAATGGTGTAGATTTATGAATTTCCACAATTTTCTTCCTTTACCTAAAATTGTCACCATATCTTTATCAAGACTTTCAGTTTCTTCTCATTATTAAGGAAGATTACATATCCCCAAACTCTAGTCTTAACCCATCTGCCTTGTGTGACATTCCCTTTTCTCATCTTGCATGGGTATTTATTTGTCTTCACTGTTTCTTCTCTTGACTCATGCTCAAATATTGGCTTTCTACATTATTTACTGTGAAGATTTGTTGTTAAAACTTCGATTAATAGAATAGTTTTTAAAAATGTTTTAATGTGGAGTTTAATTACTTTCTTGCTGGAAGAAAGATACAGAGCTTTTGAATTTTGTGGATCAGTAGTAAATGAGTTTATTGTTCCTACAGGTGTGATTCTGAAAATCGCTATGTTGGTAATCCACTTAGAGGCACATGTTATTGTAAGTATCTGTTTTTTTTTTCATTTTTAAATAATTTATAAAATTAGTTTTAGGTGATTTTGCAGATAACAAAATTCACCTTGCGTTCCGATGTTGTCATTAATATGTTACCATTTCTGTTTCTTAAATAGAGTACAACTCCTTATATATTGCTAGGAAAGGCAGTCTTTTTGCCTTTGTGTTTGGTGCATTTTTTTTCTACATTTGAAGAGTAACATAGCAATAGATCTTATTCTGAAAATGGAAACAAACATAGGACTTGAGTAAACTGAGCTGGATTTAATGTAATCTTTTCAATTTGATTAAATTTTGAACAAATAGAATTTTGTGATAGATTTTTTTAGGGGGCGTTTTTGGTCATCACTAAAAAGCTGTGCTGATTTTTTACTAAATGATACTATCACTGGGTAGTGATTACGTGGTGGATGTATGTTTAACTTTTTAAGTAGAAAGCAAAGAGTTTTTCAAATGATTGTACCTTTTTGTATTTCCACCAGCAGTGTAAGAATTTCATTTCAGTTCTTCAAATCTTTCAATATTTCATATAGTTAATCTTTTTAGTTTTAGTCGTTCCAACAGGTGTGCAAGAGTATCTAATTCTCATTTTATTTACATTTCTTTAATGAGTGATGATATTAAGCATTTATTCATATGATTATTTGCCATATGTATATTTTATTTGGTGAAGTGTGTTTAAATCTGTTGTCCTCTTTTAAAAATCGGGTTGTTATATCATTGAGTTTTCAGAGTACTTTATGTATTCCAGATGCAAATATTTTATTTGATATATGATTTACAAATTATTTTTTTTAGCTTGTGCCTTGTGTTTTCACTCTATTAGAAGTGTTTTTTTTGAAGAGAAGTTTTTTTTTTTTTTGAAGATGATTTTTAATTATGATAAACTTCAATTTATCAGTTTGTTCTTTTGAGAAATCTTAGCTTGACCTAAGATCACAAAGATTTTCTCCTTTTTCTTCTAGAAGTTTTGTATTTTTATGTTTTCTACTTAAGATACAGTCTATTTTGAGTTAATATTTGTATATACATCAAGAGATGGATTTTTTTTCTTCATGTGGATATCTAAGTTTTCTAGCACTGTTTCTTTAAAGACTTTATTTTAACCAATTAATTGCTTTTGCAATTTTGTTTTTGTTTAAACTTTGTTTAAAATCAGTTGCCCATATATGTGGATAAGACGTTAAAGACTATTTCTGGAATCTCTATTGTGTTCTGTTAATTAATTTGCCTGCTTTTGTGCCAAAATAGTACTGTTACAACTACTGTAGTTAGTAATAAGTCTTGAAATTATGTATCATTTATTTTCCGACTTCATCCTTCTATTTCAAACCTATTTCAGACTTGACTCCATTTCTTTTGTGGTTACATGTGAATTTTAGAATCTGCTTGGTAAATTTTGCCAAAATACATACTAGAATTTGGATTGAGATTGTGTTTGGCTTATAGATCAGTTTGGGGAGAATCCATTCTTAACTATAGTGAGTCTTCTGACCCATCAACCTAGTATATCTCTTTTTTAAACTTAATTATTTTTTAATTTATTCTCAGCAATATTTGTTATTTTTCACTGAGCAGATCTGTCATGGTTTTTGTCAGATTTATCCCTACATATTTTTTTTTATTTTTTATTTATTTTTTAATTTTTTTTTCAACGTTTATTTATTTTTGGGACAGAGAGAGACAGAGCATGAACGGGGGAGGGGCAGAGAGAGAGGGAGACACAGAATCGGAAACAGGCGCCAGGCTCTGAGCTATCAGCCCAGAGCCTGACGCGGGGCTCGAACTCACGGACCGTGACCTGGCTGAAGTCGGACGCTTAACCGACTGCGCCACCCAGGCGCCCCTATCCCTACATATTTTATACTTGCTGTTGTATAATTTATAATGCTGCTGTAAATAATGTTTTTTTAAAATGTGATTTTTAATTGTGTCTGATGTATACAAGTACAGTTGATTTTTGTGGTGATTTTTATCCTTCAGCTTTGCTAAACTTCCCTGTTAGTTCTAGAGCCTTTCTGGTAGATTCCATTATATTTTTGATGCAGACTGTAATGTGCTTTGTAATTAATAGAATTTGATTTCTTCTTTTTCTTTCTGGCTACCTTTAATTATTTAAAAATTTTTTTTATTTTTTGCATTATTGCATTGACTATTATGTCTGGTACCATGTGACAAGATGTGATGAACATGGGGATATTCTAGTTGTGTTGTTGATTTCAGAGAGAAAAGATTCAGTCTTTCACTATTAAATATGATGGAGGTTTTTCCTAGATGCCTTTATCCGCTAGAGGAAGTTCTCTTCTAGTCCTGCTCTGCTGAGGACTATTGTTAGGAATGGGTGTTTTGTTTATGTCATATATTTTTTCTGCATCAATTGAGATGATCACAAGGTATTTGTATTTTACTTAAATATATATTTTTTTTAATATTTTATTATTTACTTTTTGAGAGAAAGAGAGACAGAGCATGAGCAGGGGAGGGGCAGAGAGAGAGAGGGAGACATAGAATCTGAAGCAGGCTCCAGGCTCTGAGCTGTCAGCACAGAGCCTGATGTGGGGCTCGAACCCACAAACTGCGAGATCATGACCTGAGCTGAACCTGGATGCTTAACCGACTGAGCCACTCAGTCGCCCCTTGTATTTTACTTTGTTAATATAGCAGTTTTAGTTTGTAAAAGGAATAAATGCTACAACATGTAGATATACCATTTTTTTTTGTTGTTTATCAGTAGATGGGCATTGGGATTGTGTCTAGCCTTTGACTGTTATGAAAAATGTTGATATAATTCACACAGTCTTTGTGTAGATATGTAATTTTATTATCCTTGGGTAGATTCCTATAAGTGAAATTGCTGGGTCATGTGATAAACTCATGTTTGACTTTTTAAGTAACTGCCAAATGATTTTACAGTATGGCTATACAATTTTAACTTCCCGAAATTTATAAATGCTTCAGTGATTCCATATCCTCAACACTTAATACTGTTTTTTTGATTATAGCTATTGTAGAGTATATGTAGTAGTATCTTGTGTCTTTAATTTGTATTTCTCTTACGACTGATAATGTTGAGCTCCATTTCCTGTGTCCTTGTCTTGAACATGTTTTGTTAGATGTGTAAAATACTAAGTTTCCTAATAATTTTGTTGCCATTTAAATAGTATCTTTTAAAATTACATTTTCAGGACATCTGGGTGGCTCAGACAGTTAAGTGTCCAACTCTTGATTTTGGCTCAGGTCATGATCTTGCTTTTCGTGAGTTTGAGCCCAGCATTGGGCTCTGCACTGACAGTACAGAGCCTGCTTGGATTCCCTCTCTTCCCCTCCCATTCTCTCTCTCTCTCTCTCCCTTTCTCAAAATAAATAAATAAACTTAAATAAAATTACATTGTTTACTTATATTTGATATATAAACATTAAATTCATTTTAATACACTAATCTAATATTCATAAACTTTAATGAACTCGTTATTAGTTCTTATTGTTTACAGATTTGTTTGGTTTTTAATGCAGTTAATTATATTATATGCAAATAAAGACAGTTTTATTCCCTCTATCAAGATTTCTTCAGAGTTTTTTGATTACTGACTCAATTTCTTTGCTAGTAATCACTCTATTCAAATTTTCTATTTCTTCTTGATTCAGTTTTGGAAGGTTATATGTTTCTAGGAATGTATTTCTTCCAGGTTGTCCAATTTATTGGCTAGAATTTTTCATAATATTCTGTTATAATCCTTTGTATTTCTGTGGTATTGGTTGTTATTTCTCCTCTTTCTGTTTTCTGATTTTATTTATGTGCCTTGATGAGTCTGCTAAAGGTTTATTAATTTTGTTTACCTTTTCAAAGAACCAGCTCCTGATTTTTCATTGATATTTTCTGTTGTTTAGCTTTTTAAAATTTATTTCTGCTCTAATCATTTCCTTTCCTTCCTTCTAGTTTAGTTTTGTTTGTTCTTCTTTTTCTAGCAAAGTTAGGTTGCTTAGTTGAGTTTTCTTTTTTTTTTTCTTGAAGTTAGCCTGTATTACTATAAACTTCCCTCTTAGAACAGCTTTTGCTGTATCCCAAGGTTTTGGATCATTGTATTTTCATTTTTATTTGTCTCTTTGTATTTTTTATTTCCTATTTGACTTCTTGGTTGATCCATTTATTGTTTACTTGAATGTTGTTTAGCCTCCATGTATTTCTTTTCTATCCAGATTTTTTCTTGTGATTAATTTCTAGTCTCATACCCTTGTGTTTGGAAAGATGCATGATGTGATTTCAATATTTTTTGATTTATTGACACTTGTTTTATGGTCTAATATGTGATCTATTCTGGATAATATTCCATGTACACTTGAAAACAATGTGTACTCTTTTTGTTTTTGTTTTTGTTTTTGTTTTGGATGGAGTGTTCTGAATATATCTATTAGGTCTTTATGGTTCAATCAATCATTCAAAGCCACTGTTACTGATTTTCTGTCTTGATGACCCATCCATTGGTGTGAGTAGGGTGTTAAAATCCCCTCACTATTATTGTGTTACTATTAATTTCTTCCTTTATTTCTGTTAATATTTGCTTTATGTATTTAAGTGCTCCCATGTTGGGTGTGTAGATATTTACAATTGATATATCCTCTTTTTGGATTGTTCTCTCTATGAGTATGTAGTGTCCTTCTTTCTCTCTTGTTAGTATTTGTTTAAAGTCTCTTTTGTTCAACATAAATAGTCTTACCCCCAAAATTAACCCACAGAGGTCCAAAGTAAAATGCAGAATGATTAAGTGACAAAAAGATTTATAAACATCAAGAAAGAACAGCTACATACAGGGGAAACCCCATAAGGCTATCAGCTGGTTTTTCAGCAGAAACTTTGCAGGCCAGAGGGAGTAGCATGGTATAGTCTAAATGTTGAAAGGAAAAAAGCTGCAACCAAGAATGCTCTATCTATCAAAGCTGTCATTCAGAGTAGAAAGAAATTTTTCTAAACAAAAACAAAAAACAAACAAAAACAAAAAAGAGTTTCTCTAAGAAAAGCTAAAGGAGTTCATCCCCTCTAAACCATCCTTACAAGAAATATTAAAGGATATTCTTCAAGTGGAAGGAAAAGGTCATAATCTAGAGTAAGATTATGAAAGAAAATTTTACAGGTAAATATAAACCTATAATAAATGTAGTAGATAAATTACTTATGAAACCAATATGGATATTAAAGCACAGGAACTGAAAAATCAATTATATTTACAAAAACCAGTCAAGGGATTCACGAAAGAAAAAGATGTAAAGTATGATACCATATACATAAAATGTGGGGAGGGTAGTAAAAATTTAGTGTTTTTAGAATAGGTTCAAACTTAAGCAACCATCAACTTAATATAGACTGCTGTATGCATAAGATGTTACATGTGAACTTAATGGTAACCACAAGTCAAAACCTATAATAGATACACAGAAAGTAAAGGGAAAGGAATCCAAGCATAACACTAAAGAAAACTTTAAACCATAGGGAAGAGAGTAAGACAAGAGGTGAACAGAGAAGAAGACAAAAACAATCATAAAACAAGTAACAAATTGGCAATAAGTACATACTTATTAATAATTACTTTAAATGGAAATGGACTAAATGCTCCAGTCAAGACATAGGGTGACTAAATGGATAAAAAAGAAAGGCCCATCTTTATGTTTCTTACAAGAGACTTAACTCAGACCTAAAGACACATAAAAATTGAATGTGAAGGGGTGGAAAAACATTTACTATGAAAATGTAAGCAAAAGAAAGCTCTGCTGACAATACTTCTATCTTTAAAGTTTTTTTTAACCCCTTACTGGGACACTTGTGATCTCTAAGTGCTGAGTCAAGGTGATGGTAGTAGACAGGACCATCAAGTAGAGAGTTTGAAATAATTTATGGAACATTTCCTTTAGCAAGTTAAAAAAAGTTATCCACATTAGTGTTCTATAAGATTTTATTATGAATGACTTTTTCCTTTACCTTATTATGTGTGAAGTTGTATTAGTAAATTTCCTAATGTTAAATATCTTTGAATTCTGGGATAAACCAAACATAGGCATGGAATATTGTTTTTTGGAACACTGCTAAATATTAGTTGTTCATATTCTATTTAGGATTATTTTCAGTATAAATGAATACAGACTACCATTGTACTTTTTTCTCTAATGAAATGATGTTTGACTGTAAGGTTTTAGTTTTTATTTTCCATTTTCGTATTGGGTAATTATGGTAATAGCTTTTAAAAATGAATTTGAGTAGATTGATGACCCCTTTTAAAACAGAAATGGTTAAATATTAAGTGAACTTTAAAGGTTGGCTGAATTCAAAGAAAATTTTGGGGTCTGGTCATTTAGTAATTTCCTTTTTATATACTTTTTAATTGTTATTGTTTCTTTAAAAAGTTCTTAATGTTTATTTATTTATTTGAGAGAGAGAGAAAGAGAGCCGGGAGGGGGGGCGAAGAGAGAGGGAGACACAGAATCCGAAGCAGGCTCCAGGCTCCGAGCTGTCAGCACAGAGCCTGACACAGGGCCCGATCTCGTGAACTCTGAGATCATGACCTGAGCTGAAGTCAGCCACTCAACTGATTGAGCCACCCAGGTGCCCTAATTGTTATTGTTTCTTATTAACATTATTTTCCACATAGTTCTTAGCAGACACTGATGATCAGTGTTTAGATTGTAATTGATTAGGTGTTGCAAAAGTGATATTTCAATACCTTCTTTATTTCTTGATTAGAAAACTTCTCTAAAAATAAATTTCCTCTCATCAGTTATTTGGTTACTCATTGATACAGTTCATATAGGAAATGCATGATAAATGTAATATTAGTTGTTTTTACTTACCAGTTTTCAAAGTAAAGAATTATTCAGTATCTCTCAAACATGACGATGTTTCTTTTCATGATAAACTTATGGACTCATACATATTTAATATGTTTAAATCCATTTTCAATTATTAACCTTACTGATGCTCAAATTGGTTTTTATGACTAAGATAATTTTTCTTCTAGATCAATGCTATCCAATATAAATATAATATGAGCCATATATGTAATTTAAAAAAATTTAATGCTTATTTATTTTGAGAGAGAGAGTGTGTGTGCAAGGCAGGGGAGGGGCAGGGAGAGGGGGAGACAGAAGATCCAAAGAGGGCTCTGTGCTGACTAAAGAGGGGCCGATGTGGAGCTCAAACTCACTAACTGGAAGATCATGACCTGAGCTGAAGTCGGTCTCTTAATTGACTGAGCCACCCAGGAGCCCCTTAAATTTTCTAGTAGCTACATTAAAAAAGTTAAAGGAAACAGGTGAAATTAATTTTTTTAAGTTTATTCATTTTGATAGAGAGGATGCGTGTGTTGGACGAGCAGAGAGAGAGGGGAGAGAGAGAATCCCAAGCAGGCTCTGTGCTGTCAGTTCAGAGCCCCACTCGGGGCTCACTCTCACCAACCATGAGACTATGACCTGAGCCGAAATCAAGAGTAGGATGCTTAACCAACAGAGTCACTGAGGCACCCCCAGGTAAAATGAATTTTAATAGTCTACTTTATTTAACTCAACATATCTGAGATGTCAGTTTAACATGTACCATTATAAAAAATCATCAATGAGGTTTTTGTCTTTAGTGTTTTTTTCAAACTACGTCTGAAATACAATTTGAATTCTATAATTATAGCAGTCTCCATTCAAATCAGTCACATTTCAATTACTCAATAGTCACGTGTGAATAGTGGTCACCAAGCGTTGGATAGCTCATCTTTAGATTATGTAGGATTCTAACTTTCTTAAAAATGTAAAAGGAATAGTCATAAAGCACTAGATGGCAGCCTTGTCACTTGTTTGAAGACCCTTAAAGCTTAATAACATTTGAAAGAAATGGTGTTTAAAGAAAAGGTCAGTAGTTCTTGTAATAGTGTTAATGGAAACTATACTGATTTTAAAGATCAGAGTGAAATTTAAAATGCAGGCCCACACTGTGGCTTAAAGCAATTGAGTGCAATGTGGTGTTAACTTAATTGAAAGTAATATACCAGCAGTTGTATCCTTTAGACAGTCTTAGTAGGTTTGTTTGTTTGTTTGTTTATTTATTTATTTATTTAAAGTTTATTTATTTTTGACAGAGAGAGAGAGAGAGAGAGGGAGAATATGAACAGGAGTGGGGCAGACAGAGGTGGAGAGAGAGAATCCGAAGCAGGCTCTGTGCTTTCTGCGCAATGCCCATCACTGGGGCTCGATCTCCCCCTGAGATCTTGACCTGAGCTGAAATCAAGAGTAGGATGCTCAACTGACTGAGCCACCTGGGTGCCCCTGCTCTTAGTAGTCTTTTTTTTTTTTTTTTAACACTTTATTTTTGAGAGAGAGAGAGAGAGAGAGCAAGAGAGAGCAGGTGCTCATATATGTAAGTAAGGGAGAGGTAAAGAGAGAAGGACTGAGAGAATCCCAAGCAGGCTCCATGCCCAGGGGGGAGCTCCACACGTGGCTGGATATCACGACCATGAGATCATGACCTGAGTGGGAAATCTAGAGTTGGACACTTAATCGACTGAGCCACTCAGGTGCTCAACCCCGGTCTCCCATGTGACAGGTGTGGATATTTGCCACTCTACTAAGGAGGAAGACCTTAGTTTTTTGTTTTTTGTTTTTTTGTTTTTTTTTTTTAAGTTCAGTTTAAAACGAAAAATATTTTGGCTTATTTCACCTTTTAATTTTTGAAAAATTACTGTTTTATTTTCAATTCTGTTGCTCTTTAGAGTTCAGCATACAATTTTGTGATGATAATAATACATTCTCTCTTTTAAAAGGAGTAAGGAATTTAATTACTGTCACATTCAGTGCTTGCTTCTGCCACTCATCACATCTTATGTTAGTTTACATTACTAAAAAAATTAAATAGGTATCCATTTGTACCACTGTAAACTCTGTAGGTTATTATTGATATATTTAGTGTTTATTAGTGTTTATGGTTTGTACTGAAAGATTAGTTATAAGCATATTATTTAAGGATTTGAATTTTTTCTTTTGTTTGATATATGAGAGATATTTCTAATAAATGTTAGTATAGCTTTAAATTATGAGTACCAATCCCAATTTAATTTTCTAAAATGTTATGTCATACAAACAATGAAATTAAATCTTGAATTAACCTTATACTTAACATGATTATTTTGTGTTTTGTTCTAAAATGGGAATAAAGGAATTTTCCCATTTTAAATTAAATATAATGTATTTTGCTAGTGTTTTCTTTTTTTTTTTTTATTTTTTTTTCAACTTTTATTTATTTTTGGGACAGAGAGAGACAGAGCATGAACGGGGGAGGGGCAGAGAGAGAGGGAGACACAGAATCGGAAACAGGCTCCAGGCTCTGAGCCATCAGCCCAGAGCCTGACGCGGGGCTCGAACCCACGGACCACGAGATCGTGACCTGGCTGAAGTCGGACGCTTAACCGACTGCGCCACCCAGGCGCCCCTGTTAGTGTTTTCTATAACTGTTTAGCCATTGATCAATAGATCAATACATCAAACAGCTATTTCAGTAGGATCTAGCTGGTCCATCTGCAAATACGGAAGTGACCTAGATAAACACAGAGAATCTAAATTCTTTCATTTCACAGATTGAAGACATGATGGATTGAGGATTATCAGAGAAAACATAAATTAACCACATGGTTGGATTTTAACCTTTATTCTGTGATTCATCAGTGTTTCTGTTAAATTTCTTTAAGCTTATATCCCAGTAATTTTTAGATGTTTATTTCAGAATTATTTAATATTTTAATGTATTTTATTTTATTTTATTTTACTTTATTTTATTTTATTTTATTTTTTTACTTATATATGAAATTTATTGTCAAATTGGTTTCCATACAACACCCAGTGCTCATCCCAAAAGGTGCCCTCCTCAATACCCATCACCCACCCTCTCCTCCCTCCCACCCCCCATCAACCCTCAGTTTGCTCTCAGTTCTCAACAGTCTCTTATGCTTTGGCTCTCTCCCACTCTAACCTCTTTTTTTTTTTTTCCTTCCCCTCCCCCATGGGTTCCTGTTAAGTTTCTCAGGATCCACATAAGAGTGAAACCATATGGTATCTGTCTTTCTCTGTATGGCTTATTTCACTTAGCATCACACTCTCCAGTTCCATCCACGTTGCTACAAAAGGCCATATTTCATTTTTTCTCATTGCCACGTAGTATTCCATAGTGTATATAAACCACAATTTCTTTATCCATTCATCAGTTGATGGACATTTAGGCTCTTTCCATAATTTGGCTATTGTTGAGAGTGCTGCTATGAACATTGGGGTACAAGTGCCCCTATGCATCAGTACTCCTGTGTCCCTTGGATAAATTCCTAGCAGTGCTATTGCTGGGTCATAGGGTAGGTCTATTTTTAATTTTCTGAGGAACCTCCACACTGCTTTCCAGAGCGGCTGCACCAATTTGCATTCCCACCAACAGTGCAAGAGGGTTCCCGTTTCTCCACATCCTCTCCAGCATCTATAGTCTCCTGATTTGTTCATTTTGGCCACTCTGACTGGCGTGAGGTGATACCTGAGTGTGGTTTTGATTTGTATTTCCCTGATAAGGAGCGACGCTGAACATCTTTTCATGTGCCTGTTGGCCATCCGGATGTCTTCTTTAGAGAAGTGTCTATTCATGTTTTCTGCCCATTTCTTCACTGGGTTATTTGCTTTTCGGGTGTGGAGTTTGGTGAGCTCTTTATAGATTTTGGATACTAGCCCTTTGTCCGATATGTCATTTGCAAATATCTTTTCCCATTCCGTTGGTTGCCTTTTCGTTTTGTTGGTTGTTTCCTTTGCTGTGCAGAAGCTTTTTATCTTCATAAGGTCCCAGTAATTCACTTTTGCTTTTAATTCCCTTGCCTTTGGGGAAGTGTCGAGTAAGAGATTGCTACGGCTGAGGTCAGAGAGGTCTTTTCCTGCTTTCTCCTCTAAGGTTTTGATGGTTTCCTGTCTCACATTCAGGTCCTTGATCCATTTTGAGTTTATTTTTGTGAATGGTGTGAGAAAGTGGTCTAGTTTCAACCGTCTGCATGTTGCTGTCCAGTTCTCCCAGCACCATTTGTTAAAGAGACTGTCTTTTTTCCATTGGATGTTCTTTCCTGCTTTGTCGAAGATGAGGTGGCCATACGTTTGTGGGTCTAGTTCTGGGGTTTCTATTCTATTCCATTGGTCTATGTGTCTGTTTTTGTGCCAATACCATGCTGTCTTGATGATGACAGCTTTGTAGTAGAGGCTAAAGTCTGGGATTGTGATGCCTCCTGCTTTGGTCTTCTTCTTCAAAATTACTTTGGCTATTCGGGGCCTTTTGTGGTTCCATATGAATTTTAGGATTGCTTGTTCTAGTTTCGAGAAGAATGCTGGTGCAATTTTGATTGGGATTGCATTGAGTGTGTAGATAGCTTTGGGGAGTATTGACATTTTGACAATATTTATTCTTCCAATCCATGAGCAGGGAATGTCTTTCCATTTCTTTAAATCTTCTTCAATTACCTTCATAAGCTTTCTATAGTTTTCAGCATACAGATCCTTTACATCTTTGGTTAGATTTATTCCTAGGTATTTTATGCTTCTTGGTGCAATTGTGAATGGGATCAGTTTCTTTATTTGTCTTTCTGTTGTTAACGTATTTTAAAATGAAGTGCAGTATAGCACAATTAATGAAAAAGGTAAAAATAGCTGATGAGAAAATTTTCTATTCAATTAATCTAGAAGAGAGATGAAAAATTTATTTGGCAAATATTTTGTAATGAAACTGTTAAATTATTCTAGTTATGTAAATAATACAGACTCACTGTAGAAATAATTAAAGTTTAAGGAATCAATAAAAATGCCTGAAAAGCTGCCACCAGCGCTCCCAAGGGGAGTTGTGCAGCCTGTTTCCTCCGCAAAGGTTCCTAGCTACAAGAGAGAGTGGGCGCTGATATCCTGTACTTATCTTTCTTACTAAGCCATATAACCCGGTGTGGGGCTCTGTCTGCCTTAAGCAAGGGTTAATAGCTCCTTATTTATAAAGATGCTGAATGGGCAAATGAAGGCACTGCATGCCTTTCTAAATACATCATGTCATGAGAATGATTGTACATAAAAGCTTATAATGTATATAATATTATGGCAAACAACTTTTTTCTCACTGATATCTACCTCATTATTTAGCATATTTATTAAATAAAACAGTTTTTGTCCAAACTGGAAAACAACCGCCTGACTTTAAAATAATGATATCACCAGTTAACATTTATTAAGCATTTACTGTGCCAGGCTAGTGTAAGCTTTTTATATTTATTAGCTTTTTTAATCTTCAAATGAGAAGGGTATGCCAGTTATCAACATTTTTTGTTTGAGGGAACAGAGGTAGAGAGAGTTTATTTTTATAAAATCACAGAGCCAGGAAATGACAAAGCCAGTTTCCATCCAGCATTCTGGGTCTATAGTCCATACTCTTGATCACGGTAATAAAACTAGAGTGACGAAAATTAGTAATAAAATTATCTCACATGTTTTTATATGAATAAAACAGAACAATCTATTGAAGGAAATAAAAAGAGGATCTAAAAATTTAAAAATCTATACTGTCTTTTTAAATAAGAAGTATTCCTTTGAAAATATCATATTTAACCAAAGTGATTTTGGTTAATCATGAATTTACAATTAGAATTTTATTCAGTTCAGTTTTTTGAAGGATATGCATTAAAGTTAATTACCTTAAATTTTATTTTAAATAATACACTTTTAGAATACACAGTGAAATTATGAAAAAGAAAAATAGTGAGAAAAGCCCACTTGATAGTTCCAGACATAATATAACTTTAACAGTACTGGTTCCCATATTGGCATAGGAATCGGTGAACAAAGT
The DNA here is from genome assembly GCF_014898765.1 of Herpailurus yagouaroundi. Taxonomy (NCBI): domain Eukaryota; kingdom Metazoa; phylum Chordata; class Mammalia; order Carnivora; family Felidae; genus Herpailurus; species Herpailurus yagouaroundi. Next base: position 52,611,943 of record NW_024412404.1, read on the forward strand.
AGAGTCCAGGATTAGATTCCTGAACACTGGGCAGTTTTTATGGCAATAATGTTATTTTTATAAAAGTTCTTAATGGCTCAATCTGTTTGTTTTTAATCATCCTAAACCTTAGATCATGGCTTTTGCATTTACCATTTTTCTGCCTCAGATACTTTAGCCACTATTCCACTCCTACCTAAGATGGACTCACAATAGCCATTTTTCCCCTCATCCTAACACACAGTATGAAATTATCTCACTTGTTTAATTGTTTATGTAAACATAGGTTTTCTTTATTCAATAGAATGTAAGTGTGTGGGCTTAGGACCTTCTCTTGTTGGAACCCATACTTATGAAACTCTGTATCTTTTAGGCAGGCTTTAACTAAATACATAATGATAGAACACATATAAATTATCAACCCATAAGTGAATATGCATATATTGTGGCTATATAGGCAACTATTGTTATTTGACCAAAAATGTTTGGAGATCATGTTATAGGTAATCAAGTAAAAGTGGCTTTACATTTATTTATTGACTTTTTTAGTTTTTAAGTTTATTTATTTACTTGGAGAGAGAGAGATAAAGTGTGTGCACAGCTCGAGTGAGCCAGGAGGGGAAAAGAGAGAGAGAGAGAATCCCAAGCAGGCTCTGTGCTGTCAGCACAGAGCCTGACACAGGGCTCAATCCCACCAGCTGTGAGATCATGATGTTAGCTGAAGTCAAGAGTCGGACGCTTTAACCAACCGAGCCTCCCAGGTGTCCCTAATTTACATTAATTTTTAAATGTATTTACATAAAGTAGTACAAATCTATATTAAACAACTTTAAGCATCAGGCATTCGTTTGAATAAAAATGAGTCTCAAGATTTGTTTTTCCTCATAGTCTATGGAACGTTTGCCTCAAATAAAATCTACGCAGATTCCCATATGTCATTACAGAGTAATGAATAATAGTTCAGCTGCTTAAAGATACTATGAAGCAAAGAAAGTTGGCTTCTGAAGAAGTCGTGCCACATTATACGAAGGCCCCTACATTAGAATCAGTGATGTATAAGCATTGGTAACCATCATCAATCTTCTTTTTTCATTAATGAAAAAAATAAGACCTAATGAGTTTAAGTGTATATTCAGGGCCACAGAATCAGTCCTTTTCAGACTGTGAGTAACAACAAAGTATCTGTGCTTTTTCTCTCATATCTAGCAAATGTTCAACTTTCAGATTTTACCTTTGGAATTATTCTAAATGTTCCAAGCTCAATAGAAAATCTTAGTAATTTTAAGCATGGATAGTACTGTTCAGCAAGCGAAGAAAAACTAGTATTTATTGAATGTTTTTCTTGTAGAGAACAATTTAATATTAATTATTTCATTTAATATTCACAAGAGTGACATTTTTTTTTTCTCCTTAATTTATTTACTGAAGAGTTACACTGTTAGAGCTTGGTGAGAGAGTTCATTATTGGAATTGACTCAGTTTTGTTTATTCATTGAACATATATTTTTTGAGTACTTTGGTGGACTCTGGGGATATTATGGTGAACAAAATGGGTTCTGCTCCATTGATGCTTATAAAGCTGTAGGGAAAATAGGTCTTATACCTCTTATACAATTGCCTAGATATGTGATTGTCATAAGAACTCTGAATGAGAATTCTAGAGGCTTCAGGAATATATTATAAGAGAACCTGACCTAATTTGTGGGACAGGGAATAGGACTGGGTCAGGCAAGAGCACGATGGAGCTTTGACGTGAAGATGACTGCATAGAAGGGTGGTGTGGATGTGCGAATGTGGGGTTGGGAGGTGGGGATGTGGAATCAGTGGGGCAGCAAGCACAAAGGTTGTGGTTGGAAAGAACATGGCCTGTGAGAAACACATCGAACTAGGTGAAAAGAGGCAGGAGATGAAGTATGTGAGATTTGCAGGATCTAAATTATGTGGTGCTATATAGAACATGAGAGGATTTGGACCTTTATTGTAAGAAAAATGGGAGCCATTGCAGGGTGTTAGGAGGAGACTAAAATATTAAATTTTAATTTTAAGATAATCAGTCTGCTTGCAATGTGTCAGCTTGATGAGGTCAATAGCACATGAAAGAAGCCATTTTAGTTCGTTTTCTGAGGCCTGTTTCTGGTGCTACATGTAAAGTATGAACCACTGAGACTGTGAATATATTTGAACTTATATTCACACAAATTTTATCATTTACTAAATAGTTGTCAAAGTTGGCAAATACAGGTATTTATACAAATGATATTGTTTAAAATGTATTTGGATGTTCGAGGCACCTGGGTGGCTTAGTTGCTTGAGTCCAACTCTTGATTTCGGTTTAGGTCATGATCTCATGGTCATGAGATCGAGCCCCATGTTGGGCTCTGGGCTGTGTGTGGAGCTTGCTTGGATTCTCTCTCTCTCTCTCTCTCTCTCTCTTAACCCCTCCTCCACTCACATACTCTCAAAAATAAATAAATAAACATTTAAAAAACTCATATTTGGATCCTTGATATTTTTGTCAAAGTCTAGGTGCATCCCTTTATCAAACCCTCAGGGTGGCTAAATATATGTGTCCAATATTTTCATCATAAGCATCTTTGCTGCAAACATTTTCACCATATAACTAATTGACTGTAAGTCAATTTTGTTATAAAAGGTAAACTCACAAAAAATACAAGAGGGACATTAATTAAAAAGGGCATAATGAAACATGAAAATTGTTAAGAAAATTAAAAATTATTGTGAAACATAAAATATTTGAACACATTTAAAATGTATGTAGGTTCATGGCAATACTGTACAAATAACAGATTTTATTTTGCTGGTTGTCCTTAAGTACTTGTTTTCAAAGTCTTTTGTTCATGCTTTTTATACTTTTTTTTTTGCTTGTTGATTTGTTTCCTCATTTAGTATCACATCTTTTCTTTTTTTGCTAAAAGTTTTTCCTTCATTAAGAGAGATATCAGTTTCTAAATCCTGGGATGCACATTGGTAACTGGGCTTTATATTGTGTTGTGAAAGTGTTCTACACTGTTACTTGTTCTTGCTGTCTTGTCACATACCGGTTGATAGTTTTCCCAAGTCCTGTGGAAATCGCAGGCTCAATGTATAGACCATCATGAGGGCTAAGATTTAAAATGGGAGCACTGAATCAATGGAGAAATGAAACGAAACTGTCACCAGGTGAGAAAACAAAACAAAACAAAAAAAGACTGTCAAGCCAAACTGTCACCTGTTATTTTTTTTTCTCTTTTATGGCAAATCTGCGTTATGGCCAATTACGCAACAAATATGATTGTGGCAAAGATGCTTACAGTGAAACTACATAGAACGAAATATATAAAATCATGAACTCATATATTTATGAACAAATATGTAGTTATATATAAATATACATATGAGAATCTGTTTGATATTTTGGAAGTTTTTAGAATTCATTCAGAGCCAATATGGTGAATAAGGAAATAGAAATAACATTGATTGAATGCCTTCATTTTATGAGATGGTCTTTTCTAAGCCAAATACACACTAGCATAATTATGTTTAACCCATAGAATAATCCTATAAGATAGGCAGTTTTATATACCCATTGCAGCATCATATTTCACTAAGGTTAGTTAACCTACATAACATAACCCAGTCGGTGAATGGGTGATTGCAGTTCACATCTCCTCAGATACTGTGGAGAATGCTCCATTAAAAGTGAAACACAATATGAATTGATGAAAAAGCAAATAATAATGCTTCAGTTTCTTTCTCAGAATATCCAAATTAAAAACTTCTGAAACAATTCAACATTTATATAATAATTATTCTGAGCTGAAATTTGTATGAACAGTATCATCGATATACACAAGTCAAGATCACTTTCATTTGTGAACCTGATGTCTGCCTTCCTGCATCTCAGATTATATAGATATTTCTAATATACGTTTTGATGATTTTTCCACTGGTTATTATCTTCTCAGAAAATACAGTAGTTCATGCAGCTTTTGTTGAAAAACTAAAACAAATACTCACTATTTGCTTTTCATCGCCTCACATATGTGATGTCCTCAGAAGCTTTCTTTATAGTTCAAGATCTCTTTCAAAAGATCTTTTGTTGCAGCATTTAAATTTTTAGTCATCGTTTCCAATTAATCATTAATTTGCTGTAATATCTGACCTCTTTAAGTATTTTGTACATATTCAAGGCTTTCCTCTTGATATTCTGTTTGCATGACTCCTTTTTTTGATGCTGTGCTTTATTCATGACCTTAATTTTGTATGTAACATGTTATTAATTCTTCCCAGTAAATAGCAGCCATTTTTTTTTTTTTTTTTTGGTCCATGACTGCTAGTCCAGTACTGACTGAACTATCTAAAAAAAATTGGCTACTGCATGTTGGAATTCAACCCTTGGTTTGTTCTAGTCATAGAAGATTAGCAAGAGAGATAGATTATTTTACATGTTTTTTTGTCCTATACCTATGAAGTGAATTAGAAATGAGATATGCCATTTTTAGACAGATATATAGCCATATAAATCTAATTACCTAATCCTTAAGTGTAAATCATTTGAAAAACATGTTAAAGATCAAAGATCAAAAGAAAAATGTCCTCTGAGCACCACTTTTAAAAATCTCCTTTTTTTTGGCCCAATTATGGTAGTAATGCATGTTCATTCTAGAAAAGAAACAACAAGACAAATTAAAATTGCTAATAATTCTTTTACCCAGAGAAAGCTATTGCTAACATCGCATTGGATATTTCCCCAGTCATTTATTTATGTACATAGATAAGTAAATAAAGGAAGGCATTATTCAGCCTTCCTTCCCCAAAGATGTACATATCCTAATCCCTAAAATTTATGAATATTTTACTTTAAATGGTAAACATGAATTTGCAGATTTGATTAACTTGATGATCTTGATATGGGGAGAGCATTCTTGTGGACCCAGTGTAATTACAAGTATTCTTACGAGAGGGAGGCAGAGGGAGATTTGACGACAGCACTGGGAGATGGAATCATGGGAAAAAAGAGGTTGGAAAGAGGACAGAGCCATGAGCTAAGGAATGAACAATTTTTAGAAGCTGGAAAAGGCAAGGAAGTGAATTTTTTTTGAGTGCTTCCAGAACAAACCACTCCTAACTTTGTTTTACTGTGTAAGTTTCATTTGGACCTCAGACTTCCAGAACTATGAGAATAAATTCACGTTGTTTTAAGCCACTGAATTTGTTATTTGTTACAGCAGCAGTAAGAAACTAATACACACATTTTGTGTATTTATTTCTTCTCCAAACATCAGATCACAAAGGAAATATTTCTCAAAATTATTCTTTATTATTCATTAATTTTTAATTTATCCTTATAATATCTTTATGCCATTTTTTTTGCTCTCTTGTAACTATCAGTGTACCATAGTTTTCAGATAATTTTATCCTTTTTTTTTTGTATTGACAGTTTAAAACTTAAATTTTATGTTTTATTTTTAACATGAAGTCTACCCTCTTAAAAATAATTTAAGTGTACAACACAGTACTGGTAATTGTAGGGACAATGCTGGAGAGCAAATCTCTAGAACTTTTTTACCTTGCGTATTTGACACTTTATGTCTTTTATTTAGCCATTCTCTGCTGTCCCCCTCCTTTGGTTCCTGGCAACCACCGTGCTACTCTCTGATTTATAAGTTTGACTATTTTAGATACATTATACAAATAGAATTATGCAGTATTTGTCCTCCTGTGATTGGTTTATTTCATTTAACTCCAGCAGCTTTACTTCTGGGTGTTTATCTAAAAGAATTAAAATCAGGATCTCAAAGAGATAATAGCACTGTAGTGTTCATTGCACCACTATTCAGAATAGCCAACACATAAAAACAGCTTAAATTTCCATTGGCAGATGAATGGAAATCCTGAAATGTGTGTCATGGATGAAACTTGAGACATATATGCAGATTTTTAAAAAGTTCTTTTAAATTTTTAATGTGAAATAATTACAGGTTTACAAATATTTGCAAATATTTCTTTATGATCTTGACCCTTGGAAAGTGTTGGACACATATTTATAGTATTTGATGTTTTTTTCATGATTAAATTCAGGTTATGCATTTTTACTAGGATAGGATAGCACAGAAGTGATGTGTGTCTTTCTCAGTGAATCCTATTAGGAAGCTTATGATACCAGTTTTTCCCATCACTGATGCTGTTATCTTTGATCAGTTGTTAATCAACTGTACCACTTTGTACCACTTTGTTCACTCTAGAGCTACTGGTTTTTGTTTTTGTTTTTTCGTATTTAATGAGTAATTTATGAGGAAATTTTTTGAAATTAGGTAAATATCCTATTTCTCATTATACTATCACCCACTATTTTTACTATACATTGACAATTCTTACCTGAAAGAATTATTATCAATGTGCTTGCCAAATGGTGATTTTCTGTTGTGTTATTTCTTCTGCATTTATTTCTTCTGCAATAAGGAAGAGCTGTTCCTCTTCTCTCAGTTATTTGTTTATTCAGTTATTTGTTTATAGCAGTATTGCCTTATGGATATGTATTTTATGGCTTATAATGAATTACTATTATTTTATAGCTGTTTCCTAGATTTGGCTATTGGGAATACTTCACATTGTCTCCTGCTTCCTTCTGGCACGACTCCATCATTTTCTGAGTGCTTTCTTATTTTCTTGCACTGCAAGATATTTCAGACTCACCTTGTGCTTTTCCTGCCCTTTCCCTGGAATCAACCATTTTTCCAGGAAGCCATGGTTTTTTATATTGGAGAATGGTATTTAGAAACCAAAATATGGGAGCTACATATGCTCATTTGGTTCTGGGGTGTTGTTCTTTCTTTCCTTTTTTAAAAAAGTATTTCTTAAATTAAGTCACCAAGTGTATGTGTGTGTATGTGTGTGTGTGTGTATGTATATATATGTATATATATGTGTGTGTGTGTATATATGTGTGTGTGTGTGTGTGTGTGTGTGTGTATATATATATACTATCTTATTTTTAAAGCTTTTATTTAAATTCCAGTTAGTTAACATACACTGTAATACTGGTTTCAGGTGTGCAATATAGTGATTCAGCACTTCTGTACAACGCCTGATGCTCATCACAAGTGTACTCCTTAATTCCTGTCACGTATTTAACCCATCCTCCCTTCTGGTAACTATAGTTCTCTGTAGTGAAGAGTCTGTTTCTTGGTTTGCCTCTCTTTTTTTCACTTTGGTCATGTGTTTTGTGTTTTAAATTGCACATACAAATAAAATCATATGGTGTTTGTTTTTCTCTGAGTTCTTTAGCTTAGCATAGTACTCTAGAGAGTATTATGGAACTCCACTGTCTTGCTTTAATTGAAACTTACTGTGCCCTGAAACCTTGCTGTTCTCCAAGGGAAGATCTGAATGTTTTTTCTTTCGAAATGTTGATTAGGCATGGGAATAGTATCTGCCTTGGTCCCTTTGACATTGACAAATAATTGCTTTTCTTTACCTGTTCAAGAATTTCATCTCCTCTGAAGCAGTATTCCACCTCTCCTTGTTGCTGCCTTTCATGGAAATCTTGTGCACTCCATTTAATATTTTATCCACTTACTACATTTTCACTTGCCTCATTGTCTTTCTGTTATTATCCCTCATGACATGATTCTAGAATTCAATTTCCATATGTACTTTAATTATGTATTAGGTTTTTTGTGTTCAATTTTCAAAAAGACTTATAGGATGTAAACACTATACTCCCAGGACAGCTTTGTTATAAGCAAAATTAAGGATTTTAAAAAAGTCTGGAGATCTTAGATATTAAGCTAATTGTGTAATTGTTAATGCAGTGTGTTTTTTGTTTTGTTTTGTTTTGTTTTGTTTTGTTTTGTTTTGTTTTTTTGGTGGAGAGGTAGGCATAATCACCAATCTACTAAAATAGCCCCCAAATAAGAGTTGTAGGTGCTTATATTTTTATATTATATCTGGCCACATGTTAAACTTATAGTTATAATTGTTTTATATTTCCTGGTAAACAATCTGATCTTAGCCATAAAAAGATAATTTTGTTTTCTTCTTTTGTTCTAACTTGAAATTGGTCATCTATTCACTGCCAGACCTTTTTGTTATGCTGCTTCCTTATTTGTATTTGTCTCTTAGTTTTAGAATGGGCAGGAGTAATTTTTTTTTCAGGAGAATAATATATAGATCATGTACTTTTAGGACATTTGCTTGCCTGAAATTTATCACTATGTTGCTTTTCTGTGTGGACAGCATGGTTGAATATACATATTCTATAAATAACTGGTCCAGTTTCTTGTCTTTTGACATATATTGTTACTTTAGAAAACTTGGCATCTTAACTTATCATCCTTTGTAAATAACTCATTTGTCTCTGTGAATGTGTGTGTATGTATAACGTGTGCACATGCCCACAGGGATGTGCCCACATGTCAGTAGTATTTTTTAAATAACAGCTTTATTGAGATATAATTCAGATACTCAACTCTTATTCTTTTTAAGGTGTACACTAAAGTGGTTTTTAGTATATTCAGAAAGTTGTGTGACCATCACCATGATCTAATTTTAGAACATTTTCACCACTCCTAAGAGAAACCTAGTACATATTAACAGTCACTCCTCATTCTTCCTTCCCCCAAACCCTAACAAATCTTCTTTCTATCTCTATGGATTTGTTTTCTATCTCTATGGATTGTTATTATATGTATATAATATACATTATATATATCAGAGTAAACCAATATATATATATATATATATTATATATATTATATATTATATATATTATATATATGTTATATATATAAATGATATTGTGGAATATGTGGCCTTTTGTGACTGGCATCTTTTATTTTTATCATAATGTTTTAAGATTCATTCACGTTAAACAAGGATCACTACATCATTCCTTTTTATGGCAAAATAGTATTTCTTTGCATGGACATAATTCATTTTGATTACCATTCACCAACTGAGGGACATTTGGGTTTTTTTTTATTTTGGGGCTGTTATGAATAATGCTGGATTCTTTTGATCTTTTATGTAAGGTATTTCAATATTTAGGTTTTAGTCTTCAACAGGTCTTTTCTATCGTATATTTAATACATATGTATATAATATGTGTATATTATTTATGCTTTTTCCGATTTGTTACAATGTCTGCTTTAACAACATTAGTCATGCATATATTCAAAATTTCTATGCCTATTTTTTTTTTTGAGTGATTTTCATCTGTTCTCTGGGAGGCTTTTTCAGATTTGACCTATATGGCACTGATACAGTTTTATGTTATTTTAATTATTTTATCTTCTGATTCTATTATTCTGTTTAATTTTACCGTTATTTTATTACTTTATTGGTTTTTTTTACAGTTTTAATTTTTAGCTCGTTTTTATTGTAGTCTTCATTGTTATTTCCTCCATCTGTCATTTGTTGCATTTTTTTAGATTTTCCCTTTTTTTGATGCATACTGAATAGATATTTTAAATGACTAGACAGCTACTCATGTTAAATTATTATATATACTTAATCTATAGTGATAAAATGATATTTTTCTCTTCTCACTATGCTAGTCAAACTAACACAATCAAAGATGTCAACTTTTTTCTCTTTGTTTTCACTTCCTTATCTATACATTTAGGATCATATTCACTTTAAGGCCTATCAAGTTTATACAAAAAGTGAAAGAGATATAAAGAAGAGTGACTGTTTTTGTATCTGTTTTACTCCTGTTTGTAGACTTCATTTTTAGATACAATTAGGAAATTAATTGAGAACTTCTGATTTTCCTGGAATTATCACAGATTGCTGCTTGTTAGCCAAGATATTTAAAAGCTAGCTGTATTCTTTATAGGTGTTCCAAACTTCAGGGTTCAGTCTGTGAAATCAGAGGATTGATTTATACAGTGTGTATGATTTCTTAAAGTTGTGAAATATATCCCTCTTGTTTTTTCAGTCCACAAAGTTTTCAGATAATTGTTTCTAATCAGTAATATATTTGAACATGCAGTATGCAGTTTATATTTTTTTAATTATGAAATTTCAATTACACTTCAAAGATAGTGCACGTACTTTAATGTATATATATTATATATACTTTCACAGTATATATAATATCATTTGAAAGTTGTGAATGCTACTGAGGTTTAGTAAAACTTAACTCTTTGCTATATTTCTTGCAGCAATACAGGCTCCAACTCTGCTCACCTTAGTGCAGGATGAATATGGTTTATAAATATATATTATATTTATATATTTATATATAATATATTATATTATATAATAATATATTATATAATATATAATTTATATATTATATATTTTATATTTATAAATATATGTTTATATATTTATATATTATTTATATATTTATATTTATATATATTTGTAAAATATATATTATATAATATATAATATTTATATATATTTATAAAACCATATATATGTGTGTGTGTGTGTGTATATATATATATATATACACACACACATATATATACGGTTTGTTGATGTTTCCAGATTGCAGATGCTCTAGCACTGAGGTGGGGATATATAGGAAGCAAAAACAGCAAATAAACCATACTCCACAAACCTAGGGAATGCACCACTGGGCCATGAGTTCTGAGCTCATTGCCTTTTACCTACCGAAGGACATCATTCTAAACTTTCTCCTCTCTCTCCTGTCTCATCAATTTTTCCCTTTCTTATAAATTTGTATTTATGCCAATCAGTATAAAAACATGCAATTTCTCCTAATTTAAAAAGTTGTTCTCCCTAAAAGACAACCTAGTGAATGGGAGAAGCGAAGTATATAAAGAACTTTTACAACTCAACACCTAAAAAGCAAATAATCTAATTTAAAAAGGGCAGAAGACATAAATAGACATTTCTATAAGGAAGACATACAGATGGCCGATAGACACATGAAATGATGCTTAACATCATTCATGAGCAGAGAAATGCAAATCAAAACCACAGTGAGATATCACCTCACACCCTTCAGAACGGCTAAAATCAACAGCACAATAAACAACAGGTGTTGTCAAGGATGTAGAGAAAGGGGAACCCTCTTAACACTGTTGGTGGGAATGCAAAGTGTTAGCCAACGTGGAAAACAGTATGGAGGTTCATCAAAAAAATAAAAATAGAACTACCATATGATCCAGTAATTCCACTTCTGGGTATTTAGCCAAAGAATATGAAAACACTAATTAAAAAAGATATATGCACTCCTATGTTTATTGCAGCATTACTTACAATAGCCAAAGTATGGAAGCAGCCCAAGTGTCCATCAATAGATGAATGGATAAAGACAATGTGGTATATGTATACACTGGAATATTAATTCAGCCATAAAAACGAAAGAAATCTTGCCTTTTGCAATAACATGAATGGATCCAGAGAGTATAATGCTAAGTGAAATAAGTCAGCCAGAGGAAGACAAATGCCATATGATTTCACTCATATATGGAATTGGAGAAAACAAAGCAAAACAAATGAACAAAGGAAAAATAATAAGAGACTAAAAATAATAACACTAAAAAAAAGGGGGAAAAACCAAAAAAAAAAAAACTAAAGAAAACAAGGGGGGGGGGGTGGGGGGGATGGATGGAATAGGTTAAGGGCGCTAACAGTACACTTAACTTGGGGAGCACTGAGAATGTGTAGAACTTTTGAATCACTGTATTGTACACCTGAAACTAATTTAACACTGTATGCTAACTATATTGGGTTAAAAAAAAAAGTAATTCTCTCACCTCTCTTGTTCACACTTAGCCCTCCTGCTAGTTCGTCATTACTCTGTATCTATGAATAATGCAATAAATTGAGTTGATTCATAATCAAACAGGACTTCCTTTTTTTTCCACTTAAAAATATATATTAAAATAAAAATAAACCTGAAGGAAAGAATTACCAGAATGCAGCCCTTTGCATAGTAGTTCAAGAATAAGGGAAGGGCAAGGAAGGGAAAGAAAGGGAAGGGGACTTCTTATTTTGTATACCATAATGAAGTGGTTCATTAAAGCAATATAAAAACTTCTTTTCAGATTATGTACATTTGCATAAACGTGGTACACCTTTTAAATGTCAGTGTTTTATGTCCTGTACTGTATTTAGCTAAGAATTTCAGAGTAAATTTCAGCATTAAGATACGTGTTTTAAGTGCCAGGTAATTACTCATTTGTAACCCCCCCCCCCTAAAAATATACCAGCAAAATGACTAAAACTGGTGGGGGTAGAAGTAGGTCATCTCCTAGTTAAGTAGAAAATTGCACACTTGGTTTCTGGAAGACTTTGCTTTAAGCAGCTTTAAAAGGAAACATTTTGGGAGCACCTAGGTGGCTCAGTCGGTTAAGTGTCCGACTCTTGATCTCAGCTCAGGTCTTGATCTCAGGGTCGTGAGTTCAAGTTCTGTCTTGGGCTCTGTGCTGGGCATGAAGCCTACTTAAAATTTTTTAAAAAAATTAGTAATTATCATTCACTGATAGGTACTCTTATTAGTCACTTGAATTGAGTGATACTCCTACTAGGTTCGTTCCAGGATTCAGACTTATATTTTTAGCCCAGCTGACATTAGGAATGATCATTACCATATATAATATACATTATACTTGCCTTGTACTTCCAACTCCAATAAATGAGAACAGTAAAATCAAAGTTGAATGCCTGGCAAAGAATTCGATTGGACACGATTGTGGCACAGGCTAGAGTCTATAAAAGCAGAAGAAAGTCTGTGCGCTTGGGGCATTTCAGCCTCTGCTTATAGCTACGTTGGTGTCCCGTGCCCCAATCCTTACTTCCAAGGAGTTATCTGCTCTTGACTTCTCAATACTTAGTTTCAAGCCCCCCCCCCCAAATTACACACACACACACACACACACACACACACACACACACACACACACACACGTGCATAATTATGCAAATTCTTGAAATTAGTTTTGAAGTGTTTACATTTCCTCAGTCGTATTTTTCCTTCATTTTGAATAGATATTACCTGCCCTCAATATTGCAGTTCTCTCAGCCCCGGCCCACTGCAACTGACAGGGGTGAACACTATTCTCTTTTTTAAACACAAAGACACTAAGTTCCGGTTTTATTCCTATCTCATAGCTTGCTCTCTCAGCCTCCTTTGTTGGCGCCTCCTGAGGATCTGATTAGTTGCATTGGTGTGCCTCAGGGCTTATTCCTTGCAATTCTGCTCTTTAACTGTTGATTTCCTGGCTTCATTGTATCAAATCTCCTCTAAAGTGTTGATGATTTCCAACTTGTCCTCTCTGAAACAAACTGTTGAGCTCAATTCAGCGGATCACTTAGAAATTAAGTATCTCAACCTTCCCATTTTCAAAACTAAGCTCACATTTTTCCTCCGACTCCCCCAAAATAAAACCTAGTCTTACTCGTCTCAGTTAATGCTCTCATTTTGTATGCTCTTGGATCAAAAAAGTTTACCTTTCTTTTTTTCAAATGCTACATCTGGTTATTCAACTAAACCTGTGTGTTGTACCTACCAAATACATTCCTAGTGACTGACCTCTTCTTGTGACCTCCACTGCTGTCACCCTCGCCACCATCACTTCTTGGCTGCGTCTTGCCACAGCTTCTTCTTCTTCTTTTTTTTTTTTTTTCAACGTTTATTTATTTTTGGGACAGAGAGAGAGACAGAGCATGAACGGGGGAGGGGCAGAGAGAGAGGGAGACACAGAATCGGAAACAGGCTCCAGGCTCTGAGCCATCAGCCCAGAGCCCGATGCGGGGCTCGAACTCCCGGACCGCGAGATCGTGACCTGGCTGAAGTCGGACGCTTAACCGACTGCGCCACCCAGGCGCCCCATTGCCACAGCTTCTTTACAAGAATCCTAATTAAGACTTCTGGGGTTTGTTGTTGTTGTTGTTAGGTTTTTGTATTTATTTCCTGTGTCTGGATTGTATTTTCGTCAGTAAACTCCATGGCTTATATTCCTACTATCTTCGATCTTTAAGTGTTCCTTCTCAAAATTGCAACCATACCCCTACCCCAACAGCAATTTCTTTCCTTTATGCTAGTTTCTTTTTCTTGAAAACACTCATTGGCATCTGTTATACTATATACTTAGGTTATTTACTGACTTCTAATGTCCATCCAATAAAATATGTAAGTTTCACGAGGGCAGAAATTTTTACTTATTGTTGTGTTCCCTGTGCCTAGAACTCACTGGCCTATTGAATTTGCTGCTATAGTTTCTGGCAGTCAGGTGAAAATTGGAAATATGACCTTTTGCATAATTCTCATTATCTCATATAAATTCTGAGAAGGACGAAGTGTAGCCTTACAGTAAATTGTACAGGAAATACATGAGGTGGACCTTATAAAGTATATAGTAAACAACATGAAGAATGATGCCTTGATAATTTTAACAATAATTTCAGCGATATTATACCTGTCTTTACTTTTTATTTTAATAGTGTGTAATGGCTGAGGGCATAACGTGAAAGATATATATCCAGAACATAGAAGTCATCTGTAAAATAATTTGAAATGTTTTTGTAAAGGTGGCAGTTTAACATTAATGAGTAATTCTTTACTCCTATATAGCCTATGAAGCTATTCATGATATATAACATTCAAATGTTTCACCTTGGTTTCAACATTATATATGAACAAAATTAATAATTGTTTACTCCAATTTCTTTTTGTCAATTGTTAATGAGGCAGTTCTGTAGAATGATGTTTATCATAGGGACATTTTAAAAATGCTAAAGATAAAAATTACCATAATAATAAAGGAACAAATAAATGCATTTTATTATGTGATGAAATAATATTTATCATTTAAAGTTCATGTTTTCAAAAAATTTTGACTTTCTGAAAGTAGGGTACCAAAATGTCTTCCTGTCTGTTTTTCTATCTATAAAATTTTAAATGGAATAAAATGCACCAAAATGTTGCCTATATTTTTCTCTAGTTGTAACGTTATGGTTGACTTTTAGTTTATTTTTTACTTTTGTGTAGTTTCCAGAATGTCTGTTGTGTTTGTAGAACTTTTGTAATGACAACAGAAGTAATACATATAATTTTTAAAGAATTAGGACTTCTTCCCTATCTGTATTTTGCTTTTTGTTGCTCGATGACAAATAATTATATTTTGTCAATCTTGAATGGGCCACTAATAATTAATGAGAATAATTTTTAATACTGATATGCAATATGCTTTCACCTAACTTTTGTTTATCAAGTAGTTTGTAAAAGTGCATATCAGGATTGTATTTTTTTCCCCACAGACAGCCTTTTGATTGACTATCAGTTTACCTTCAGCTTATTACAGGAAGATGATCGCCACCATACTGCCATAAACTTCATAGCGAACCCAGAACAGGTGAGAAAATAATTTAACTTTTATAATTATTATATTACTATCTAGGGCTATAAATTTTTTGTTATTTTTATTGTAATTTTAACTGCTTCTCAGAATTATCTTACTACAGGGCTTTTGAAGAAAGACTTATCCTGTTAATTTTTTCTTTTCATAAAATTACGTATCCTTGTAATCTAGGGAGTTTAATATTTCAGATTCTGCAAAGTCCTACAATTTAAATTATACATTTTTATTATTTTTTCAGTCTTATAGCAGTGTTTGTGCATGTAATTATGCTCTCAAACTCAGGGTAGCCTTATTTGAAAATAAAGCCCAGACATTAAAAACATGTTATATTAAATATGTTCCTTTTTTTAATAAATCTACTGGTTTATCTAAGTTAGATGAATACTGGCTTCATTTTTATCATTTTTATTGAGATGCAATTGACATACTACATTGTATAAGTTTAAAGTGTATAATATGTTGCTTTGATACATTTATATATTGCAATATTACCATAATAGCATTAGCTAACACCTTTATTATGTTACATAATTATCATTTCTTTTTTGTGGTGGGACTAATTCAAATTTAATTTTAGTAACTTTGAAGTATATTATATTGTCCGTAATAACTATGCAGTGCATTTGATCTCCAGGACTTACTCATCTACTGGTTATAAGTTTTTATCCTTAAACAACATCTGCCCAATTTCCCCAAGCCCCAGCCCCAAGGGGTTTTATGAGTTTGGCTTTTCTAGATTACACATGTAAATGGTATCCTTACAAGTATTTGTCTTTCTCTGTTGGACTTATCTCACTTAGCATAATGGAGTACTTGTTTTTTCAATCAATTTACTGCATCAGTGTTATAATTTTAAAACTTGATGAAGTTTAACTTTATGAAAGAATAATTATCAGTAATCATAGGAAAAGGCTCTAAGTTTGTTTGAAAGTAACACATACATTCCCATCCATCTGAGACCTAATCTAGTTAAAAAGTCAAAGGAATGGGAATATCAGCCATTTGGTTTATTTTGGTGGAGTTTTCGTTCTTTTGAAACTGAAAATAACTCTTTCAAATGAAGATGTTAGAAAAGTGAAGATGTTGGTGAAATATTTGAATCATTCTTTTTTATTTCATGTGGTTAGAGCATTAACATGAGATCTACTCTCCTAAAAGTTTTTAAGAGTTCACATACAGTAATGTAAACTATAGATGCTATGTTGTACAGAAGTAGAACTTATTCTTCTTGCATAACTGAAACTTTCATCTGTTGAATAGTAATTCCTTATTCCCCCGCCCACCCTTCCACCCCACCTCAGGCAATCACCAGTCTCTTCTCTGTATCTCTAAGATCAGGGTTTGGTTTTGTTTTGTTTAGATCACACATATAAGTGAGATCTTACGGTATTTGTCTTCCTCTGACTTATTTCATCTAGCATTATACTCTCCAGGTCCATTCATGATGCAAATAGCAAAATATTTTTTATCGCAAAATACTATTCCCTTGTGTATTTATACCACAACTTTTTTGTCCATTCATCCATTGATGGACACTTACATACATTCCATAAATTGGGTATTATAAATCATACTGCAATGAAGATGGGGTACTTTTTTTGTTTTTCTTTTTTTTTAAATTTACTTTAGATAAACTTTTGTTTTCTTTTTAGATAAATACTCAAAAGTGGAATTGATGGATCATATGGTAGTTTTATTTTTAATTTTTTCAGGAACTTCCATATTCTTTTCCATAGTGTCTGCACTAATTTACATTTCCACCAACAGTGCATAAGAGTCTCCTTTTTGCCACAACCTTGCCAACACTTGTTATTTGTTGTCTTCTTGGTAATAGTCATTTGAGCCAGTATGAGATGATATCTCATTATGGTTTTGATTAGCATTTCTGTGATGAATAGTGATGTTGGGCAGCCTTCTGTGGTCATCAGTATGTCTTCATTAGAATAAGTCACAGGAATAAAAGGTACAACAGGGGGAATACAGTCAATGACATTGTAATAATGTTGTATGGTGACAGATGGTAGCCGCACTTGTGGTTAGCATAGAGATGTTGAAACAGTATATGCACGTTTATACACAGACGCTAATGTAACATTGTTTGTCAGCTATACCCCCAAAATTTTTTAAAAAGTCTCTTCAGTTCCTGTGTCCATTTTCATTTTTATTTAAATTCCAATTAGTTAACATACAGTGTAATGTTAGTTTCAGACTTGAATTTAGCAATTCATCACTTAAATACAACGCCCAGTGCTCATGACAATAAATGCCCTCTTTTATACCCACCACCATTTAAGCCATCCCCCTACCCACCTCCCCTACAGTAACCCTCAGATTGTTCTCCATAATTAAGAGTCTGTTTTCTGGTTTGCCTCTCTCTCTTCTCCCCCCCATGTTTATCTGTTTTGTTTTCAAATTCCACATGAGTGAAATCATATGGTGTTTGTCTTTCTCTGAGTTATTTTATTTTGCATAATACACTATAGCTCCATCCATGTTGTTGCAAATGGCAAGATTTCATTCTTTTTGATGACTGAGTGATATTTCATTGTATAGGTATACCACATCTACCTTATCCCTTCATCAGTCAGTGGACGTCTAGGCTCTTTCCATACTTTGGCTATTATTGATAATGCTGCTATAAACATAAGGGTTCATGTATCCCTTTGAATCGGAATTTTTGTATCCTTTTGGTAAATACCTAGTAGTGCAATTGCTCGATCATAAGGTAGTTCTATTTTTAACTTTTTGAGAAACCTCCATCCTGTTTTCCAGAGTGGCTGTATCAGTTTGAATTCCTACCAAGGTTGTAACAGTTCCCCTTTCTCTGGAGCCTCACAAACATCTGTTCTTTCCTGTGTTGTTAATTTTAGCCATTCTGACAGGTGTGAGGAGGTATCTCATCATGGTTTTGACTTGTATTTCCCTGATGGTGAATGATGCTGAGCATTTTTTCGGGTGTCTGTTGGTCATCTATGTCTTCTTTGGAAAAATGTCTATTCATTTCTTCTGCCTGTTTTTTAACTGGATTATTAATTTTGGAGTGTTGACTCTGATAAGTTCTGGATGCTAATCCTTTATCAGATGTGTCATTTCCAAATATCTTCTCCCATTGCAGTAGGTTGCCTTTTAGTTTTGTTGATTCTTTCCTTTGCTGTGCGGAAGCTTTTTATCTTGATGAAGTCCCAATAGTTTATTTTTGCTTTTGTTTCCCTTTCGTAAGGAGACATATCTAGTAAAAGTTGCTAGTGCTGATGTCAAAGAGAATACTTCCTGTGCTCTCCTCTAGGATTGTGATAGTTCCCTGTCTCAGATTTAGGTCCTTTATCCATTTTGAACTTATTTTTGTATATGGTGTAGAAAAGCGGTCCAATTTCGTTCTTCTGCATGTGACTATCCTATCCAGTTTTCCCTTCACCATTTGCTGAAGAGATTTTTTTCCATTGGATAGTCTTTCCTGCTTTGTCGAAGAATAGTTGACCATATAAATGTGAGTTCATTTCTGAGTTTTCTATTTTGTTTCATTTATCTGTGTTTCTGTTTTTGTGCCAGTACCATACTGTCTTGATGATTACAGCTTTGTAATATAACTTGAAGTGTGGAATTGTGATGCCTCCAGCTTTGCTTTGCTTTTTCAAAATTTTTAGGGGTCTTTGTGGTTCCATACACATTTTAGGATTGTTTGTTCTAGTTCTGTGAAAAACGCTGGTGGCATTTTGATAAGGATTGCATTAAATGTGTATACTGGTTTGGGTAGTATAGACGTTTCAGCAACAATTGTTCTTCTAATCCATCAGCATGGAGCGTTTCTCCATTTCTTTGTGTCATCTTTAATTTCTTTCAAAAGTGTTCTATAGTTTTTGGAGTACAAACCTTTTACTTCTTTGCTTAGGTTTATTCCTAGGTATTTTATGGTTTTGGTGCATCTGTAAATGGGATCAATTCCTTGATTTCTCTTTCTGCTTGCTTCCTTATTGATGTATAGAAATACAACAGATTTCTGTATATTGATTTTGTATCCTGCAACTTTACTGAATTTATTTATCAGTTCTAGCAATTTTTTTGGTGGAATGTTACAGGCTTTCTATGTATAGTATCATGTCATCTGCAAGTTGTGAGTTTTACTTCTTCCTTGCTGATTTGGGTAACTTTTATTTCTTTGTTGTCTGATTGCTGTGGCTAGGACTTCGAGTTCTTTGTTAAAAAAGAGTGGTGAGATGTACCTATGCTGACTGTAGAGGAAAAGGCCTCAGTTTTTCTCCATTGAGGAGGATATTAGCTGTGGATTTTTCATATGTAGCCTTTATCATGTTGAGGTATATTCCATTTAAACATACTTTTTGAGGGCTTTTTATAATGAATGGATATTGTACTTTGTCAAATGTTTTTTTCTGCATCTGTTGAAATAATCATACGATTTTTATCCTTTGCTTTATTAATGTAATGTATCACATTGATTGATTTGCAAATATTCAACCACCCTTGAAACCCAGGAGTAAATTCCATGTTATTATGGTGAATGATTGTTTGAATGTATTGTTGGATTCAGTTTTCTAGTATTTTATTGAGACTTTTTACATCTCTGTTCATTAGAGATATTGGCCTGTTGTTCTCTCTTTTGTCTTTATCTGGTTTTGGTATCAGGGTAATGCTGGCCTCATAAAATGAATTTGGAAGGTTTTCCTCCTTTTCTATTTTTTGGAATATTTTTTTAAGAGTAGGTATTAACTCTTTGAAGTGTTTAGTAGACTTCACCGTCTGTTCTTGGACTTTTATTTGATGGGAAGTATTTGATTACTGACTTAGTTTCTTTGCTGATTGTTGGTCTCTTCACATTTTCTATTTCTTTCTGTTTGAGTTTTGATAGTTTATATGTTTCTGGATTTTATCAGTTTCTTAGTTTGTTCAATTTGTTTTTCATATTATTATAATTGTTTGAATTTCTGTGGTGTTGGTTGTTACTTCTTTTCTCTCATTTGTGCTTTATTTATTTGGTTTTTTTTTCTCTTTTCTTTTTGATATATCTCACTAGGGATTTACCAATTTTATTAATTCTTTCAAAGAACCAGCTCCTAGTTTCATGGATATGTTCTATTGGTTTTTAGTTTCTATATCATTTATTTCTGCTCTAATCTTTATTATTTCCCTTCTGCTGCTGCTTCACCTTCATTTGTGCCTTTTCTGCCTCCTTTAGGTATAAAATAAGGTTTTTTATTTGAGATTTTACTTTCTCCTTGAGGTAGGCCTGTATTGCTATAAACTTACCTCTTAGGACCACTTTTGCTGCATTCCAAAGGTTTTAGACCGTTCTGTTTTCATTTTCATTTGTTTCCATGTATTTTAAAGTTTCTCCTTTGATTTCTTCTTTGACCCATTCATTGTTTGGTAGCATGTTGTTTAATCTCCATGTATTTGTGCTTTTTTCAATTTTTTTCTTAGGGTTGACTTCTAGCTTCATAGCATTATGTTCAGGAAAGATACATGGTATGATTTCAGTCTTTTTATATTTGTTGAGGCCTGTTTTGTGACCTAGTATGTGATCTATTCTGGAGAATGTTCCATGTGCACTTGAAAAGAATGTATGTTTTGTTGTTTTATGATGGAATGTTCTGTTTTGTGTGTCATTCGAAGCCATTCTTTCCTTGTTGATTTTCTGTTTACATGATTTGTCCGTTGGTATAAGTGGGGTGTTAAGGTCCCATAATATTATTGTATTATTATATATTATTTCCTTTATATTTGTTATTAATAGTTTTTTTAATATTT
The DNA here is from genome assembly GCF_014898765.1 of Herpailurus yagouaroundi. Taxonomy (NCBI): domain Eukaryota; kingdom Metazoa; phylum Chordata; class Mammalia; order Carnivora; family Felidae; genus Herpailurus; species Herpailurus yagouaroundi. The sequence continues at coordinate 52,633,029 of NW_024412404.1, forward strand.
GGGTGCTTTCATGTTGGGTGCATAAATATTTAAAGTTGTTATATTTTCTTGTTGGATTCTCCTCTTTATGGTTGTATGGTGTCCTTCATTGTTTCTTGTTACAGTCTTTGTTGTAATGTCTAGTTTGTCCAATATAAGTATTGCTACTCTGGCTTTCCTTTGACACCTTCTTCCGTGATAAATGTTTCTCCAACCCCTCACTTTAAATCTGCAGGTGTCTTTAGGTCTAAAATTAGTCCCCTCTAGTCAGCATATTGATGGATATTAAATTTTTTTATTCATTCTGATGCCCTGTGTTGTATCTTTTGATGGGAGCATTTATCCATTTACATTAAAAATGATTATTGACAGAAATGTATTTATTGCCATTTTATTACTTTTTTTGTTGTTGTTTCTGGAGATTTTCTCTAACTCTTTCTTGTCTTTGTCACTCTTGGTCTTTCCTTTCCATTCATAGAGGCCCCTTTAATATTTCTTGCAGGGCTTGTTTAGTGGTCACTAACTCCTTTAGTTTTCATCTTGGAAACTCCTTATCTTTTCTTCTATTTTAAGTGAAAGCTTTATGACCTAGAGAATTCTTGCCTGTAGATTTCTCCCATTCAGCACTTTGAACATAACATGCCACTCCCTTCTGTCTTGCCAAGTTTCTGTTGAGAAATTTCCAGCCAGCCTTATGGATCTTCCCTTCTAAGTTAAGGACATCTTTTGTCTTGCTGCTGTTAAGATTTTTTTTTTTTCAACGTTTATTTATTTTTGGGACAGAGAGAGACAGAGCATGAATGGGGGAGGGGCAGAGTGAGAGGGAGACGCAGAATCGGAAACAGGCTCCAGGCTCCGAGCCATCAGCCCAGAGCCCGACGCGGGGCTTGAACTCACGGACCGCGAGATCGTGACCTGGCTGAAGTCGGACACTTAACCGACTGCACCACCCAGGCGCCCCAAGATTTTTATTTATCACTATATTTTGTAAAATTAATTACAGTATGTCTTGTATGTCTTGTACGGCCTGCTTTTGTCCATTTTTATGGAAGTTCTCTGTGCTTCCTGGATCTGGATGTCTGTTTCCTTCCTCAGCTTAGGGAATTTTGAGCAATTATTTCTTCAAGTAACTTTTCTGCCCGCCTTTTCTCTCTCTTCTTGTTTTGGGACTTATGTAACACTAATGTTAATATGTTTGATGCAGTCACTGAGTTCCTTAAGTCTACTTTCATGTTGCATACTTCTTTCTTTTGTTCAGCTTCATTTTCTAATATTTTGTCTTCTAGGTCACTAATCATTCTTCTGTTTCTTCCAATCTGCTATTCATTGCATCAAGCCTGTTACCAATCTCTCCATCTCAGATTGATTCTTTTTTAACTCTTTTATCTCTGTGGTAAGGGTCTCACTAATGTCTTCTGTACTTTTCTCAAGCCCAGTGAGTGTCCTTATGATTATTGCTTTAAAGTTTCCATCAAGCATGTTACTTATACCTGTTTCACTTAGATCTCTGCCCATGACCTTATCTTGTTTTTTCATTTGCGATGAATTCCTCCATCTTGGCATTTTGTATAAGTCTCTGCCTTCTTCTCTGTGTTAGAAAAGACAGGTCTCTTCCTCCTTAAAGTAATGGCTTATGAATAACAGGTCATGTAGTGTCCAGAGTGTGAGGCTTCAGGAAGTTTTTCTGATGTGTGCTGAATGTGCTCTGCTGTTGTGTTTTGGCTGTTATATCCTTTAGGCCAGTCGTTTTTGTAGAGGCTCTTGTTGCCTGCTGTGGAAAGTATTCGGTCCCTGGTCTGAATGTGGCAGGTTTTAGCTAGGTGAAATGAGACCTGACACCATCTCTACCAGAACTGAGGCCCTGCAGAACTCTAATCGGGAGACATGGTGTGGGTAGGGGGTTTGTGCTGGTCTTCGAGAAGGGGCCTGCTTCACTGGGACTGAGGCAAGCTTGACTGAGAAGGTCAGTCCTGTCAGAGTGTAGGGGTGTGGGACTTGGTATAAGCAAGTTAGACAGCCAATGTGGGTGCTTCCCACAGGTTGCTCTGTGATTCTACTGAGGGGCAATGAAGGGAAATGGCCAGTTCCTTTGTTCCTGGAGAAGTGTCTCTATAAACACTGCCTGTTAGAGATGAGATCCATGAAGACAGAATAATCCTACTGCTGTATTCCCCAGGTGTTCTTCAGATCACTGTTTCTATGCTGACTTTCCCTGGATTGTTTGCCTGCTTTCCCTCAAGGAGCAGCCCAGTGGCCTTTGGGTCCATCCCCACCAAGCCCAGTGACCTTTAAAACTCTAGACTTTAAGCCCTAGTAGTTGCAAGAACTCATGAAATTCAGCCTTTCTCATTTTCCAAGGCAATAGCTTTGTAGAAATGTTCTCCTTGTGTGTTCTCCTGCATGCTCCTCTCTCTCTCTCACTCTTCTCCATGACCACAGCTTCCTCCCCTCTATAGCACCTGCTATCCCTTTCTCCCCTAAACCACATCTCCACACTTCCTACTTTCTTTGATGTGACCTCTTCTCTCCCTTTAGTTGGGACGTTTGTTATGTCAGTCTTCAGGTTGATTTCTGGGGTATTTATGATGATTTCATAGTTATCTAGTTGTGTTCATGGGAAGAAACGAGCCTAGGGTCCTCCTATCTGACATCATGTTCCTACGTAGTCTCTTTAATCTACTTTGAGTTGTTTTCTGTATATGGTGTAAGATAAGTGCTCTAGACTGAATGTTTGTGTCCCCTCCCCCCCTCCAGCCCCCAAATCATATGTTAAATCCTAATGCTCAATGTAATGCTATTTAGAAATGAGACATGTGGGAGGTAACTAGGTCATGAGGGTGGAGCCCTCATAAATGGGATTGGTACCCTCACAAAAGAGGCCCTAAAGAGTTCCCTCACCTCCTTTTGCCATGTGAGGGCACAGTGAGAAGAGGGTTGTCTATGTACTATGAAGTTGGCCTCAACAGACACCAACTTTTCCAGCACCTTTATCTTGGGATTCCCAGCCTCCACTTGTGTGAGAAATATAATTCTTCTGTTTGTAGTCACTGCCCATGTGTTAGTCTATGGTATTTTTGTTATCACAGTTCTAGCGCACTAAGATAGGATACAATTTCATTTTCTCTATGGGGATATCCAGTTTTCCCAACACCACTTGTTGAAGAGACTGTCCTTTCCTCATTGTATATTTTTGGCATCCTCGTTGATGATTACTTTACCATGTATGTGTGGGTGTATTTCTGGGCTTTCTATTTATTATGTTGGACCATATGTCTGTTTTTATGCCAGTCCCCTATTTTTAATTACCATAGCTTTCTAATATATTTTGAAACCAGGATACTTAATGCTTACAGCTTTGTTCTTCTTTCTCAGGACTGTTTTAGCTTTGGGGGTCTTTTATGATTCTATATAAATTTTTTTTAATTGTTTTTATTTTTATTTTTATTTATTTTTCATTTTTTAATTTACATCCAGGTAGTTAGCATGTAGGGAGTAGATTCCAATGATTCATCCCCTATGTATGATATCCAGTGCTCATCCCAACAAGTGTCTTGCTTAACGCCCCTTACCCATTTAAGCCCATCTCCCCCCACCCACAACCCCTCCAGCAACCCTCAGTTCTCTATATTTAAATGAATTTCTTATGTTTTGCCCCCTACCTGTTTTTGTATTACTTTTGCTTCCCTTCGCTTATGTTCACCTGTTTTGTATCTTAAATTACACATATGAGTGAAATCATATGATATGTGTCTTTCTCTGATTTCGCTTTGCATAGTAACCTCTAGTTCTATCCACGTACTTGCAAATGGCAAGGTTTCATTGTTTTTGATTGCCATGTAATACCCCATTATATATATATATATATATATATATATATATATAATGTATACACACACACACATATGTGTGTGTGTGTATATACATATATATGTGTGTGTGTGTATAAACACACACATTTGTATATATGTATATATACACACACACACACACACACTACATTTTGATTTCTTTTTTTGATCCATTAGTTCAGAAATGTTTTATTTAATTTCTACATGTTTTTGAACTTACCAATTTTTCTCCTGCTATTGATTCCTAGTTTAATTCCCTTGTGGTCAGAAAAGATAATTGATACATTTTCAGTCATCTTAGATTTGTTAAGAGTTTTTTTGTGACCTAACGTGATATATTTTGGAGACTATCCCATGTATACATGAACAGAATATGTATTCCGCTGCTCTTTGTGGAATTATATTTCTGTCTCTGTTAAGTACATGTTCTGTAGTGTTGTTTGACTCCATTTTCTCCTTATTGATTTTCTCTTTCTATCCACTGTTGAAAGGAGGTTATTGGAGCCTCTTACTATTATTCTGTTCCATCTGTTGTCCCCTTAAGTTGTATCTATGTTCGTTTCTATATTTAGGTGCTATCATAGTGGGTATGTGTGTATATATATATATATATATACATATATACACACACACACATATATATATAATTTATTATAGTTATACTTTCCTGATGAATTGACCCATTTATCATTATACAGTGTCCTTGTTTGTCTCTTGTTAAAGTTTTTTGCTTATAGTCTGTTTTGTCTTATATAAGTAGAGCTACCTCTTCCCTCTTTTGTTTCTTATTTGCATAGAATATCCTTTCCCATCCCCTCACTTTTAGTCTGTAAGTGTCTATAAATCTGAAATGAGTCTCTTTTAGACACCATAGTGTTGGGTATTTTTTTTTAATCCACCTGTCTACTTTATATCTTTTGATTGGGGAGTTTAATAGATTTGTGTTTAAAGTAATTATTGATAGGAGAGGACTTACTATTTCCATTTTGTTAATTGTTGTCTGTCTTATAGTTAGTGTGTGTGTGTGTGTGTGTGTGTGTATGTGTGTGTTGTTGTTGTTGTTGTTCCTTTTTTCACTCTTGAAGGCTTTGTTTTTTATTGATTTTTTTGTAGTGATATGCTTTGTATGCTTTGATTTCTTGCTCCTTTTGTGCATCTTATGTATGCATTTTCCTTGTAGTTATCATGAATTTTACATATAGTTATAACTGTTTTAGGGCAGCTGGGCGGTTCAGTCGGATAGGCATCCGACTTCAGCTCAGGTCATGATCTCGCTGCTCATAAGTTCAAGCCCCATGTTGGGCTCTGTGCTGACAGCTCAGATCCTGGAGCCTGCTTCAAATTCTGTGTGTCTTTCTCTCTGCTCCTCCCCCACTCATACTCTGTCTCTGTCTCTCTTTCTCCCTCTCTCAAATATGAAAAATAAAACCTAAAAAACAAACAAATAAATAAAAACAGTGTTTTAAGCTAATGAAACTTAACTTCAACCACATGCCAAAACTCTATATTCTTAACCTGTCTATCCCCTCTCTCCACTCTGTTATTGATCTTATAACAACATTTTTTTTATAAATCAGATCTAGTTATGATGAGCTCCCTCAATTTCTGTTTGTCTAGGAAAGTCTTCATGTCTCAAGTTTTTTTAAGGACAGTGTTACCAGGAATAGTATTCCTCTTTGGTACATTTTTTCTTTCAAAACTTTTAATAGGGCTTCTTTGTATATGATAAGTAACTTTTCTCTTTCTTGCTTTCAAAATCCTGTCTTTGACTTTTAACAATTTTATTTGATTTCTTTATGTTCATCTTCCTTTTGTTTTCTTCAGCTTCACGAATCTAGATGTTTGTACTTCTTAGATTTGGGACATTTTAGGCCATTATTTCTTTAAATAAATAAATTTCTGCCCCTTTCTTTCTCTTCTCTAAGATCTATATTATACATATATAATATATATAATATATATTAGTTATATATGTAATATATATATTATATATATATATAAAATATATATATAATTTTTTTTCCTTGATTGTATTCCATAAGTCCATTAGGCTTTCTTCACTCTTTTTCTTTCTCTTTTCTTTTTGTTCCTTTGGCTAGTTAACTTCACATGATTTGAGTTCATGGATTCTTTCTTCTACTTGGTCAAGTTTGTCATTAAAACTATATATTGAATTTTTCAGTTAATTTATTGTATTCTTCTGCTCCAGAATTTCTATGGTTCCTTTTTATAGTTCTGTCCCTGTCTGTTGCATTGACATTTTGTTCATATATTGTTTCCTTGGTTTCATTTAATTATCTTTCTTTGGTCTCTTATTCCTTCCTTATTACTTCTTTAATACAATTATTTTGAATCATTTGGCAGACAATTCTAGATCTCCATTTCTTTAGGGTCAGTTACTGGAGATTTATTTTGTTCCTTTGGTTATGTCATATTTCTCCCATACTTAATTTCCCTTGTAGCTTTGCACTGGTGTCTGTGCTTTTGAAGAAACAACTACTTTTCCCAGTCTTTATTGACTGGCTTCAAAGGGAAAGACCGCCAGTCAGCCCAGCTAGAAGATACTGGGAGCATCAGAAACCTTTTCTGTGATTAATCTTGTTCCACAACTTTTCCTTTTCTTCGAAGGGGAGTAGTCTTAGGGTTACACGCCTTCTCTCAGTTTCACAGAGCAATTCTGGCTGTAGTGAGCTGCCTGCCTTTTTCCCCTTGGGCGGTACACAGAAAATTCATGGTGTTGGATGCACATTCCATTCTCTTCCTTCCTGGAGGAGAAGTCTCAAGGTTGTGCACCTTCTCCTAATCTTGCGGAGCCATGCCAGCAGCAGTAAGCCACCCACTTACTTTCTTTATTTTTAGCTACTGTCAGATGTCCAAACTATGCTTGTTCTCTTAGTGCTCTGGGTGAGGTAAATCAGAAACAGATCCTTTAGGCAGTGCAATGAAAGGCCAGGGATGTTGGATATATGCTACATTCTCTCTCTTCCCTGTGGGAGAAGTCAAAGCCAAGGTGTTCTCTGTAATGCTGAGTGCTGCCTTGGGGCAGGGGCTGAAATGGGTAAAGTGAAATTGTTCTTCTTACTGATTATAATGTGGCTCTTCTTCATTTTATATTAATCTTTGGTACTGGAACTTTTTAACTAGATTTTGATTCTTTCATAAAGTTACTTTGGCCCATACAACATTGTTAAATCAGTGTTTTTATGGAGGATAAGGGCTGTGACTTCCCATTTCACCATCTTACTAATGTCACTTTCTTTTGCTGTTTTTTAGTTATATCTTAATCTATCTTTTAAGTCCATATCATATATTTTAATAGTTTTTTTAAATAGATGAAACCTCAAAATATATCTTGCCATTTGCTAGCTTCTCTAAAGTATTTTACTGGACTTGCCAACAAATAATATAATTTCTTAAATTTTTCTTTTACAGTAAAGTAGGGTCTCTTCTCAAAAAGTAGAACAGTTCATTTAATGTTATGCCTTATTCTTTAGATTTTAAGAAGTGTCTATACTCTTTGGAATACATTTAACGTTTTGACTTTTAAATAAGAATTTTAAAGTGTAATGTTTTAAGTATAACCCTCTTTTTACTTATATTGTGTTTTTTTTAACCAAGACATTAGAAATGTCAGAAACCCCATTGTTCACTGTAATAAGAAAGATTTTACAAATGCACCGTAATCACCATTGACTTCTTTTTTTCATTGTAAAATATACATAAAATAAAATTTATAATTTTAATCATTTTTAGGTATACCATTCGGTGGCATTAAGTACAATTACAGTGTTGTGCAACCCATCACCACTATCTATCACCAATTTTTTTTATCATTCCAAACAGAATTTCTGTATCCATTAAGCAATAATTCCTCATTTCTTCCCTTCGCCACAGCCCCTTTATTCTACTTTCTGTCTCTGAATTTGTATATTCTCAGTACCTCACATGTACAACCATACAATATCTGTCCTTTTGTGTCTGGCTTATTTCACTTAGCCTAATGTTTCCAAGGTTCAGCCATGTTGTAGTGTGCATCAGAATTTCATTTTTTACCATTGGCCTCTTGAATGTTTAATAGTGATTACAAACTTACGTACTTCTTTGAAGACATGAGAAATTTTATTACACTTGGAACATCTGGAATGTGAATACCATTTTTCCACAATATTATCCATAGTATCACATGTGTAGGTCCAGATTAGGCATAATTTTAGTTTGCTTCTCTCTTGACCATCCTCTCCTTTTTCAGTTTCCTGAAAATATCAACTGGTTCCAAATGTCACAGCTTTCTGTTTTATATCTACTGTCTTGTCTAGTTGAAGCCAATAGCTTGGACACATTTTCTTTGAAACTGTAGGATGCTAAACTAAGCATGAGAGTTGCCTCTAAGAATGCTTGTAATATCATTATATGAAATTTTATAAATATAATTCATAGTTAAAGATATACTCAACTTGGAACAGTTAGTGAAATTAATATGTGGTCAGGGCTTCCTACATATCCTAAATAAAAGATAATAATAAATAGATGCCTTTATTATTGATTCATTTCCTACATTTTGACAACAGATTTAATTTAATCCATTTTTACCTGAGAGTTCTAGTTTATGTAATTTATGTTTTTTTGTTTTTTGTTTTTTTCACTACAAAAGGTGTGTATAAGGGACGCCTGGGTGGCTCAGTTGGTTGAGTGTCCGACTTTGGCTCAGGTCATGATCTCATGGCTCATGAGTTCTAGCCCCATGTCAAGCTCTGTGCTGACAGCTCAGAGCCTGGAGCCTGTTTCAGATTTTGTGTCTCCCTCTCTCTCTGCTCCTACCCCACTCACACTCTGTCTCTCTCTCTCTTTCAAAAAGAAAATAAACAAAAAAATTATAAAAAACTAATGTGTAGTAATACAATAAATACCTAAGAAAAAGTTTTTCAATAAAACAACAGTCTTACATTGGTGTAAAATTACTTTGGACTAATTAAAACCTGTACCGTTTACATATTAACTACAGGTAAGCAAGAGAATCCAAATACAAACAATGAATTACAGCTCCCCTGGCTTACAGACAGAAGGCTAGATTATAGTAGTAAAGATAAATGGAACCTGTAAACTACCTTTGAATTTATCACCTATATTTTTTCATTAAAATGGTGTAATTGACATCTACACTTGGTTGAATACTGACAAAATGTATCCAGTCTGTGAACTGTAGCATGGGCATAATTAAAACATAAAACGTTATTTAGTGTAGTTTGATTTTTGTAACCCTAATATTTTCTTTCTTGGTAGTCAAACAAAAATTTGGATATTTCGATTAATGCATCAAACAACTTTAATCTCAACATTACATGGTCAGTTGGTTCAACAGGTAAGAGAATTTTGTTGTCACATCTTTTACATTTGTTTGTATATGGAAGATGTTCTAACATGATCTTTTTTTTGTTAATTCAAAAAATTGAAATTAAAATCTATATGTCATAATAATTGTGCTGGTTCAGGTACAAGTAATAAGTAGCATTATTAATAAAGTTTCATTATTTTAACTTTGTCCCTTATTCAATTAAATTAGATGGGTACCAAATATTATACACCAGTTAATTTTTTAAAAAGACATTGTTATGAATTGCTACGATTTTAATTAAGATAGAGTACTTCTTTAATGATTGGGACTGTGATTTCAATTATTTGACTCACTATCATAAAGCTATAAATTTAATTATTAACCTTAATATTGATATAAGACAAATTCTGTGCATGTTGATAAATTAATAGGTTTTTATTCCTTTCAAACTTAGAAATATACCAACACCTTTGTCAGCTTTGGTGCTGAGAAAGGGTTAAAAAAAAACCCTCTCCTTAATATGTCTTCTGTAATAAGTTTTAGAACTTGAAAATTTTGACTTTTAAAAAATAGAACCAAGATGAAATACAAACTGTCTGTTGGATTATGAAAAAGTATGCTCACTTTTTTTTGTATTTACATACTAAGAAATTCTATTGGTTTTTATTTTCTGTATCAAAGCTATACTGTTGCAAAATGTGTTAGAATCCTCTTTAAAGAAAACATGTGGATTCTGGGGTGCCTGGGTGTCCAGACAGTTGGGCATTCAGCTCTTGGGCTCTTGATCTCAGCGTCATGAGTTCTAGCCCCATACTATGGCTCCACACTGTGCACGGAGCCTACTAAAAACAGAAAGAAAGAAAAGAAAATATATGTATTCTTAGGTTATTATACTCTTTTAATGTGTAGAATCATGGAGACATAGAATTCAAGAGTAAGATAGTCTTTGCAATTCTAGAACCTATATTACATGTGTTAAAAAAATGAGAAGTTTGCGCAAATATATACACATTTTGCTACAGTGGTGTCCACCTTATAGTAAAATCTTGGGACTGTGAGCTTCATTAATTAAGAATTCATGAAAACTTGTATTACTAATTTGAAAATTACTTTGGCATAATTAACTTACTCCAGAAGTGTTCTAAAATCTGTCAACAAAAATATACAAAACCTCTACAATTAGATTAGAATGATGATTTTATCATGCAAGAAATTACTTGTAACTTTCAGATTCCCAAAACCAAATCTCAGAAATTTTGATTTATCAGATTGGGAGATGGGTTCATGAAACCTGCTTTTTAAAACAGCAACCCAGGTGCTTTTGGAATAGATGATGAGTTAGAAATTAATTCAGTTGCCCAGTATACTAATTCTAAATATTTTTACCGTTTGTTAAAGTAGAGGGCTTGGTAAGATTGTTGGAAATGCTTTGTTCCATTTGGTTAATTTCAGTAAATATTTATTGAGTATGCAATATGTGTTTAACTAATTGAACATTTATCTCATGTTTTAAATTATAGCCTCGTTTCAATTTATTCAAAGTAGTGATGGTTCAATTTGTGGTTAAGACAAATAAATTGATTTCTTTTCTATGTTTTAATTGGATTGAGACATGTGAAATATGTCCTGATTTGTTTTGAGAGGCTCTGTGGAGTAGTGAATAGAAAGAATTCAGTGTCTGGAGCTAATGGATACCTGAGTTCCAAAGAGAAATTTACCATTCAGTAGCTATAAAATTAAGGCAAGTGTTTTAATCTTTCTGAGGCTCAGGTTTAAATTTGAAAAAAGAGATGGAATACCTTGGGGGTAAAATTGTTATTAGAGAAGAATATAAAGTTTCTTCACCAGTGCCTAGTCCATAGCACTTACTTAATCAGTGGTATCATTTAAAAAATAATTTTATACTGTTTCCATTACATTTATGATTAATCTTATTTCTCCTTTGTCACTCTAAATACTAAAGAAGTTTATTTTGATAATTGTTTTTATAAATGTAGTTATTAAAATTAAGTAAATATCTATTTTTAAGTTAAAATATCCTTTTTTCCTAATATGAAAATTTACAGTTTGATTTTATTATTTACCTTTTAGCTGGAACAATATCTGGGGAGGAGACTCCTATAGTGTCCAAGACTAATATAAAGGAATACAGAGATAGTTTTTCCTATGAAAAATTTAACTTCAGAAGCAATCCTAACATTACATTCTATGTGTATGTCAGCAACTTTTCCTGGCCTATTAAAATACAGGTAAGTGTTAATAGTATTTAACATAATGACCATTGAATATTTTTTTTACAAAAACAGTGCTACTTTTGTTCAAACTAATGATATGGATAAGATTTTTATATCTCGAAAAACATGAAAAATGTATGTACCCTTGATAAAAAAGGGTACGTTGAATGTTTATAAAAATAATTCATACTTACGATATTGAATCAGTCGGTGTACAAATTTTTCAGTGAAATCATATTCTACAAATGCATCAAGGGTCGCCTCGGTGGCTCAGTCGGTTAAGCGTCCGACTTCAGCTCGAGTCACGATCTAACGGGTTCATGGGTTCAAGCCCTGTGTGGCGCTCTGTGCTGACAACTCAGAGCCTGGAGCCTGCTTTGGACTCTGTGTCTCCCTCTGTCTCTGCCCCTCCCCCCTCACGCTCTTTTCTCTCTCTCTCATAAATGAATAAACATTTAAAAAAATGCATCAAAACTTGAAATAATTAGATTGGGTTTTTTGATTAATTGGGTATTTCACCTGAGGTTTAGATACTCTCTTCCTACAACTCTACTTAAAATTATTTGCTGTGTTTAGAATCTCATTTTTGCTTTATTATATACTGAACATTATTTAAACTTTCATTAAAAATTTAAGGTAAGCAACTTAACAGTTCTTTAAGATCCACTGCCTCTCACTATTGATTTCTTAATGCTATATATGTACATATTTCTTTCTATCTTTTTATCTTTCCCTTTGTATATTTCAGTTTTTATTGTGTTTAGTGATAGGCTGCAAAAGGCTTTAGATTTATTGCTAGGAAAACATTTAGGAAGTTCTTTCTATCTTGAAATATTCAGGGTTTGTGCTCTTAATTTATGCTTTTATGAAAGAAAAGCCTGTATGTTGTAATGTTGGAATTTGTTCATATACTCATTCTTTTATGACTGGTTATTTGATTAGATGGAATTCAGATTATTTTTTGGAATATCTCATACATATCAAGCTCTGTGCTAGGTTATTATGTTTTAAAATCTTTTAAAATTTACATGGTGTACCTGGGTAACTCGGTTGGTTAAGTGTCCAACTCCTGATTTCAGCTCAGGTCATGATTTCATGGTGGTGAGATCGAGCCCCATGTCAGGCTCTGTGCTGGGCGTGGAACCTGCTTAAGATTCTCTCTCTCTCCCTCTCCCTCTGTCCCTCCCCTGTTCACATACATGCACACATCCACACATATTCTTCTCTCAAAAAAAATTATAGATCATTCTTTCCCCTTTTATATTAATGACAGTTTATGATCTGTGACTGAAAACTTATGGGTTTTAGTTTTAGGTTTCAAGTTTTTATTCAAATTCTAGTTAGTTAATATACAGTATAATATTGGCTTCAGGAGTAGAAATCTAGTGATTCGTCACGAGTGCCCTCCTTAATACCCATCACTCATGTAGCCCACTCACCTCCCTCCATCAACCCTCAGTTCTGTATAGTTAAGAGTCTGTTTTATGGTCTGCCTCTCTCTTTTCTTCTCCCCCACCCATGTACATCTTTTCATCTATTATATTCCACATGAGTGAAATAATATGGTATTTATCTTTTCTCTGACTGACTTACTTTGCTTAGAATGATACACTCTAGCTCCATCCATGTTGTTGCAAATAGCAAGATTTCTTTCATTTTGATGGTTGAGTAATATTCCTGTGTGTGTGTTTTGTGTGTGTGTGTGTGTGTGTGTGTGTACATACATGCATATATACTACATCTTATTTATCCATTCATCAGTTGATGGACATTTGGGCTCTTTCCATACTTTGGCTATTGTTGAAAATGCTGCTATAAACATCAGAGTACATGTGTCCCTTTGAATCGGTGTTTTTGTATTCTTTTGATAAATACCAGTAGTGAATTGATGTATCATAGGGCAGTTCTATTTTTAACTATTTTGAGGAGCCTCCATATTGTTCTCCAGATTGGCTGCATTAGTTTGCATTCCCACCAACAGTGTAATGGGTTCCCCCTTTCTCTGCATCCTAACCAACATTTGTTGTTTCCTGTGTTGTTAATTTTTGCCATTCTGACAGGTGTGAGGAGGTTATCTCATCACGGTTTTAACTTCTATATCCCTGATGATGAGTGATGTTGAACAACTTTTCATGTGTGTGTTGGCCATCTGTATATCTTCTTTGGAAAAATATCTACTCGTGTCTTCTGCCCATTTCTTAACTGGATTATTATTATTTTTTAATATTATTTTCTATGTGATTTGCGGGAACACAGTATTTTTAAAAGTCGTATATTTATGAGAAAATTGTCTTTACTTTTAAGGCTAATTTAACATCTAAATTAAGGAAATTACTTAACTATTCAAGAAGTATTATAAATTACTACTCAGTAATGACAATTATTTGATAAACTTATTTCTTCATTGTATGGTGATTTATTTCGACACTGTTATAGTCCAAAAATGCTGGAAATATTTCCATATAGTTTTTAAAAATTTTGACATTGATGATGTTAGATATATCATTTTATTTTCTAAGATTTATACAGAAATATGAATTAGATTTCCCTTGGCCAATTGAAATTATGTTCAAAGGCAACCCAAGGGCTCATCTATTAACCTTATTAAGTAGTAATTAAAACTGATACAATTGTTACATTTTTAATTTTTTTTATGTTCTTCATGTCTTGGTTATCTAATTATTTCATTTTTAAGCAAATTACATAGTTACTATAGAATTTTAATGAATATTTAATGACTAAATATTAACTTTTTAAATTGGATTTTCATTTGAGAACATACTAGTAATATATTCTAGGAGCCAAACCTGAATGTGTAATAAAGTTGAAATATTCCACTCTCCCTAAATAATAAAATTTAGAGTCCAGTTGTGATGGTCAAAATGAGTAGAGCTGAATTCCTACTCTATGATTAAAGTCATTGCATTAGTTCTGAGGAATATGTCATATTAAAGCATTTGAGTATGTGTGTTTTTTGAGACTGTAATAAACTATAATTATTAAATATAAAACAGTAAGATTATTTTATTTAGTATATATTTGCTAATAGAATTGAAATCCACTTTTGAATCCAATCCACTTTTGAATGTTTAATCAATCTTGTTATATAGTGATAAGCTCCGCTTGGTCATTTACTTTGTCATGCATCATTGTATTTGCTTTTTTAAAATTTTGTTAAGAATTTTTATACCTATATTTATGAGGGCTATTAGTCTATAGCTTTCTATTCTTGTAATGTTGTTTGACTTTGTATCATTGTACTGCTGGTCTTATAAAATGAATGGGAAATATTACTTCCTCTGTAATTTACTGAAATATCTGTGTGTAATTGTTATTATTATTATTTTTTCTTAAATTTGTGGTAGAATTCAACACAATGTATTTGGACTAATACACCTTTCTTTGTGGGAAGGTTTTAACTAAAAATCCAATTTCTTTAATAGATTTAGAACTTTTCTGGTTATTTCTTTTGGAGTGAGCTCTATCGATTTGTGTCTCCCAGTTGTATTTCTCCCATTTGATTTAATTTGTAGAATTTATTGGCAAAAGATTAATAATATTCACATGCTATTTAGTAAGGTCATCACTCTCATTTCTGATATTCATAATTTGTTTCTCTTCTCTCTATTTTTTTCCCCTTTGTTAGTCTGGCTAGAGAGTGTCACTTTCATTGATTTTTTTTTTCTTAAGGGAATAGATGGTTTCATTTATTTTCTCTATTTTTTTAATTTCATTAATTTCTACTCTTTATTCCCTTTCTTTTGCTTACTTTGAGTAAATTGTTCCTCTTTTCTTGTTTCTTAAGGTGAAAACTGTCTAATTTCCTTTTTTTTAAGTTTATTATTTTGAGAGAGAAAGAAAAAGAAGAGAGACAAGCGAGTGGGGTGGGGGGCAGAGAGGGAGAGAGAATATCAAGCAGGCTTTTTTCTGGTTGACTTCAAATTTCAGAGTGTTGGAGTCTGAAAATATGCATGGTATGATCTCAGTCTTTTTGTACTGCTCAAATAAATCTTCTGCCCCCTTTCCCCTTCTCTTTTTCTCTGAGACTCATATGATATGAATGTTATTATGCTTTATGGATTTGTTGAGTTCCCTATGTCTACTTTTGTGATCCAATATTTTTCTTTCCCTCTTCTTTTCAGCTTCATTATTTTCTATAATTTTACCTTCTATGATATTTATAAATTCTTCTGCTTCTTCTACCCTTGTGTTCATTGAACCAATTGGTTTTGCCTCTTGGTTACAACATTTTTTATTTTCAGCAAGACTAGCTGTTAGGTCTTTTATCTCTGTGTAAGGGACTGCCTGATGTCTTCTATGCTTTTCTTAAGTCCAACTAGGATCCTTATGATTGTTGTTTTAAATTCCTGATCAGGGGGCACCTGGATTGCTCAGTTGGTTGAGTGTTTGACTTCAGCTTAGGTCATGATCTCATGATTTGTTCATTCGAACCCCAAGTCAGGCTTTGCGCTGACAGTGCAAAGCCTGCTTCAGATTCTCTGTCTACCTCCCTCTGCCCCTCCTCCACTGGTGCTCTTTCTCACTCAAAAATAAACATTTCAAAAAAATAATAAAAAAATAAATTCTTGATCAGGGATATTACTTATATCTATTATTTCAATTAGATTCCTGGCTGTGACCTTTTCTTGTTCTTCCTTTTAGGATGAATTCCTCCATCTTGGCGTTTTGTCTAGGTCTGTCTTCTTTGTGTCAGGAAAGCCTCATATGTTTTTTGTTTCTGAGAGTAATGACTTTATTAGGTCATATGCTTTCCAGGTCTGGTGCTTCAGGAAGTTTTTGGTGTATGCTGTGTGTGCTCTGCTGTTGTGTTTTGGCTGCTCTTTCGGTTAGGCCAGTCCTCTGCAGAGTTTCTCTTTGTCTGGAGTGGGAATGTTTGGACCTTGACCAGTGTGTTGAATTTTAACTAGGTGTCTATTAGTCTGCTTTTTAAAATAGGCCTGATTGTATTTCCACTAGAGCTGAAGCTTTTCAGCACTCTATGGTCAGTAGACTTGGTCCACGCAGGAGGTTTTTGCGGGTCTTCTGGAGCAGGGACCCACTTCTCTTCTGGCTCTCAGGCACATTTGTCCTAGTATAGACGTACCTGCAGAGCACAGCAGGGTGGAACTTGGGCTAAGCAGCTTAGGCCTCTGCTGTGGGCACTGTTCTGCTCACTAAAGTCAGTTTGTACTAATGGGCAAGGGAGAAAAATGTCGCCAGCCTGTGTGCTCGTCATTGGAAAGGGGAGTTTGCATCTGCCACTGTCCAGGAAGTCCTCGGAACAATGAACAATCTCCCCTTGTGTGTCCCATGCCTCCCTTAGATTCCCGCTTTCACCCTGTGTTCGGCTGTCTGCCTGCCCAGCAGTGCAGTGCACCTGTGTTTACCACAGCCACACTGGCTGAGTTTCCAAACTCCAAATTCTAGGGATCTGGTGTGTTGGTGACCCACACTTTTCCTCGGGGGAAGGGTCAGACCAGGCTGGTGTCCAGGCTAACAGCCCTCAGCAGGTGTCTCTTCTCCTATTCTAAGGAATGGGGCAGTGCAGTATTGCCCAATGGCTCTTTTGTCTTCTGAGAGTTAGTGTTACCTCTCCCAAATGCACTCCAGGAAGGGAAACCATCTCTCCAGGTGTGACCCAGGGGATCCTCAGACTGCTCTGTCCCCACCAGGGCCTCTGCAACCCTCCACAGGAGCACTGCTGTGCCTGCCAGGCTCCACACCGGCCATGGCATGGGCTTCTAAAACTTCAGTCTTTGAGTTTCACTGGTTTTAAAAATTCATGATAATTAGCTCCTCTTGTTTTCCTGGTCAGTGGTTTTGGGAAAGTATTTTTCTTGTGCAGTCCCCTGTACTCTGCTGTCTCTCACCCTCTCTCCTCTCTCTGTGATCAGGGCTCCTTCTCCTCCATAGCACACACGATTCTTGTGGGACCCAGATCACATCTTCACATCTCATACTTCCATTTTTTTTTCTTAGTCCTAAGATCGATTTCTTGGGTGTTCAGAATGATTTGATATTTATCTAGCTGTGTTCAAGGGATGAAGCAAGCATAGCATCGTCCTACTACTCCTCCCTCTTGACTCCCTCTCTAGTAAGCTATAGCATGCTGTATCATTTTTCATCCTTTTATTTTAATCTATTTTTGCTTTTATATTTCAAGTGGGTATCTTTTAGACAGCATGGAGTTTATCCAATCTTAAACCATGTACATGTGACATACTTATATTTATATCTTTTGATTTAAATCTTATTATTTGTTTATTATTTTTCTTTTGGTCTTTATTCCTTGTTCTTTTTCTGCCTTTTTAAATTGAGCATTTTTTTATGATTTCATTTTATTCTGTCTGTTGGCTTATAGCTACAGTTCCATATTGTGTTATTTTATTCATATACTGTAAAACCTTGGTTTGTGAGCATAATTCATTTCAGAAACGTGCTTGTAATCCAAAGCACTCATGCATTAAAGCAGATTTCATAACCATTGGCATAGTTATGATCATATGATGTCCGGCATCACGTACTATTCATATTGCAAGACATCACTCATTTATCAAGTTGAAATTTTATTTTATTTTATTTTATTTTTCAACGTTTATTTATTTTTGGGACAGAGAGAGACAGAGCATGAACGGGCGAGGGGCAGAGAGAGAGGGAGACACAGAGTCGGAAACAGGCTCCAGGCTCTGAGCCATCAGCCCAGAGCCCGACGCGGGGCTCGAACTCACGGACCGTGAGATCGTGACCTGGTTGAAGTCGGACGCTTAACCGACTGCGCCACCCAGGCGCCCCAAGTTGAAATTTATTAGAAATGTCTGTCTGTCTTGCGGAGCACTTGCAAAACAAGTTACTTGCAATCCAAGGTTTTACTGTACTTCTTAAATTTTTAATTGTTTACTTACAGGTAGTGTTACATCACTCAATTTTTTTAATGTAT
Organism: Herpailurus yagouaroundi; assembly: GCF_014898765.1. NCBI lineage: Eukaryota > Metazoa > Chordata > Mammalia > Carnivora > Felidae > Herpailurus > Herpailurus yagouaroundi. The sequence goes on from NW_024412404.1 coordinate 52,651,359, forward strand.
TAAACTTAAGGGGTGCCTGGGTGGCTCAGTTGTGTGAGCATCCAACTTCGGCTCAGGTCACGATCTCTCAGTTCCTGAGCTCAAGCCCTGCTTTGGGCTCACTGTGGTCACAGAGCCCATTTTGGATCCTCTGTCCTCCTCTCTTTCTGCCCCTCCCCTTTTGTGCGTGCGTGACCTCTCTCTCAAATATAAACATTAAAAAAAATAAAAAAAACAATAAAAAATTCATCTTTCCTCTTTCCTTTTTGTAGAATCTGATTTCTATCTAGTCTCATTTTCCTGCTGTCTAAGGGACTCAAGGACTTACACACTCAGTGTAGATCTGCTGGCAATGAATTATATCATTGTGTATTCTGAAAATGTCTTTATTTCACTTTTGGGGGGAGTTGAAGAATTCTAAATTGTAGCTTTTTTCTTTCTTTCCTTTCAAAATGTTCCTCCAGTGTCTTTTGGCTTGCATTGTTCTTAATGAGAAATCTGCTCTTAACCTTACTCTTTGTATGTGATGGTTTTTTTTCCTCTCTCTGCATTTTTTTTTCTCTTTTTCACTCTTTTTGGCCAATTTGATAATGGTGTACAGAAGTTTGGTTTCTTCTTGTTTCTTGTGGATGGGTTTTACTGAACTTTATATACAAATAAAATTATACTCATCACCAGATTTGGAAAACCATATTTCTCAATTGTTTTTTTCCGCTACTCCTCTCTTCTCCTTTGGGAATTGCAACTGTATGTATATCAGACTGCTTGAAATTGTTCCTTGGCTCCTAATGCTCTGTTTCTGTTTTTTATTCATTCTTTTTTTTTTTCTCTTTGTGTTTCATTTGGGATATTTTCTTTTCCTGTAATTGAAATTTATTAATCTTTTTTATAGTGTCCAATTTCATATTAATCACATTCAGTGTATATTTCATCTCAGATATTATATTTTTTAGCTTGAGAATTCTCATAAGGTTTTTTAGAAAATATCTTCAATGCCTCTATTTAACATACTCTGTTCTTTTTCTGCCTTCTTTAATATATGGAATATGGTTATTATAACTCTTCTATAAATTATCTACAAATTCTATAATTTGTATCTCTTCTGAGTTTCTTTTCTGTTGTTTTATTTTCCTGCTCCTTATGGGTCATATTTTGATTAGATACGAAACATTCTGAATTTTACCTTTTTGGGTGGTAGGTATGTTTCTATTTTGTTAAATAAATTTTAGCTTTGTTTTGGGATGGAGCTAATTTTCTTGTAAAAAATGATCTTTACAAGGCTTACTTTTGTTTTGTTAGGTAGGAACAAAGCAGCACTTAACCTGGTGTTAATTTTTCATCACTGAGGCTCTGTTCTTTTGGGTACTGTATTTTATGATGTATGAATTATAAGGTTTTCCACTCTGACTCTCAGGACCATGAAATATTCCCAACTCTGTGTGAGTTTTGAGAATTATTTTCTCTGTTCCTTTCAGATGGATTTTTCCCCAATGTTGGATAGTTTCTTTGTCAGTAAGTAATCTTCACCTGACGACTCAAGGGGATCCTCAGAAAATCTCCATAGCACTCTAGGAAGTTCTGTCTTCTCTAGTATACTTTCCTATAAACTCTAGCTACCTTGGCCTCTGCAGATTGTCAGTTTTATCTCCTCAACTCCAGAAAATTTCTGGGATACACATGTGTTCACTGTCCTTTTGATGCAGCCTCAAAATCACAATAATCTGTGACATTTAAATGCTCACCTCATTTTTTTCTCCACTCAGGAATTACTGTCCTACACTGCTTGATAGCCCATTTCTGAAAACAGGTGTTTCATATGTTTTATCTATTTTACTTGTTGTTTTTGCAGAAGGATAAATTTATTCCCTCCATTTTGGAAGGAGGTAGATATTCTACATGTAATTATGAATAAATTATGAATAAATTATGTAAATATGAATAAATATGCTGTCCATAGGTTTGTTCACCAAATGAGTGAACCACATATATAGTAACTATATATGTTACTATAATTCTATATAGTCACTATATATATAACATATATAACTATATATATTACTGTGACTATAATAGTTACTGTATATGTGGTTTTATGTTTTTGTTTGTAATGTGTTTTATTTAGTACCTTAGATTTAAGCTTCCAAGTAACTGTAGGTAAATGATAGTCAGGTTGTAGACATATGTCTATGTATTTTAGATTTCAAAAGTACATACTACTGTGGATTCCAAGCTGCAAGTTATGAGAAAATTTACAATCCATAGATAAAATTGTTCATAAATATTTACAAACTACACTCAATGGAAGCAGTTATTTTGAAAAGTGGCTGAAATAAAAAAAGTGCAAAAAAAACCTAATTTCTATTGAAAAATATCCATATAACCATGAGATACCAAGAAATTTCTAAAAATAAATATCACTGTTTTCTTTTCACAGAATTGTATCAGTAATATTTCTAACAAGCAAACATTGTTTTTGAGATAAATTAACACTTAACTTTTATGATCACTTTTACTTAATTTATTTTAATACTTGTATCAATAGGGTTACTGTATAGGGAGAGAACATTGTGAATATAGTTAAAAGAAAGCGCCTTTCTGTCTGTAATTTAATTCTTTGCATTCTTACATGCTAAAACATAAAAGATGTATGAAGAGTTTAATATTTAATTATTTGTTGTTTGCATAACAAAATATCTTTTCATGTAAGCCAAACATTTCACCTAGATTTTGCATGAATTAATACCAATAGTATTTTCATAATATAATTTATGTGGCAGTTTTTTCCATCACAATTCTTTTAAGCACTTTCAGTAGTAATGTTTGCACATATATTTGAATAGATTGAACAGATCAATTTAAAAGGTAATACTTGAATAAGGAGAAGTTTTTAATGATATTCAGGAAAGTAGAAAAATACTTCATTTAGGTTGATCCAACTTGAGTCTAATCTTGTTATTAAAGGATGAAACTTACTTGTATGATAATAGAACTCTATATGTTATGAACTCTATAATGAACAAAATAAAAAGACATAGTAACGGTTGTTGCTTATTAAAGTAGCTTCTGTGTTTTGAGTCAGTGAAAAGCTTATAAAAATTTATTTAACTTTATAAGTGAAAAACTTATGAAGTAGTACTTACAGAAATGGCAGCTGTTGAACATTTGTATAAAATTTTGGCTACACTTTCAAGCCATTTCTAAGTTTCAATCATATATAAGACATTTTGCTAGTGAATAGAATAGAATACAATGTAGTCTCTACCCTTATGTAGTTCACAGAATATATTAATAAGCATTCTTTCAGTTGTAGATATCGAAATACAGCTTTAAATTACCTTTAAAGTAAAACAAGGGACATTGTAGGCTTAGAAAACAGGGCATCCAGAGGAAATGCCTTTGGGAACTTCCAGGAACCTAATTTCACCTCTGACTGTATTTCCCAAAACTGCATCTCTTAACATCCATTCATGATAAATACTCTCAACAAAGTAGGTTTAGAGGGAATGTTCTTCAATATAATAACGGCCATACACGAAAAGCCCATAGCTACCCTTATCCTTAATGGGAAAAAACTGAGAGCTTTCCCCCTAAGGTCAGGAACAAGACAAGGATGTTTACTTTCATCACTGTTACCCAACATAGTATTGGAAGTCCAAGCAACGGCAATCAGACAATAGAAAGAAATAAAAGGCATCTAAATCGGCAAAGAAGAAGTAAAGCTTTCGCTATTTGTAGATGACGATACTATATATAAAACTATGTCCCTTGGCATCCTTTATACTGTGTTATATAAATAATTATTGAATTGACTGAGTTTCACAATGTATGTTGACTGCATTGTATTCTATTTTAGTTGCATTTATAGCATCCAAATTTAGCTATCCCAGAGATGAAAGGGAAAAGACTCTCTTAGTATCTTTATATAGAGTCCAGGGGCATATTTTGGTTTTGTTTAGGTCATAAAATGTTCTCTGAGCCATTTGTTGTATCAGCCATTTGTCACTGATATGGATGTGAAAGATATTTATGAGTTGGAGAGTTCTAGATTATATTTCCTTCTCTGTGTTTTTTACAGAGATGATATTAAAGCAGGGAAAGGTTTTAGTAAGAGTTATGTTGAAGCAAGGTTTTGAAGGATAACTAGGAGTTTGGAAAAGGGATATTACATGAGAGGGAATTCTAGATAAGAAGAATGGGATTTCAAAGTTATGATTAAATAATTTTCATCAGGGAGCACATTGATTTTTAATGGTTGGAAAACAGGTTGTATGATAGCAAAGTGATGGTGTTCGGTGATCAGGGTGGTGGTGTTGGGTATACAAGTGTGGTTGTTAGTACAGAGGAAATGTGGCAGAAAAACTTTCTTGGAACAAAATGATAAAGTATTTGCAGAGTTAATTATGAAATGTGCATTTTAGAAAGAAAATTCTGATGATCATCTGGCTGAAGCCTTGGACTGTGAAGAATTTTTCTGAAAATTAAATCTAAGTTGTATTTATTATAATTTTTATTTATTTTTTTAAATCTGACATTTAAAAAAGGAATTTTGTATTATCTGAATTGCCAGCCAAAATAATTAATAAGACTATCATCCTCAAGATCACTATTGACCTATTCCCAAAGAGGATGTTTCAACTTCAGTTTTTTGTTATTTTGCACATAATTTGGTAGATCTGTTTAAATAATCCAAAGCATTTCAAAATGCCTACCAAAGAGAGGAAATATTTTCCTAGGAGTATTTCTGAATTGAAATGTTTTTCAAAAGAGAAGAAAACCAAGAAACAAAGTCTTAACTATAGAGAACAATCTGACGGTGACCGGAGGGGAGGTCGGTGGGAGGATGAGTTAAAAAGGTGATGGGGATTAAGGAGGGCTCTTGTGATGAGCACAGGGTGTTGTATATAAGTATGGATTCACTAAATTATATACCTGAAAGTAATATGACACTGTATGTTAACTAACTGGAATTTAAATAAAAACTTGAAAAAAGGGAAAGAAATAATAAAATGTCTGTTTTTCTTTCTTTAATTTTATTCAAGTCAATAAATATTAATTGCATGCCTAGTATGTTGAGGCACTATACTACATATTAGGAAGAAATATATTATTGCAATCCACATTGTCAATTTGTAATTTAAAATTTATTTCTAACTATACTGTGATCTGATTTCTACTCATATTGCTCCTTTGAAACTACTGAGGCATAGGAGATAGAAAACTTATAGACCTAAATTTTCAGCTTCTTGCTTCAGTCTTTTTTTTTTTTTTTTGATGTTTATTTATTTGTGTGTGAGAGAGAGACAGAGTGCAGGTGGGGGAGGGGTAGAGAGAGAGGGAGACACAGAATCCAAAGCAGGCTCCAGGCTCTGAGCGGTCAGCACAGGGCCCAACACAGGGCTCGAACTCATGGACCATGAGATCATGGTCTGAGCCAAAGTCGAATGCTTAACCGACTGAGCCACCCAGGTATCCCTTCTTGCTCCAGTCTTAATTGACCTGTCAGCAGCATTATTTGATCCTGTTTTTAGAACACTATCTCTTCTTGGGGCGCCTGGGTGGCGCAGTCGGTTGAGCGTCCGACTTCAGCCAGGTCACGATCTCGCGGTCCGTGAGTTCGAGCCCCGCGTCAGGCTCTGGGCTGATGGCTCAGAGCCTGGAGCCTGTTTCCGATTCTGTGTCTCCCTCTCTCTCTGCCCCTCCCCCGTTCATGCTCTGTCTGTCTCTGTCCCAAAAATAAATAAACGTTGAAAAAAAAATTAAAAAAAAAAGAACACTGTCTCTTCTTTCTTTCCATGGCACTACATTCTCCTAATTTTCCTTCCCCCTTTCTCACCCAATTTTATTTATTTTTTTAATTATTTCCTTCTATCATCCCTTAGATCCCTGTGTTCCTTAGGGTGACATTTGAGATATTCTGCTCTTAGACAACAAATCTTCTGTTTTGGTTTCATTTACCATATAGTCTCAATGGTCACTTATGTACAGATTATTTATATATCAGTGTTACCAGTTCAGGCATTGCATGTATGTTCCAGTATATCTCGTACATCTTATTATCCATTGCTGCTTGTCTCAGACACCCACCCCCTTTTGCTTGAACAACAGACTTGGGTTTGGATTGTTGGCCTCAATCTATTCTTTAGTGTACAGACATACAACACACATTCAACTAATTGCATTGACAGTATTCCAATTTTTTCTTTGAAATGTCCAGTGACTCCATTCTCTTGTCTATTACTCTTGTCCTAAATATTGTTTTCCTTCAATCATTATATTACATTGATTGTATATATCATGCTGTAACCAGTATTATATTTCTAATATGCAAATTGAATCAGTTTATACCTACTTCTGAAACCTTCAAAGGCATCTCATAACCGTATGATCACGTTCAAGCTGCTTAAAATGGCTTCTAAGCAGCTGCAAAAGTTAGTCCTGTCCATGTGTTTAGCCATATCTTACCAGACTTTCCTCTGAGTTCCACAATCTAGTAATACTATAATTCCTTCAATTCTTTGAAAGTATTATGCTTTTTCTCTCCTCTAAGCTTTAATCTTTTGTTTTCCTTTTCAACTAGATTTTTTTTTAATATGAAATTTATTGCCAAAATGGTTTCCATACAACACCCAGTGCTCATCCCAACAGGTGCCCTCCTCAATGCCCATCACCCACTTTCTCCTCCCTCCCACCCCCCAACAACCCTCAGTTTCTTCTCAGTTTTTATCAACTTGATTTTTACTTCTCTTTCTGTCTCAGCTTGTAATAGCATTTATTTTTATCCTTCTGAGTCTGCAGTTACACTGTAGTACATCTGATTTAGGTTTAGCTCCACTGGATGGCTCTGATTCAAGTTTAAGGCTATGGCTTGGGTTTGTGTCTACTCCGTGCATGTTCATTCTGGTGCCCAGATGAAGAGGGAGTGGGTCCTGACGAAGTGGTCTCCTAAGAGTGGATCACAAAAGGCCAGATAAACAGGGCAAAAACTTTTAAATCTCCATCCCTATACTACATTGGCCAAAGCAAGTCAGAGAGGCCGCACCCAATATACATGGTGGGAAAATATATTCCAGTCACGGCCAAAGGGAGCCATAGTTTTAGTTGCTGAAAACTAATCCAAGTCACCACACATACTGTGCAGCCTATTTTTATTAAAGGTTTAATGAAGTGTTCTTCTGCTATCCTTCCCTTTAAGCTAGAATGTTGAGGATTATGAAGTCTCTGGCTCACTTTTTCCTTTGTTCTATTTTAGGAATACCAATATGAAAGTCTCTATCAAATTGAAATTTAGGGAACACCGGTTCTCCTGCATTTCATCTAATAGTATTTGATTATAATGGTGACCAGTGTCAAAAGAGATGTGTTGTAGTGATTTAGAATGCATTGCTTGGTATATAAAATAATTCTTGGAATATTTTTTCCCCACACAGAAGTTTCTCTTGTTAGTAAGCCATGTAACAAGATATTATTTCTTTGCTGTTTGTCGATTATTTAGTATATCCATTCAGCTCCTGTGTAATTGTCTTTTGCATGATACGTCTTTTCCTGTTTTTGTTTTTACTTTCAACCTTTTATATTTGTTTGATCTACAGTGTATCTCATGTAGGCAGCATGTAGTCAGAGTCACAGTTTGTTTTGTATATTTTTGTTTTTCAAATCCAGTCTCACAATCTCTGCCTTTTTTTTTTTAAGTTTATTTATTTATTTTCAGGGAGACACAGGCATTGCAAGTTGGGGAGGAGAAGAGAGAGAGGGAGAGAGAGAGAAACCCAAGTAGGCTCCATGGTGCCAGTGCAGAGCCTGATACGGGGCTTGAACCCGTGAAGCTGTGAGATCGTGACCTGAGCCAAAACCAAGGGTCAGATGCTGAACCCACTGAGCCACCAGAGAAAGCCTTGCAATCTCTGCCGTTTTTTTTTCTTTAAAAATTTTTTAACACTGATTTATTTTTGAGAGACAGAGACAGAGCGTGAGTGGGGAAGGGGCAGAGAGAGAGGGAGACACAGAACCCGAAGCAGGCTCCAGGTTCTGAGCTGTCAGCACAGGCTCGAACTCATGAACCAGGAGATCATGACCTGAGCTGAAGTTGGGCGCTTAACTGAATGAGCCACCCAGGTGCCTGCAATCTCTGCCTTTTGAATGGATATTTAAGGTTGTGATGTGTTGAATTTATGTCTACCATTTCACTTACTGTTTTTTTGTATGTCTCACCATTTTTGTTCCTCTGTTTCTCATTTACTCTTTTCTTTTGCATTAAGTCACTATTTTCTTTCGTAGCATTTTGATTCCTTTAATTGTTTTGTCAGTAAATTTTTTATTTTTGAGTTGTTGTTTTAGAGCTTACCATACATATCTTAACTTGCCAGACCTACCTCAGATTTGAATTAACTTAATTCCGGTGAGGTATAGAAATTCTACTGTTATATGGCTCTATTCCATATTCCCTCCTTTTCTGCTATAATTATTATGCATATGATATCATTCGTGTATGTTACAAACCCAATATGTTGTTATAGTTATTACATTATATAAGTTTGTCTCTTAAAAAAGCTGAGCCATGAAAGGAGAACAAGTGTATGCTTATAGAGTTTCTTATATTAACCTTCTTATTTCTGGTTCTCTTTATTCTTGAGGATTCGAGTTACCATCTGATATCGTTTTCTTACTCCAATACAGATTTTCACCCATTTTCTTGTATTGTCAAATAAATTACATTTCCATAAGTTATAGGCATAACATTATAATTATATACATAGTCTTATACAATTGCTTTTTAAATCACTTAAGAGAAGACAGGAGAAATATTTAGCTATACTGTATTTTATATATACTTACGTACATAATTCCCTTTACTGGTGCTTTTTGTTTTTTCATTTGAATTGCTGGCTGGAATCAATTTCTTTTAACCTGAAGAAATAACTTTAGTATTTCTTGTAGAGTGGGTTTGCTAGCAACACCCTCTCTACGTTTTCATGTATCTAAGAATGTCTATTTTGCCTTCATTAAAAAAAAGTTGACTAGATACAAGATTCTTGGTTGACTGTTTTTTCCTTTAAGTATTCTCAACTTGGCATCCCACTGTCTTACGGCCTCCATTGTTTTGGTATGAAGTCATATGTTAATCTTATTAAGATCCCTTATTCCAACACATATTTCTCTTGCTGCTTTCAAGACTTTTGTCTCTGTCTTTCAGAATGTTTACTGTAATGTTTCCTATTGCGATTCTCTTTGTGTTTATCCCCTTGGAGTTTATTGAACTTCTTGGGGGTGTGTGTGTATATATATATATACACTTCTTGGATGTGTATGTATATATATTAACATATTTCATCAAATTTGGGAAGTTTTCAGCCATTATTCTTCAAATATTTTTTTCTGCTGCTTTCTCTCTCCTTTCTGGTAACCCATCATACTTGTGTTGGTATACTTAATAATATTCTACATTTTTCTGAAGTTCCTTCCATTTTCCTTCATTATTTTCTTTCTGTACTTAACATTGCATAATATCTATTGAACTACATGTTGGGAGTTCATTTTTTATTTTTTATTATTTTTTTGTTCAAATCTACTGTTGAACTTTGTCGGTGAAATTTTCATTTATTTTATTTTTAACTTTAGAATTGCCATTATATTTTTTTTATATAATTTCTCTCTATTGGTAGTCTTTATTTCATGAAAAATTGTCATCACATCTTTTTTTTTTTACCTCTTTCACCATGGCCTTCTTTAGCTATTTGATTATAATAACGTCTCTGATATTTTTGTTAAAACCAATATCTGAGCCCTCTCACAAGCAGTTTTTATTTCCTGTTTTTTATCCTGTGTACGGGTTACACTTTTCTGTTTCTTTACATGTGTTGTACTTTGTTGTTTTTGTTGAATGCTGTACATTTTAGGATATTTATTGTGTCAGCTTTCGTTACTGATTTTCCTTTGTTGTGTGTTTATTTGTTTGACTTTGCTAGACTATTTTAGTGAAGTCTATTCTGCAATGGGAAGCCTGTGGCGATATTCCTCAAAGGGCATAGCCTTTGGCATGGGCACAGTCCCCACGAGGTTTAACATTGTTCTCTTTGATTGTCTCCCTCCCTAGTCTCTCTGTTAAGCTCTGTGCTACATTTGGTATCACAACCATCTGCTAATCAGCCCTAATTTGCTCCTGATTGCTCTGTTGTGTTCAGCGGTACCCCAGGGCATTAATTGCTCAACAGTTCTGATCCAGTTAAATTTAGGCCTGAGTAGTTTGGTAGTTGGGGGGCTCGTTGTTATTTTTTCTCAAACTCAGGTAGGCTTTTATTATCTCTTTTTCCTGTGTTCTCTCTGATGAACCTGCTGGCCTGTTTTGTAACATGTTGCTCTTAATTAAAAGAATCTGAAAAAAAAAGATACAAAGAACTCTCCCAGCAAGTTTGGTATAGAGGGGAATTTCCTCAACTTGATAAAGAAAACACTCTAATAATATATCTTTATACGTTGTCAATGAATATCTGGAAATTCAAATTAAAAACAGTACTATTTATAGTTGCTTCAAAGAGAAGGAGAGAAAATGAAATTGAGTATACATTTAATAAAACATGCACAGGATCTGCATGCTGAAAATTATAAAATGATGAAAGATATCAAGGAAGACCTGAATAAATGGAGAGATATTTATGGATTGGAAGATTCATCATAACAACTACACTAGTTCTTTCCAAATTGATTATAGTTGTAATGAAATTACATCAAAATCCTTGGAAGATATTTTGTAGATATAGCAAGCTTATTCTAAAATTTATATGGAAGGGTACAGGCCATAGAATAGCTAATAAAATTTGACAAAGAAAAATAAAGAGGGAACAATTACTCTTTCTCATATTGTCTTACTACATAAGTATAACAATCATAGAAATTACTCTTTCTTATATTGTCTTATTACATAGTACAGCAATCGAGAGAGTATAGGATTGATGGACCCAGAAATAGATCCACAAAAATATATTTGACTGATTTTTTACAACGGGGCAAAAGTATTTCAATGGAAAAGGGTAGTCTTTTTAGCAAATGGTAGTGGAACAACTGAACATATATATAGGCAAACAATGCAGCAGAACCCAAACCTTACACCTTGTACAAAAGTCAACTCTAAATGAAGCATATACCAAAATGTAAACTCAGAGCTACACAAATTCTAGAAAAAAGTAAGAGAACAGTCTTCAGGATGTAGGGCTGAGCAAAGGATTCTTAGACTTGACACCAAAGGCCTGATTTATTAAAGGAAAGCATGATAAATTGGAGTTCATTAATATTATAAACTTGCCCTGCAATGGCCCATATCAAGATTAAAATAGAAACTATACACTGGGAAAATATATTTATAAGTCACATTTCCAAGAAGAGACTTCTATGTGGAATATATGAGGAAGTCTCAGTATTCAGCCTTAAAGGAACCAAACATGCTGATTAGAAAATTGGCAAAGACATGAAGCAATGAGATAAACTTGCCAAATGGACATATTAAGAGAGGTTCAAAATCATTAACTATCAGGGAAATGAAAATTAAAAGCACAATTAAATATCAGTAGGTTTATACTACACTAATTAATGAGAACAGCTAAAATTAAAAAAAAGAAAAAACGTGATTTACCAAATGCATTCAAGGGTATGGAGAAAGTGGATCACTCTTAACCTTGCTTATGGCGATATAAAATGGAGAGTTTTTCGGGAAGATAATGCATTAGTTTCTTATAAAACTAAATATGGAATTTTAATACTATAGCCATTGTACTCTTGGACGTTTATCCCCAAGAAATGAAAACTTAACGTTTACACACCTGTACACAAATGTTCACAGCACCTTTATTTGTAATAGCCCAAAAATGCAGTCATCTGTCAGCAGAATAGTCAAGCAACCCGTGGTACATATATCCCATGTAATAAATACTTCTCAGCAATAAAAATGACCAAACTATTGATTCATGTAACACTCTGGGTGAATCAGAAATTTTGCTGAGTGATAAAAAGCCAGTCACAGTAAGTTACATATTGTATGATACTATTTAGTTAATATTTTCAAATGACAATATTTTAGGAATGGAGAACAAACCAATGGAAGCCTAGCAGTAGGACTGTGGTGGGAGATGAAGCATGGGTGGGAGAGAGGGAGACATGAATTTTATTTTATTATTTTAAAAAAAAAATTTTTTTTAACGTTTATTTATTTTTGAGACAGAGACAGATCATGAACGGGGGAGGGTCAGAGAGAGGGAGACACAGAATCTGAAACAGGCTCCAGGCTCTGAGCTGTCAGCACAGAGCCCGACGCGGGGCTCGAACTCACGGACTGCGAGATCATGACCTGAGCTGAAGTCGGCCGCTTAACCGACTGAGCCACCCAGGCGTCCCGAGATATGAATTTTAAATGGAATCACCAGGAATGCTTGTAATGTTGGAAATATTAAGTATGTTGACTGGCGCTGGATGTATGAAGCTACACATGTGATAAAATTGTATGGAACTTAATACATAAATGAGTACAAGTATAATCAGGGGAAAATGAGTAGGATAAATGTTAATCTCTAGAGTCTTATACCGTAGTTTGCAAAATATTACTTTGAGGGCAAACTGAGCAAAATGTAGAAGGCCTTTCCCTGTATTATTTCTTACAACAGCAAGTGAATCTATAATTATGTCAATAAAAATTTCAGTTAAAGATTATACTGTATAGGGGCACCTGGCTGGCTCAGTCGGTGAAACGTCCGACTTCAGCTCAGGTCATGATCTAACAGTTTGAGTTGGAACTCCGCATCAGGCTCTGTGCTGACAGCTCAGAGCCTGGAGCCTGCTTCAGATTCTGTGTCTCCCTCTCTTTCTGCCTCCACCCCTCTCATGCTCTGTCTCTTTCTCTCTCTCAAAAATAAGTAAACATGAAAAAGATTATACTGAAAAATGTGGTAAATGTCAAGGAGTTGATGTTTCAAAAAGGGCAAACTGAGGCAAATGTAAACATCTATTAGGATTTTGGTTCACTTTTCTATGAATAAGCACTAATGATGTTTTTATACCACAATTTGCTGTATCTTTTTGCTATGTGTATGTATCAGCTGAACACAATTCCATGGCCAGAGAAAGCTGTCCGTTGTAGATACGTTTACCTGGTATAAGAAGATTCTGTCATACACGGGAATGTGAATTCCGCAGGGATGGGGGCAGTGCACAAGTAGCAGGCTCCTATTCCTGGTGCTGGGAGGTGAGAATTGGATTGCAAACCCAATCCTCTTCTTCCTGCTGAGGTGAATGATGAGACACTGGCAGAGGCTCTAAGCTTTGAGTTGTGTCACCTTACGTGCTGAGTCCTATAAGTAAGGTCACAGCAGATAGCCTCAAATTATTTCATTCCCTGATTTATTCAAGGTAATCAGTCCTTCCTTACTTTTCTGAAAAAGAGAAGAACCTTTCTGAAAGTAACTAACATCCACTGCATCTGCCTTTTTTTTTTTATTTAAAAAAAATTTTTTTTTTCAACGTTTTTTATTTATTTTTGGGACAGAGAGAGACAGAGCATGAACGGGGGAGGGGCAGAGAGAGAGGGAGACACAGAATCGGAAACAGGCTCCAGGCTCCGAGCCATCAGCCCAGAGCCTGACACGGGGCTCGAACTCACGGACCGCGAGATCGTGACTTGGCTGAAGTCGGACGCTTAACCGACTGCGCCACCCAGGCGCCCCTGCATCTGCCATTTTTGATGTATGGTGTCAAGTGAAGGATTAAAAGTTCCTGGTCATTAGGAGAGATGGAATAAAAGATCAAGTCCAAGAGTAAAAAGAAAAGACTAGAGAAAAAGATCCCAATGGTGAACAAGAGTTCATCAGTTTTAAAATGTCTATGATTAATATCTTTGGGGAAAAAATGTTACCAAAAAATGAGAATTTCCTTAAGGAAATATATCTTTAATAATAAGAATCAAATGGAAAAAAAGGATTAAAAATCAAAACAACAGAATTAGTTTCTTAATACATGGGTTTCACAGATTAGACCAGAGGAAGAGAGACATTAGAATGTAGTTGTGGTGGATTACATTATTGCCCAAAATTCTTTACCTTTTCTGGCAATCACACCTTTTTTATTTTTTTATTTGTTGTGATTTTACAGTTTCTTGCATTGAGGCTGAGGTAGGGTGTGTGAGTTTTGTGCCTAGAACATAAGAGGCCTTGCATGTTTCCACTTTCCCTCCTCCCATCTCTGTGAGTATGTCATGGTCAGTCCAGTCTTCTTGTCCCAGTACTGACAGGTGACTTCTTAAATAGAAACCATTAGCCAGGAGATAATGAATGACATCTTAATGCACTGAAGGCAAATCTCTGCCAGCTATCGACTAGAAAAATATTTTCCAAGTCAAGGTCAAATAAAGACATTTTCAGGATTTTACTGGCAATAGATTGGTGCCAAAAAAAGGTCCCACATAGAGGACCTTAGGCCAAAGGAAAGAGATCTCAGATATATACGTAGAAATATGATGGTAAATGCAGAATAACAGAATAGGGAAACTTCAGTGAATACTGATAAAAAATAGCTCATAAAGTTTAAAATATGTGTAGAACAAAAAATACATGACAACAATCATTCAAAGAGCAATAGGGTTATGGGACACTGGGTGGGTCAGTTGGTTAAGTGCCCGATTTTGCTCAGGTAATGATCTCACGGTTTGTGAGTTTGAGCCCTGCGTCAGATTCTTTGCTGACAGCTCAGAGCCTGGAGTCTGCTTTGGATTCTGTCTCCCTCTCTCCATGTCTCTCTGTCTCTGTCTCTCTCTCTCTCTCTCTCAAAAATAAACAAATATTAAAATTTTTTGTCAATAAAAAACAGTAGTAGGGCTAACTATAACTAAGTAGTCTAGCAGTATCAGTGAAATGGTAAAAAGTAGTAAATTTTTAAGAATCTTTAATTTTTTTTATTTCTAGTGTAAATCTGAAGAAGAATAAAAGAAAGAATGAACTAACAAGTTGATCAGGGAGTTAAATTGACTAACAAAAACATTTCATGAGCTCACAAAGAAGTATGAAGAGAAAAAGGTACATAAAGGTGGTTCAAACAAAAAGTAAATAGATGAGAAGTATAAAGTCAACTACATTAGTAATCGCATTAAATTTCTGTGGATGATGTTTACCAAGTAAGAGCCTAAAACAGTCACATAGGATTGAAAAAAAAACCTGCTTAAAATAGACTTACTTTAAATACAATGATTCAAATGGTTGAAAGTATGCCAAAAGTGTTCTGTATAAACCTTATGAAAAAAGAGCACTATTAATCAGGCAAAGTCAAGTCTAAAGCAAGATGCATTATTAGAGCTAGAGGGATGCTGTGTGATGATAAAGAAGTAGTGGATCCACTGGAAGATGACACAGTCCTTAATCTATTTATGTACAATATGTAGTTTCAACATGTATAAGCTAATGGAAACATTACTGTTCCACAATCCAATGGAATTATAATTATGTAGGACTACATGAACTGGTGAGAAAATTCAAAGTGTGGCGTTATTTGTATGAGAATATTGTGGTATTTGTAATATTCCATTTTCTAATTGATATATGAAGACCTTTTTCTTTGTGATTTACAGAAATTAATTTTCTTGACTTAGTAACTTAATAACAAAGGACTTTCGATTTGCTGATGAGCCTACAAGATTGTATTTATGTTGATTAACAATTCTTGCTGTGAAAACACCATGAAATCAACCCTTTGGGGACCAAGAATACTTTCTGGAGATTATTGATGACTTGAAAGGAGGTGTTTAGGGAAGATTGTACAAAACTTGGAAATAGGCAAAAATGATTATTGTCTAACTTATCAGTATTATGCGAGGTGTTATATAGAATATTCCCCAAGGGTTTATCTGACTCTCTAGTGTGTGTAACTTTGATTGATTTGCTTTTCTTTGAAATAATGTATAGTTTTTAAATGATTGATATTTATACCTATAAAAGATCCAATAGAGATGCGAATGAGTTTTGTCTTATGATAGCATTGCAAAAAATTCTTGTCCAACAGTAGTGGAAATGAATTTTCTCCAATAGAAATACAAATGCTTTGGGGCGCCTGGGTGGCTCAGTTGGTTAAGCATCGATTTCAGCTCAGGTCATGATCTCTCGGTTTGTGAGTTCGAGTCCCATGTTGGGCTCTGTGCTGTCAGCTCGGAGCCTGGAGCCTGCTTCGGATTCTGTGCCTCCCTCTCTCTCTGCCCTTTCCCTGCTCGCACTCTGTCTCCCTCTCTCTCAAAAATATATAAAACATTAAAAAATTAAAAAAAAAGAAATACAAATTATTTCAGCCTAGTAGACAGTATAGCACCCACAGTTTTATTGATGTAAAGGTATTGGAAATTTCATATTTAAATTAGTAATCTATTCAGGTGTTCTTCCTTCTAGCCACTATAAATGCTTCTTTCCATGTAATTTTCTCTTAACATGAATACTTCTCTGTCTGCAGTTCTATCTTCTGTGTTGTTTGAATCATCCTTAATCCCATGCTATTCCCCTCTTTAATGACTTAAAGATGTCTATGAAATCTATGGCATTTGTCTGTGTTTGTGCATGTGTGTGTGTGTATAGACAAGTTCATTGCAGAGATTTTACCCAGTTTTAACTCTCACTAGTTAATAGAATATGAGGAATAAACCATCTCAGTATCATTTCACTAAGATAAAGGTTCTACACAACACAACGTATGTGTGTGTGTGTTGATATGTACGCGTGAGAGAACATATCATACAACAATGACATAATTGGCACAGTTCCGAAGTACATGAGGAACTTTTAATAAAACCTAGTCATAGGGTAGTTTTAATAAAAACTAATAAAAGGCAGTTTACTGGACCAGTCCTTGGAAGCATTTCTATTTCAGGAAAGATACACGGTGGTGTAAATGTATGGCAACCTTTTTCTCCCACCGAACGCAACCCAAAATATCTGGCCAGAATGCGTGAGATAGCCATTTGGAGTCTCTGAAAAGTAATCATCAATAGGCAGATGAAAGAAGAGTATTAGAATTTAAAGACAACCGAACTGGTGAGATTACCGTTTTCCCCGCTGGAATTCCCTGACCTGAACTCAAGACAGCCCCAACCCCGGAAGTAAGCACTGTGGTGCAGAGAAAGTGAGTTGCAATAGAAATCTCTACTTCTTGCCTGCAGAGCAGAAAAGGGAACTTTTAAAGTTCAGGAGCAGTAGGAGAAGGCCACTATATTTTTCTTATCAAGGGAGTGACCTTTTCCATCATTTTCATGAGTTCCAGGGAAGGGATATACAGGGCGTGTACACTGGAGACTGGGAATCTTGTGGGCCGTTACACAGTTCTGCCTAATACGCTGTCTTAGAGTAGTTTCACAGATTAAAAAGATAATACATGTCATACAAGATATATAGTAAGTGCTTAGTCAGTATTAGCTATAATTAATATTGTTTGCCTGAAAAGCTTTTGATTGTCAATAAAAGCAGTCATCTGAAACTGAAAAGGCCTTTACATGTGAAGAAGTTATAAAGTAATTTCTTGCCAGGTTATAGGCTATATATTTTATTAATAAGATGTCATCTCAAATTTAAATATTGAAAATGCTGTGTCATTCTGATTCTTATTACTATGTGATATACTCTCTTTTTGAAACTTCATCTCTTCTCTCCCTTAAGAATTTTTTTGTTTTAGGGGTACCTGGGTGGCTCAGTTGGTTCAACATCCAACTCTTGATATGGCTCAGGTCATGATCTCGTGGTTAGTGATATCGATCCCCAAGTCGGATTTTGTGCTGATAGCACAGAGCCTAGTTGGGATTCTCTCTCTCTCTCTCTCTCTCTCTCTGCCCCTGCCCTGCTTGCGCTCTCTCATCTCTCTCAAAATAAATAAACTTAACTTTTTTTATTTGATCTCCTTTCATTTTACTTTAATATGTCTAGATGTGAGATTTTCAGCCATTCATCTTTTTTTTTAATTCAAGGAGAGGTATCTCTATTGTGCTTTCAAATACTTCTTCCAGTCCATTTTTCTTTGCCATTCTGAGATTCTTAATATTATATATTAATAATATTGATATTAATATCAGATCAACTATTTATTTCCCTCTCCCTATCTCTTAGCTTTTCTTTTAAATTTTCTGTTTTTTTTTCTCTACTTCTTCCTCCTCCATCTGGTTTTCCAGTGTGCCAATTTGTTCTATTCATATACCTATATATTCTATATTTTATATCTTTTATTACTAAATGTGATTTATTTACTTATTCATGTATAATTGAAGTATAGTTGACATTCAGTATTGTATTAGTTTTGGGTCACAACATAGTGATTTGTGATTTGACATTTATATACATTATGAAATGCTCAGCCCAAATGGAGTTTTTTCATTCTCCTTTGACATTGCTCATTTCTATTATAATTTTAAAATAAGCTTTGGAAGATAATTTGAAATTCTTGGCAAATATTCAGGCCTAGGGCTGATGGCTGTTCTGAAAAGCACTGGATATGGGAAATGGTCACCTAATGACTCTGGTGGAGCGATGTTGAAAATTTCTCAGATGGAAATCTTCAGGTCACTAGATAACTATTTTTTCTAAATTTATACCTAAACCCAGGCCTTTTTTTACAAACACTAGATGTGCATAACAAGCAACTTTCTTATCTGCCCATTTGATATATAATAGGCATTTCAAACAGTAACATACCCAAAAATATAGTTCGTGATCTAGTCACAAAAACCTGCTTGATTTCATTGTACTGTAAGCGTATGGAAGACATCCAGTCCTGGTTGCCTCACAGTAATAGGGACATTAATAAACTAGGATACATCCAGAAAAGGTAAACTACAGATGGAAATTATATCATATGAAGAAGAATTGATGAATTGAACTTTTACATGGAATGGAATTTCTATGGAATCCTAGAAAATAGAACTAAAATCAATCATTAGATGTTATAGAGAAATATAATGCAGTTTAAGGCAAAATTTCTGATTGAATAGAGTTGTCCAAAGAATGGTTTGCCAGGCTTAATGGTGACTATTCCACTTCTAAAACTGAGTAAAGGCTCTATTATAGTCATAAATATTGTAAAGAAGATATGTGTGGCTTTCTGACTATCTCTAATACTTAATGATTCAATAGTCTTAAAATCACACTATAAGATTTTACATTGTTAAATTGATGAAGAAATTTTTATACCATTTAATTATTAGAATGAAGTAATTAATGGGGCACCTGGGTGGCTCAATCAGTTGAGCATCCAACTTCGGCTCAGGTCATGATCTCACAGTCCGTGGGTTTGAGCCCCACGTCGGGCTCTGTGTTGACAGCTAGAGTCTGGAGCCTGATTTGGATTCTCTTTTGGATTCTGTCTCTCTCTCTCTCAAAAATAAATAAAACATTAAAAAGGTTTTAGAATGTAGTAATTGATGTATGTCTGATTTATGAAAAGTTTCTTTTTTAGGGGGTTGAATTTAAATGATAAAAACACTGAAAATTGCCTAATTTTAAAATGTTAAAATGTTCTCATATGAGTAGAAAATGAGATGAGTTAGACTTACATTTCAGCTTGTCACATAGAGCATTCTTTTCTGACCACACCATTCTATGTCCTTTTTTCTGGCTATCATCCGATTCCATTAGTACTTTGGGAAAAGTGGTGGACAAAACAACAGACACTATTCTGAAGGTAGCTGTACCTTGTTTGCAAACAAAAACAGAGAAGTGGATTGTTTTGTCTTGTTTTTCAGCTTTATCCCCAGCATTATTAAGATATAATTGACATGTGTAAATTTAAGGTGTACAGTATAATGTGTTAGTACATGTATATATTACAAAATGTTTACGAAAACAAGGTTAGTTAGCACATTCTTTACCCCGGATATTTACCATTTTAGTGTTGTTATGATGAGAACATTAATTTCTTTCATAGCAACTTTCACATCTGAAACATTTCTTCAAAACTGAGAGCCTTAGCTGACGGCCAGGGCCCCTGAAAATCAAACTAAAAAGCTTCTGCATAGCAAAAGAAACCATTAACGAGGTGAAGAGGTCACCTACAGAATGGAGAACATATTTGCAAATCACATATCTGATAAGGGATTAATATCCAAAATATACTCCTACAAGGCACTAGTAAAAACAAAAAACAGACAAACCGACAAAAAAACTCCAAACAACCAGTTCAGAACTGAATAGACAGTTTTCCTAGGAAGACTAACAAATAGGCAACTGTTTGGTACTCTCTACCACTTATCAACAGGGAAATGCAAATCAAAGCCATAATGAGATATCAACTCACACCTGTTATCAAAAAGATAAGAGAGAACAAATGCTGGTGAGGATGCATTGTTGGTGGGAATGTAAATTAATATAACTACCATGTACAACAGTATGGAAGTTCCTCCAGACTTTAACATAGAACGACCAAATGATTCAGCAGTTTCTTTTCTGGGTGTATATCTGAAGAGATAGCTGCATCGTCATGTTCATTGCAGCATCATTTACAGTAGACAACAAATGGAAACCACCTAGTGTCCCATCTACAGAGGAATGGATGAAGAAACTGTGGTATGCCTGTATATACAATGGAATACTATCCAACCATGACAAAGAAGGAAATTCTGCCATTGGCTACAACATGGAAGGAACTTGAAGGCATTATGCTAAGTGAAATGGATCAGTCAGAGAAATACAAATGTATGATTTTGTTTATACGCAGAGTCAAAAAATATTGAACTCATAGAAACTGAGTAGAGTGGTGGTTGCCAGGGGCTGAGGAGTTGAGGTGTGCTGGAAATGAAGGCATGTTGGTCAAAGGGTATAAACTTTCAGTTGTAGGATGAGTAAATCCCATAAATCTAATGTACATGGTGGTGACTGTAGTTAACAATACACTGTTATGTACTTGGAAGTTGCTCTGAGAGTAATTAATGTTCTCACCATAATGATGCCAACAAAATGGTAATTATGTGAAAAGTTTCTTATTAGGGACTTTCAAACTATTGTCACTTGCATACTTGTTTTAAATAGGCAGATTTTTTGGAAAGTGAGAATTCATGAAATAAAAAGAGTTTAATGCATTTTGAAGATATAGAAGTAAATGATTTCAAATTCTTTTTGACAATTAATGAACTGGATGTTATCAATGAATATGGAATATCACATATATCTATGTAAAATATTTATTATAAATGTGGATATATCTTTAGACATGGGGTGAAAATAAAAGTAAGTACAGAATTGTTTAAACTGATTTTATTATAGGGGTGCTTTGTGATCTGTTGGTTAGGCGTCCACCTTCGGCTCAGGTCATGATACCATTGTTCCTTACCTCAAGCCCTGTGTTGGGCACTGCACTGACAGTGTAGAGGCTGCTTAGTGTTCTCTCTTTTCCTCAATCTCTCTTTCTCAACATAAATAAATAAACTTAAAAAAAACGAACTTATTTTACTATGTAAAGATCCTGACTGAAATAATAGTATTTGTATTACATGTTTATTAAAATAGTTGTACTTTTCTCTTTTTTTTAATGTATATTTTATTGCAAGTTGTAATATCAAATGTGTTTTTGTTTTTTTACCCATTTCTTGTCCTTTTCCTCAATAATACCATTAAATTTTTTAAAATTTTAATAAATTATTTTATTATTTTTTAAAATATTTTAGTGTGAATTGTATGACAAACAAGCAGTCCTTGTGGTATAAAGTCTTTATTTGGGGAAAGAATGTGATAATTGCTAAGTTAAAGGACAAATTATGACCTCTCATTCTGAAAACATTGTTACTGCCAAAATCTACCAGCCCAGTGATTTTCTTTAATGTTTATGAAAGTGTCCTCAAAATTTTTCTTGAGGATTTTTATTTTTCTTAAGTTTTGTACCAAACTTTTTTCTTTTACATGGTATTATTGAGTTATATATATTATAAAAGTTTAATTCCTTTTTTTTTTTAATTTTTTTTTCAACGTTTTTTATTTATTTTTGGGACAGAGAGAGACAGAGCATGAACGGGGGAGGGGCAGAGAGAGAGGGAGACACAGAATCGGAAACAGGCTCCAGGCTCCGAGCCATCAGCCCAGAGCCTGACGCGGGGCTCGAACTCACGGACCGCGAGATCGTGACCTGGCTGAAGTCGGACGCTTAACCGACTGAGCCACCCAGGCGCCCCTAAAAGTTTAATTCTTATAGAACATCGTAAATCTTATACTTATGGAATTCTAGAAATCAAGACAATGATTTATTTTTTCTGTCAGATCATAACACATTTACCAGAGTAGGAAATTTTCAGTAGGTGACTATTTGTACACAATTATTCAGATTTTAATTTGGCCATTGAGAGCCTCTGCCATTTTAATGTATTATTTGATTAATTTATATATTTAAGAAGGCTGTTTCAATTTAATGTAAATCATTCTAGTGTTAAAAATTTTTTTCATTGTCTTCCATAGAGTATTTTATACTTTAGATTGCCAACCACTTTAACGGTCAAATATCCTTAAAAATTTTGTGACTGTGACATATAGAGCAGCAATGTTATATGATAAATACATCAATAATCTAATAATTAAGCACAATTTTTTTTTCTTTTGAAATGCTAGGAATCATGCTACTGAGTTGATTTGCATCAGTTCCTAAGTGAGATTTTATTTTGGTAACAGTTCTTCTTTATGACTTGTAATGCCATGCAGTTGAATCTTGATAATAAAAAAAGGGAAAAAATTACTACTATAACTGCAATGCTAATAACTTGAAAAACAAAAAGAGTGCACTGAGCTTAAGTACTTTGTATTCTCTTACAATAGTGCTACTCATCAACACTTATACATCACCACTTAAATTAAATTAGATTGAATCTAAATTACCTGTTTCTGAGTAAATGGGATTTGGTAATTTACTATTAAGTCAATCTGCAAACTGATGTCATAATTTAGATTTGATTTTTTTTTTTATGAGAATGATGTTAGGAATCATTCTTCAATTTGCAATTCTAATTTCCATAGTAGAGTAGGTATATCCCCTTCCTAATAATGGTTAACTTATACAGAACAAAATAGAAAAGAACAGAATACTAATGCTGATGTCTGTAAATTTTTATCACAGTGTATTAGCATTTTTGAACATATAATATTAGTCATTTGAAAACATAAGGTGGAAAGCTATTGGATAAGTAGATATTAAAGAAAAAGAGTAAGTTTTATGCGTATGGTTTGAAAAGTAAGGGTTATAGTACAAATGTGCTGATATAGGCGTGTAATTTTTTCTCAAATTACCCCTAGGACACATTATTTTATATCTCTTCCTCCTGTTATTATTATTGTTGTTGTTGCTATTTGTTATTGTTTTCCAAATAGTTGTAGGCTTTAGGAATTTATCACACATATCTTCAAACATATGTTTTCCCATTTTTAAAGCTTCAAATCTTTGTCGTTAAGCCTACGTTGGCACAATTTCAAGAAGTGGTATTGGAAATTGTTAACTAATTTTATTCATTACCTAATATATTAATTATACTAATCAGAAATTATAAATTGAGGAATATATAAAATAACACTTAAGAAATATTTTTATAGAGAGAAAGGGAAAGATTTATAACAGCTACAAAATAAAATTGGTTGTGATAAGTACAGATATTCTGGAGTTCGGAGAAGGAAGATATATCAAGTTGACACTATAATTTCAGAGTTGAGTAGTAAAAACAGTGACCGTATTATTCACAAAGCTGAAAGTATTTACTATCTGTCCCTTTGCAGAAAAAGTTAGTTAACTCCTCATTTAAATTATTCCTCTTTGGGGCACCTGGGTGGCTCAGTTGCGTAGTAGTGGGACTTGGTTTTGGCTCAAGTCCTGATCTCATGGCTTCCTGGGTTTGAGCCCCACATTGTGCAGGGCCCGCTTGGGAGTCTCTCTCTCCCTCGCTCTCTGCCCCTCCCCCACTCGTGCTGTCACTGCCTCTCCCAAAATAAATACAATTTAAAAAAATAAATATTACAACTAATACTATTCTTTATAAGCAGTAACATTGTTTGAATGGGATAAGATGGCTTAAATGTAAAATAATGGTTTTCAAAGAAAATGACTTGTAAAGAATCTTTAATCTTCCATTTGTAAAATAAATCCAAGAAGTTCAACTTTTTTATAAAAGTTATTTTTTTAATGTTTATTTATTTCTGAGAGAGAGAGAGAGCGACAGCCAGACAGACAGAGCATGAGTGGGAGGGGGGCAGAGAGAGAAGGAGAAACAGAATCCAAAGCAGGTTCCAGGCTCTGAGCTGTCAGCACAGAGCCCGACGTGGGGGTCAAACCCTTGAACTAACTGTGAGATCATGACCTGAGCCAGTGGGATGCTTAACCAACTGAGCCACCTAGGCACCCCTATAGAAGTTATTTTTAAAAAGTCATTAATTTTTCTTTGAAGTTTAATTAAACTCTTTAAAAAAATTTAATGTTAATTTTTAATATTGTATTTCTTTTAGTAGTTCTTTTAATATCCATATGACCCCATAGATATTTTTAGATATTTGTCATCATAAGAAAATTTGATTTTATAAACTGCTGTGATATTTATATATTGTAGAGCAAACAATTTTCTTTCTTTGCAATCTTACTTATTTTTAATACTATAATAATTTTTCATTAGATTATGTACTTTCATTGTATATTGTTGGAAATTTGAAGTTTAAAAAATAATATAGTGATAAATATCTTTTTATGGATTCATTTTATTTTGGTAAATTTGTGCTGACACTTTTTCTATTTCTTCTATGGAGTCTAGTCTGGTTATGCACTGTATATTTAATAGGATACTGAATTTTTTTTTGCTTGGAGGTCTACAGATTAAACTGAATTCTTTTTTTAAAAATCTGTCTTTAATGTTTATCTACCTTTGAGACAGACAGAGACAGAGTGTGAGCGGGGGAGGGGTAGAGAGAGAGGAGATACAGAATCCGAAGCAGGCTCCAGGTTCTGAGCTGTCAGCACAGAGCCTGATGTGGGGCTTGAACTCACGAACCGTGAGATCGTGACCTGATCAGAAGTCGGATGCCCTGCCTACTGAGCCACCCAGGCGTCCTAAACTGTATTCTTTTAATATTCTTCTCTTTCAGTGGTTATTTTTTCCTTTTCATTTATTTTACTGTATATTTTTACTTTTTCCGTTTGTTTTGATGAATTTACCTTACAGTGTTCCCCTTTTGTTGTTTTCAAAAGTAGGATTTTGGTTTAATTAAGTGTCTTGTTCTATTTTTGCATCATTAATGTTTAGTTTTAGCTTTATGATTTCTTTTTATTTTTCCTTGGCTATCTTTTGGTTTACTCTGTGGTTCCTCTTATACTTTTTACAGCTGAGGTTTTCACTTATTTTAACTCTTTAATTTTTCTAATTACAGTATCACTGCTTTAAATACATCATAGATTCCTTTATTTTCATGTTTTTTCATTATTTTTGAGAAATCATATAATTTTGATTTGTTTTGCCTCTTCTACTTAGACTTGACTACCAGAAAGTTTAAAAAATTTTTTTCCATATGTCAGAGCCTCTTTGTTTTGTGTATTTGTAATTTCAAGTCAATGCATTGTAATCAGAATATTGTTTGCCATATTGTTATTGAATTAAGGTCTCTTAAATTAGTATTTTCTATCTATGTTTCCTCTCTTCTCCTGTGGTGTTTTGTCATAGAGTGTTATGTTATTTGATCCATTGCTATGATTATTAGTAATATCATGTCTTCAAATATGAGTATTACATCCCGCTATGAATTCTGGCTTTAATATTTAAAAGTGCCCTTCTTTTTCAAGTTTAGTGCTTCTTGGCTTGACTTACACTTTGTCTAATATTATCTCTTTCTATGCTTTCTTTATTGTTTTCATATGTTTGATAAACTTTTCTTAATCTCTTCACTTGTAGCCATATTAAATCATTTTATTTTAGGTATTATATATATTTTTATAGCATTTAGTTAGGTCCTGCTTTGTGGAACAATTTGGAAATATTTTTCTCAAATAGACGAGTTAAGGACATTCACATTTATTGATGTAACTAATAATATGATGTAAAATATGACATAATATTTGATATAAGATGGCTTTGTAAAATTTTTATCACTTTTAAAATTTGCATATCATCATTTTGGTGTCCATTTCAGTTGTTTTAGACACATACGGTTATGTAATCATCACCACAAGCAAGTTATGGAATATTTCCATCACTCCTCCAATGTCCCTCGTATAGCATATTTATAGTCAGTCTTTCTTGTCACTACTAACCTTGAAAACCACTGATCTATTTTCTGTCCTTATGATTTTGTGTTATGACTTTATTAAAAAGACCATTTATTAAGTAGAGCCCTGGAGTGTAAGATGATGAGCTTAGTTCAGAAAAAGACCATCAGGGAACTGAAATAGGGAAGTTTAGTACAGGTCCTGGAATAAATGCATGACATGCCTCGAGGGGCCACGTGCAAAGGTCAAGGCAGGGTGCAGGCAGTAGGAGCAGCAGAACCTGGGGCACAGACCTTTATTAGAGTCCATGAGTGGAGTGCTTTGAGGTTCCCAGGCTAAGGCTGGACTGGTCAACTCAAAACTATACAGAAGGGTTTTGGAAGGTTTTGTGGGGGTCTTGTCTAAGGGGAGTACAAGGAAAAGGTCCTGCGAGGCAGAGAGAGACTGTTTATCACAAAGGCCAATGAGGAAGTCATATAGGAACTTACATTTAGTTATGACTCTGTCGGCCCTTATGTACAGCTCACACTTGCACGAGGGGCTAATGTCAGTTTAAGGCCCCATGAGCTACTTGGCCACAAAATTAATGCTATGGCAAAAATACCATGGAGTAGGTTAGCTAAGGTCTTTTACCTTTTATAAAATGACATAAAATTTGCATCACATGGTATATAGACTTATAGTCCTATTTCAGTAGTATTTCTAAAAATTTTGCCTTTATTAAGTCATAATTTACACACAGTCAAATGTATTCATTTGAAGTGCATGGTTTTATGGATTCGGCAAATATACACAATCATGTAATCTCCACTACAATCAAGATATCAAAGTTTCATCAACCAAAAATTTTCTTTGCATACCATTTCCGTTAATCATTTCTCAGTGGCCCCAGACCCTAGTAGGAAACTGGTCTACTTTCTGTCATTATAGATTTGCCTTTCTCTAATTTTCATATCATGGAATTAAATAGCATATATTTGTTTTACAGTATATTTGAGATTACTCAAGTTGATGTCTGGGTAAACATTTTATTCCTTTTTATCATTGAATAGTATACCATGGATGGATATATAATAATTTATTTATCCACTCACCAGTTGATGAATTTTGGGGCTCTGTCCAGTTTGGGGCAATTATTAATGAAACAACTATAAATTTTCACATACAGGTTTTTTTTTTGTGAGTGTATGTTCTCATTTTATCTATATGTAGGACAGCTAGGTCATATTGTAATTGTATGTTTACTTTTGTAGAAACTGCCAAACTATTTACCAAAATTGTTGCACAATTCTGCATTTCCATTAGTAATGGATTAGCATTCTAGTTGCTTCTATCTTCAATAGTACCTGGTGTTGTCAATTTTGTTGTTTTGATTTTAGCTATTCTAAGATATGTGAATGGTAGTTTGTTTTTAATTTGATTTTTCCTGAAGACTGTTTTTACTGTTTTGAGAGTTCTTTATATATTCTGGATACAAGTCCTTTGTCAGATGTGTTGCAATATTTCTTCCCAGATTATTTCTTGTTGTTTTTTTGTTTGTTTGTTTGTTTTTTAGGGGTTTTTTTTGTTCTTTTAACACTCTTTCAAAGAACAGAAATTTTTAATTTTAGTAAAATCCAATTTATAAGTTTCTCTTTTTAAGTGGATCATGTTTTTGGTGTTATATCTAAGAAATCCCTGCCTAAAGCAGTTAAAAAGGATTTTTCTCCTGCAATTTTATAATTTTTATGATTTTATTTTATAATACTGTTTTTTTACATTAAGGCCTTTGATTCATTTTGAATTGCTTTATATGTTTCAATGTATGGGCTGACATTTACTTTTTATATTTGGATGTCTAATAGTTTCAGCACTATTTATTAAACAGTATTCTTTTCTTTGTTGAATAGCCTTAGAACCTTTGTCAAAAATCAGTTGATTCTGTTTGTGTACATTTATTTCTAGATTATCTGTTCCATTCAGATATGTGTCTATCTTTTCATCAGTTCGTATTGCCTTGGTTACAATAGCTTTTTTGTAACTATTGAATCAGATAGTGTGAGTCTTTCAGTTTTGTTCTTGTTTTCAAAATTGTTTTGGCTATTCCGCTTTCTTTGCCTTCCCATATAATACTAGAATCTCCTTTTCTTTTAATTTCTGTAAGAAATTCTTCTGAGATTTTGATTATGATTGCATGGAATTTATATGTCAGAATTGACATCATAATTCTATTGAGTCTTGTAATTCATGACTACAGTATATCTCCATTTATCTAGGTCTAATTTGATTTCTTGTGTTAGTATTGTATAATATTCAACATATGTTTTTGCATATATTTTATCAGACTTAAGTAATTTCACAGTTTTTGATACTGTTATAAATTGAATTTTTTCACTTTTATTTTCAATGGTTTATTTTTAGTATGTAGCAATGCAATAGATTTTGTATTCCATGAAGTTATTAAATTCGTTTATTATTTATATTAGTTTGGGGGATTAAAAATCATGCTGTCTGAAAATAGAATATTATTTCTTCCTTTACAGTTCTTTCCAAAATTTTTTTCTTGTTTTATCTCACTGGTAAGAGGTTCAGTGTGTTATTGAGAAGTTGTGAAAGCAGACATTCTTGCTTTGTTGCCAATGCCAAAGGGAAAGCATTCCATCCTTCACCATTGCATACTATGTTAGCTAAAGGGTTTTCAAAAGTTCTTTAGAGTAGTTTTCTTGTGCACTTATTTTACTGAGTTTTTTTTTTTTTTAATTAAGACTGATGTTGAATTCTTTCAGATATTTTTTCTGTATCTATTAGAATGATTTTTTGGTAATTCACTTTTAGTCTTTAGGCTTGGTAAACTACATTGATTAATTTTGAATGTTGAACTGGGTTTGCATTTCTGGGATATACCACAGTTGGCATTGATTTATTATCCTTTTTATATATTGCTGGGTTCAGTTTGCTGATATTTATTGAGGATTTTATTCTGCTATTATATTAATGAAAGATATTTCTGTCTAGATTTTTTTCTTACGTTTGGTTTTGTTATCAGGGTAATGCTGGTTTCATAAAACAAATGTTAATAAAAGTGTTATCTCCTTGTCTATGTTCTAAAAGATTTGTAGATATGATGCTACTTCTTACTTAAATATTTAGAATTTTCCAATGAAATCATATGCCTATAGTTGATTATTTGGTGTTTTGGTTTTGTTGTTTAAAGGTTTTAAATGAGAAATCTAATATGCTTAATAGTTACAATACTATTTAAGTTATTTATTTTTTCTTAAGGGAGCTGTGATATTTCGTGTATTGCAGTGAAGTTTTCCACTTTGTCAAGGATATTTAATTTATGGCCATTAATTTATTTGAAAAATTATCTTATCCTTTTCTGTAGGGTCTATAATAATGTCCCATCTTTCATTCCTGATGTTGGTAATTTGTGACTTCTCTCTTTTTTCTTGATCTGACTAGAGACTTACTAACTTTATTGATCTTTTGGAAGAACCAGCCTCTCTCTCTGTGTATGTATGTATATGTATATGTGTGTGTATATATGTATGTATATATATGCTATTAATTATATATTAATGTAATATGTATAATATAATATAACATATTATAATATATATGGAACATACAGTAAAACCTTGGTTTGTGAGCATAATTCATTCTGGAAACATTCTTGTAATCCAAAGCACTTGTATATCAAAGCGAATTTCCCCATAAGAAATAATGATTCATTCCACAACCTAAAAATATTCATATAAAAATGATTACAACACTATAGTATAATATAAAATAATAAGGAAAATACAAAATATAAAGAAAAATAAACAAATTAACCTGCATTCACCTTTGAAAACCTTTGTGGCTGGTGTGAGGGAGACAAGAGAGAGGAAGTTATTGTTTAGGACGACTTTCACTATCAGCATCACTGCTATCTATTGGCCCAGTGGAATCTTTTTCTTTTCATGAAGAATTTAACAAGGAACCTATCCAAGGACACTTGCCTTTGCCTCCTTTTGAGGATTTCACGGAAATGTGATACTGGATTGTCATGAAATACATTCATTGCTTGCACTGCCACAGCCTTACTGGGGTGTGCTTTTCTACAAAATTTTGCACTGTTTCCCACATTTTACACA
The DNA here is from genome assembly GCF_014898765.1 of Herpailurus yagouaroundi. NCBI lineage: Eukaryota > Metazoa > Chordata > Mammalia > Carnivora > Felidae > Herpailurus > Herpailurus yagouaroundi. The sequence continues at coordinate 52,681,655 of NW_024412404.1, forward strand.
TCTCCATAATCTCATTTGCAGTGAGGGATTCTTCTGCCTTTTCCTCTTCCCCCTCCACAGACGTAATGCAGACGTAGACTTATAGAATCTTGCAGTTTTGGCCACTCTCATACCTCACTGGTACTTCTTGATGATTTCCTTCTTTACTTCCACCGTAATTATCTCCTTCTTCTTACTGCGCTTATTTTCAACCATTTCGGCTTGGGGGCTATTGTATACTGATTACAGTACAATATTAATAAACTCTTGTCATATACTGTATTTAACATAACTGGCAATAAGGCAGCAGAGGAAAGGGTCTATATCTGCAGGCAGCCTGACCTACAATTAAGCAAAGCATTCCTAAGCTTACTCTTGTATGGAAAAGCAAAGGCCTGTCCGTAGGTGCTTTGAAGTGACAAAAAATACACTAATGCCAGTTGTGGGCATTTTCCAATGTTCTGAAAAATCACGGACTTCTGCCAAACACCATGGCCTGAGACCAAGCATCTGAGCATGGGAGACAATCACCCATAATCTTGCAGTGAATGAGAGAGAGAGAGAGGGAAGTACCATTGGCTCAATTGTGATCATGTGATGTTTGGCATCACGTATTACTCATACTGCAAGACATGGCTCATTTATCAACTTAAAATTTATTAGAAATGTTTGCTCATCTTGTGAAACACAGAACAAGTTACTTGCAATCCAAGGTTTTACTGTATATGGAATATATATGGAATATATGGAATATTCCTCTGTCTGATGAAAGCCATCTTAAAAACATGTACAGGGGCGCCTGGGTGGCGCAGTCGGTTAAGCGTCCGACTTCAGCCAGGTCACGATCTCGCGGTCCGTGAGTTCGAGCCCCGCGTCAGGCTCTGGGCTGATGGCTCGGAGCCTGGAGCCTGTTTCCGATTCTGTGTCTCCCTCTCTCTCTGCCCCTCCCCCGTTCATGCTCTGTCTCTCTCTGTCCCAAAAGTAAATAAAAAACGTTGAAAAAAAATTTTAAAAACATGAAAAGACATCAGTATGAACTCATGTTTAGCTTCATATGGATACGGATGCTTATATGTATAGAAATATTTATAGATATGTGTGTATATACACAGGTTAGCACACACACACATATTTCCTTGTTCTGTGGGCTCAGCCTAGAGACAATGACAACATAGTAGCAATGAGCAAACCTACTGCCTAGGGTTTGGTTTCTGATACCATCCTCATGTAAAGAAACTCCTTGGAGGAAATAGTTGATTCAAGGACTAGTGTAGCAAATTACACAGGAGATCCTGGAGTATCTTGTACTGCTAGAAAGTAAGGAAGCATTAAAACAAAAAACAAAACACACAACTATGGGAATATGTCAAAAGGACACCAGAACCAAATGAAAGAACTCACAATGGCTAAAGCTGGAACAGTTTCAACAACAAAGTAAGGTAATATTGGATCATACTGCAAAGTAGAAAATAGATATACATGAGTCCATAGTGATATAAATAAATCATTAAATAAATAAATGGTCAAACTCCATGTTTCCAAATAGTTTATGTAGATAGCATGTACCAAAGAAGGTAGCCTATAATTTCCCACTTAAATGTACATGAGAACTTCCTCCCAAAGAGTACAATATGGGAAAGTAGTAAAAAAGAGTAATTTTACAGAGAGAAACCAAAACTTGACAAACACTCTTTCAGCCAGGTCACCAAGGTTACCGTCAGCAGAAATACGTCACACTGATAGTCTATACCTTTGGTATGAAGTGACAAAAATTGCACTTAATCTCTGTGCTTTTCGTTTCAAAAACCCATAACCTCAGTCTAATCATAAGAAAAACACTTTACAAATGCTGCTTGATGTGCATTCTACCAAATGCTTTACTATTACTCCTCAAAACTGTGAAAATAATAAAAAAGAAAGAAAGTCTGAGAAACTGTCATAGCCAAGAGGAGCCAAAGGAGACATAACGAGTGACTAAATGTTATCTGGTATCCTGGATGTGATCCTGGAGTAGAGAGAGGACATCTGAATGCAGTATAGACTGTGGTCAATAATGATATCAGTATTAGTTAGGGGAGTGTGGAACTGTGAAGAGGGGAATTATAGAAACCTTTTTCATTTTTAAAAAGAGCATTTTGTCAGCTAGGTGAGGAGTGACCAGAGGGGTATGATGTAAAGACAGAGAAACCAGGTAAGTTTTTGCATTAATGCCAGGGGGAAAGTACTTCACTAAGATAATTAATTTGCTTTAAAAAGAATTAAACCCATTAAATTTTATAAACAATATTCAAGAATTTATAATCAGATCAATATGTGTAATATTTAGACAGACTTGTCTGTATGTTCATCCCACATATCTTTATCCAGAAATAGGTTTTATTACATTCATTTTACATTTAGCCCTGTATTTTGAAACATTACTTTGTAAGGAATGGTACATATTATATTAATAAGGAGCGTGCTAATTATCGGTAGGAAGTTTATGCTGATCCGGAATAGATTGTCATAGTTGGTTTTATCCAGTAATAGCTAATTTAAACCCTAGTCTGCTTTTATTTACTTGAAAAAATTGATTAAATGAAAACTCAAGATCTTGAATTGCTTGCCTGAAACATAGCTTGTCGTTGACATGACTAGGTGACTAACTTCCATTATGTAAGTGTGCTTTTATGTCAGCATTTTGAAAGACTGTGATCCAAATAATAGTTTGAGGAACTGCTCTTTTAATTTCAGTTTGTTAGATGAACGTGATAATTTCAGCACATCCCTTTATATTTTCATTTTTGTTTATCCCATATTATATCAGGGTTTATTTATGGCAGGCTGACATTTTGCACGAACACACTATTTTGTCCTTCAAGTTAACATTTTCTTCTCTCTTACAAATTCTGACATTTGTGGTAAATATCAAGCTATTAATCTCCTTCTGTATCCAAAGGCATTTAATGCAGCTTTCTTCATCCAATCATAAACTCAAAATGTTGATCATTATTATTAGTTAATGAAAAATATAGCATATCTTAACTTCAAATTTTAGATTTTAGACATGTTTTCAATATGAATTTGCAATGTAAGATCAAATGATCAAAATATATTATCATCATTGTTGCCATAGTTTCAGCTAACTCTGTTTCTTAGCATGTCACTAAATTGTTTGGAGGCTGTTTAAAAACATGAGAAAAATTAAGATATTATGAGATTTTTCCATTTTCCCATAATTAATCTCTTAATTTTGAATAAATTTCTTTGAATAATTATTAAATATCTTAAATAACATCCTTATAGAAAAAGGAATTTCGGTGGTGCATTTATGCTGGCTAAAGTTTAAAACTAACTTTAAATGCACCTTGAGTAAACTTGTCATATTTTTCATGGGAATGACCACAGAACCAAAATAGAACATATTGATTATCTTCAAAGGGCCATGTTCTAGCAATGGCATCAACCAATAGAAATCTTTCCAATTAGACCATTATAGAATTTAGGGTCAGAAATATTCTGTATCCTCAGGAGATATACTCTCAGGGACACTACAAATTTAGGGTGTTGTTACTGTTATTGATTTGACTCACTGTTTTTTATTTTTTAATTTTTTTTAATTTTTTTTTGTTTTTTAAATAAAATTGGCTAAATGATCACTCTTTTAAGGCAGTCTAATTTTTTTTTTTTGGTTTAAAAAATAATGTTTCACGTAATGCAACCTATATTGGATAAGGAGATTGTAGTCTGATCTAATTCACCTGAGAGAAATTTATAGAAACCAACATAGTTAAGAATAGTTAAAGATGTTTACTGTTGAAATTAAGAAGCTGAGGTAAAAATACATAGCAAGAAATCATTTTTGATATCTCAGTTCCAAAATATTGTAGCTAAAATTGTGAATGGTAGATCTTATAAAATTTTTCTTTGATTAAAAATAAAGAAAAATTTTTATACAAGGATCACATTTTACAAGACTCCTGAACTTTATAATAAATGTCAATTTTATAAGTAAAAATAGTATTTTATGATCTGTAATTAGTAGGCAATTATAATCTGTATGAATACTGATTTGTGAAAGAAATTTAAATGGATAAAAACTTTAAAACTGTTTTTCAGAATAACATCTGTACCAGCTTCCTCTCATGGATCTTAAGACTATATGAAGTCCTAAGAATACTCTTTTGTTAAATTTTGCTATTAAATGTATTCATGTTTTCAGCAAAGTTTTATTAAGTGCTTGCTAGGTACCAAATGCTGTTCTAGGTACTGGAACAGGGTTATGAACAAGATGAACAAGGCTGCTCTTCTCACAGAGCTTACGTTTTAGTGGAGAAAGACATTTTAACTAATGATTTAATTAATGATTATAACTTGTAAAATAAGATAGTTTCAGATTGAAGTATAGAAGAAATAAGTTCACACAAGAGTCTGGAGTAAGGGAGACGGCACCTACTTCAGAGAGTGTTTGAGAGAAGTGTGATATTTGGGGTCTTATCTGGATGATACAGAGTCAGCCACATGAAGATCTGTTGCTCAACTTCACTTAGAATGGTTCTCCCTCTGTTTATCCTTATTCCTTTCCCTGTGGGCCTTCCAGGTTCATTGAAAGGATCCTGGAGCTGCTGGATTCTGTTCTAGATAGAGAAAAACCCAGGACAGCAAGATGCATCTGAACCTAATGCTGTGTTTCATATTTTTCTGCTACCCCTCCCTTTCCTCCTGTCGCTTCCCAGCACTTTTGCACACTTTTACACACCAAGGAGTGATTTCTTGTCTTACATACGTTAGTATAAAAAATAGGATACGTTTTAAAACTGAAGTATAGTTGACACGCTATGTTACCAAAATATAGGATACTTTTAATGTTTTTATCCCCATTAGCACTTAACCAAGTTCTAATACACTATGTAGTTTATTATTACTGTTTTTGTCCTCCCTCACCAACACCATTAAGAATTTTGATGTTATTTTTCACTGATGCATCCAAGGACTTGGTGTGGTATTCAGAATGTAGTAGATACTAAGTGAAATATGCGATGGATGAATAAATTGGCTCCTCGTATGAGGGGATCTGCTTGAATTAGAGTCTGCTTGGCTTTGTTCACCAATGATAGCAAATGCTCCTTGGATCTGCCTTCCATTTCTAGAATCGGTCCAATGTCATTATTAAGCCTGTGGCTACGTGTGAGCTGTCTGACAGTGTTTTCCATAGGTTGTGTCCTGTAGAATTTCCTGTAGAAAGTTTCAGGGGGAGCAACCTTTTGAAAGATTTGCACAGTGCTTGGTAATGCCGACTTCCCTTTTGAACAGACAATACAGGATACTTTCAACTTGAGGCAGAAGCACCCCGATGATACGCTGAGTACAGAGATTGCTTCTGCCAAGTCTGCATTTCCTCTTGGGCGCGTTTATGTTAACAGATATGTTACTTTAGGGTCTCTCTTGCTTCTGTTTTTAAGGCAGTTTGTATTTCAGATACACTTTCTGACACAGACCTCCGCCATCAATTTTGTATCCCATCATTATGCTCCTCATTGTGAAAGGTAGTAGAGTGTTGTCTGTAACAAAAGTTGGTCAGGGTCTTTACTTCAGTCCTTTACTTCATGTTCAAGCATTACACTGTCACCTAATTTGTGAAGAAATGCAGTATTGTTTTGGCATATTGGAAAATGTGTTAATTTGGCAAGTCTAGGTGTCTCATCACCCTGCTAGTGGAATCCCGGATTATCCTCTACAGACAAGCTGTAGTCAAATATTAGTCATATTTATTGTGAAAGCTTTTTCTTCTTTTATATTAATAGGTATAGGTAGATAATATAGTTGAAGTTTTGAAATGTTTTAGTGCTTTAGTTCATGATTATAACTTGTAGGTCCTTCCTTTAACTCCTACTTTATTTAGTCAGACATTCTTTGGGAAAATGTAGAATATTGTAGGTATTTTCATGTGTATTAGTGTTTTGTTTACTTGTCTTAAAGATATTTTTGTTCCAAGGTACTTAATAATGCAGGCCCAGAAAGGGCAAGATCTGTTCCCAACTTACTCTTACGGACAGTCACCTGGGAAGAAAATTCATTTGTAATTTTTCCATTAAAAAAATATTTTTTCTTAGATTTTTTAAGACATTTTCACCTATAACCAATCTCCTACAGCAATTATCTTTCCTCAGTCTCTGTATAAGTGCTTTGTAATTCTTCAAATGCTTAGAAGTTTTTTTGGAAATGAATGCCACTATATTTAAAACATCTTGTATACACCACAAATTTAACCATCTTCTCAACTGGCTACAATTCTTTATTTTATATAAGAAATACTGATACTCCTTATTTAGATTGCCATTTAAATTCCTTGGTGTTATTTCTTTGCACTGAAAGCTGGATAATTGTAAGGCTCATCTCTTTTGTATTCCTTTACCTGATGGATTATATCTTCCTCTGCCTTTTGTCCAATGTCTAAAATTTATTTTCAAAAACTTTGCATACTTTTCTAGTTGTTTAAGGAAGTAGAGATATCCCTTTTACTCCATTTTTACTGGAAGTGAAAATTCACTGCCATGGTTTTGAATGATTTTCATAAAAGATTATTAAAGGAAAAAGAGATTTCAGTACCTTGATGGTTTAGATTCAGCTGTCTTGGAAAATTCATTTATGTTGACCATCTCTTCTATACATGATGTAAAAGTATAATAATATTTATTATACCTGCTACGTAGCAGATATTATGGCAAGAATGTTATTTTTATTAATTCAGTTAATCTTTCCTCTAGCACTATGAAGTAGGTACTTTTATTTTGACCTTTCACATATGGGACAGCTGAGACACAAATAAGTTAGTTTTCCAAAATATTTACACCTAGTAAGTGGAAAGGTAGATTTCAAAATCAGAAATTCTCCATTTAGATACTGCATTATTGACTAATACACTATACAGTACTTCCTGAGTATTGTGTTACAGTATAATCTATGTTAGCAGAAATGCAGAACAACTTTAGTTTATTGACTAGTTTCACCTCTCAGAATTCATTTCTTTCTTTTTTTTTTATGTAGTTGTTTAAGAGAGACAGAGACAGTGCAAGCAGGGGAGGGGCAGAGAGACAGGGAGAATCCCAAGCAGGGTCTGCACTGTCAGCACAGAGCCCGACTCCAGGCTTTAAGTCACGAAACTATGAGATCATGACCTGAGCCAAAATCAAGAGTCAGAAGCTTAACTGACTAAGCCACCCAGGCACCCCTCAAAGTTCATTTCTTAATAACATGAAATTATAAAATGAAGTGACATATATTATTCTCTGAGTAGAATATGACAAAATAGTTGTATGCACACATATAGCTTGTCTTGACAAAAATATATGGGAGGGGGACGCCTGGGTGACTCAGTGGCTTAAGTATCCGACTTGATTTTGGCTCAGGTCATGATCTCACTGTGAGCTTAAGCCCCATGTCAGGTTCTGTGCTGAGAACATGGAGCCTGCTTAGGATTTTCTTTCTTCCTCTCTCTCTGCTCCTCCCCTACATGCTGTCTCTCAAAATAAATAAACTTAAAATATATATGTGTGTGTCTTTGTATGTATATATACATATAAATATATACATAAAGATAAATTCTCCATATCCTTAACAGAGTTGAAATTTATTTTTTCGGCTTATAAGCAATTATTACCTGTACTGATACAAACTGTGATCATTATTAAATGTAGAAACTCATTTACATGTTTTAGTTACACACATTTAATGTCAGAATTGCACATGAAACTTAGCATACATTCTTGAAGTAATTTCATAATAGTTTTCTAAAATCATTTAATGTAATAGCCTATGTAAGGCCATCATTGTCGGTTGTTGACTTTATTAGATGTTCTAGATGAAGTTTTGATTTCAGCCTATATGATTTATAGTATAATGATACAAATCTTTTGACGATTTAAAAATACTATATTTACAAATGCCATGAAACTCACCACAGATATTGGAGAACAACATAGATTAAGTTTCAAACTTTCTTTTATTTTGATCTTGCAGATTGCATTCTCACAACACAACACAATCATGGATCTTGTGCAGTTTTTTGTCACCTTCTTCAGGTAATTTGCTTTTACTGACTTCAAATTTATTAAACCTGTATTCTGATAATGTTCTATCAACCTGTTTGGTAATTTACCAAGTCTTTAACCTTAAAACATCAATGCTGTGTCTTGAATAGCTTCATATACTTAAATATATAACAGAGCAGAAGAACCATACTTGAAATGTACTTTTCAAGATTATTTTGCTGTTGGACTATATAATTGCTAATGGAATCAGTGGAAAGAAGATAACTTTGTGTTCCTGTCACATAAGTAATTAAAGCCTACTTTAATTAATGAAATTAGCAGCATAGTCACTATATTGATTAGGTACATCTCCTACTGTTAATTCAATTTTTTGTCAGGTAATTATCATATGTGCTTAGCAATGTGCTAAAAATCTGTAGAGAGTACATTTTCTGTCCTCAATGAGCTTGTAATCTGGAAATACTAAATACAACTTTGAATAGAGCATCATCCCTAAAATATTTGTTATTTGAGATATTAACAGTAAGTTCATAAAACGTTTCCATGATTAAACAAGTTTGGAAAATACGGCTCTTTTAGTTTGTAACTGACATTACTTCTACTGACATTGCAAGAATTTTTTTTCCTTAGAGATTTTAATGTGCTAATTTGCTACGTATCTTTCTAAAAAGAAGGTAGAGCTTGTAGCCCTTCATAAAATGTGAAAACTCTTTTTGGGGAACATCTATTATTAATTCCATGGGATGTAAATAAAGAAACCTTGGATTGGGAGAAAAATTGAGTCATTGATAGGATATCTGTGTTATGGCATCTTAGATCATCTGTAGAGGAAGGGATATTGCTTTTGTTAATATGATTGCTATATGTACAGGTTGTGCTGGTGCGCTGGGTGCCTTCATGCAAATTAGACAATTTTGGCAGACATAGCCCTACATTATGGCATACAACTTTACCGAGTGCAGTATGAATTTGGACTCTACTCACCAAGTTGGCTGGACTGCCTTATGCAGTGAAACCTGTACAACCAGATCCTTGATATGGTTGATATGCTAAGCACTTTCTTAAATGCCACAGTAACAATTATTGGTTATCTTGTCCAGACGCCCCTCCAATACTTAAATTCCTAAAGCCTTTCCCGTAGGGAAGGGCTGGATAGTAAATATTTCAGGATTTGTGGGCTGTACTGTCTCTGTTGCAAACATTCTGCTACAGTACTAAACTGACATAGCCAATAAGGAAACAAATGGGAGTGGCTCTGTTCCAATAAACCTTTATTACAAAAGCAGCTGGTGGGCTGAATTCTGCCTGCAGACATAATTTGCCCAACCCCTCATCCAGCTTATGCCCCAATGCCTTCAATGACGAAAATGCATCATCTCCTGAGATAACATTTTCTATCTTCAGATAACTAATTGTCCTTTGTAATTGAGATGAAATCTGTCTCCCCATAATACCACTTCTCATTCATCCATACAGCCCAACACATAGCAAGTCTAATCTCTCTTCTGCATTTATAGCCCTTCAGTTTTCTAAACTCTTTTTTCCAATTTACGTATTCCCTATGTATCCAGTTCTGTTGTCAAAACCTTTGCTACATCGGTCACTTTGCCCTGAAAACAATCATGTTTGTCTACGTCCCTTTAAAAGTTGTAATTTCCAGAATTTAACAGTATAAACATATTTATCACTAACATGTGTGCCTACTTAAAATTTTCCCCTTAAAAAATGAAATAAGAGAGTGTCTTAAATATATTTAATGTTTTATGACTTTGTATTTCTGAGTATAAGAGGATTTTAGAGCTATTAACTAAGTTACAGTGTGTTTTGGGAAAGTATTAGAAGTTATAATCAAACAAGCATTATTTACTGCATCAAAATAAAACTTTTTCCATGCAGAAGGGCGTGAATAGAAATATACAGAAAAGTTCAGCTCTGTATAAAAATTCACAAAGTTAAATATATATGTAAATTATTTAAGTGTTTAGGGTTTTATTTTAAGCTTTTGAATTTGTATGCATATTTAAGTTCAATAGCCTTTTTATTAAGTAAAATAAGGCTAGTGTTAATGTGTACCATGTCTTAGAGATGATCCTATTTATTATGTTGTCATCATGGGCAAAGTGAAATAAAATATTCTAACTGTTGTGTGAGATAAAATATATTTGATGTGTTTTTTTGTCATTTAAATTTCTTTCAGTAGTGAAATGTAAATTAGTTTTAAAATCTTATTGTTAAGAAAAAACATGGACAGAATATTTTAAAGGTTTTTTTTTTTTTTTTTAAATAAAGCCACTGCTAAATTTTAAAAGAGAGCTTTCAACAGGTCAGCATTTCTGGACAATCTTCAATCAGGCCCTGTTATTGCTATTGCTGTTTCTAACTGAGTTACTGAAATAGCAGAGGTGAATGTGCCAGCTTTTCAGTTTAGACATGATTCTATGAAGGCCAGTTCTCAAACTCTGTCAGTTTTTACCTTTATGTTAGGCATAGTTCTGATGGTAAGTATAATTGGGCAAGTACTAGGAAGATCATTTATAGGCATAGCCTGGCTCTGATCTTAGCTTTCTATTCTATCATAAGTAGGTCTTAGTAGGTGGAAATCTCAGTCCTTTCTTATATAGAATTAAAGGATTTTGTTGTTGTGAGAGTCTGTAGTATAACATAATGAAGGATTAGAAAACTGAAAGGCATTATTTTAAGAATAAATGTTTTTTTTCTGGTATGTGAAAGAGAAAAGTCTTTGTGAATCTTAAAAGTCTGAAAAGTCTAAATTATTTATTGTAAAAGAAGTTAAGCCTGGTAAATTCAATGGAGATATAGTAGGCCCCTGTACCATTTAGATATACTGATATACTGATATACTGCCCCGTACCATTTAGAATTTTAATGGTGGTGCATATTTTCACTATCCCACTGGGATGATATAATGCTATTGATTTACCATCTTAACCAGATGGAGGGTAGTTTTAAAGGTTGCCACTCAGTCTTTCCCACTCTGATAGACACTACCCCCCAGACCAGGGACACAATGTAGAGGTTACTCTAACCTACGTTCTAATTATATATTTTAAAACTGAGGAAATTATTGCTGGGTGGATCCATAGACACAGTTGGCCCAATGTGAGCCAGAAGTTAGCCAGAATTTATTACATGACCCCTAAAGACACCCCAAATCTAACAAGGGGCCATCATGACATTTTAGTCCTTGAGTATCTAGAGTATCATCTCTCAACCTATGTCTGATAGTAATCAAAATATCTGTTTATTCCTTGTGAATTATATATGTAACCATGTATATATGCCTGTATGTAATTGTATACCCAAATATACACACATAGAAAGATCATACAAAGGTCCCTTTGAGGATCATTTTATACGCTTTTCAAGATGTTTCAAGATGTCCTTTCTTCTATGGACCCAGCCACCTCTTCTCTCCATGGGGTTCTGGATTTGTAAATTAGCTCATCTGGAAACTGAGCAGAGCGTCATGATTTTTCTATTGGGGCAACAATTCTTAGCCTATTGTTTCTTCATTATTACTTAAAATAAAACTAAATGTTAAATAGCACCAGTGTTGGCTGTCCACCTAGTTTTCCCCTGAGGATACCATACATTCTTAATCATCTTCCCAGCTCTTTGTGGGCTAACCCCCTTGGCTGCTCCAACAGACTTATTGACCATTATGGTAATTGTGGGCCATGGATTCCCTGACACCTGGTACCTTTTACTTTGGGTCCCCATTACTTAATGCCTACCCCAAGACTGCCTCTCCTGATGTCAGCTCTAGTCTGTAGAAGAAAGCCACCACTGAACTTCTTAGTGAAGCAGATGCTCCCTCATCATCATATTCCTTCTGTAATAGCCTTGGTGAGTGATGTGCCCTATGGAACACAGTCTACTAGTAGTTCTTACATAATATATCCATTCTAGAACATTTCCTCTGTCAACTTCTTTGTTCCTTTCTCTTCCATCTGCTTGGGCAACTCAGGTGTTTCCGTTACGCTTTCAATTGGCCATTGTTTTTTCCAGGTTTCTAAGAGTCACTCCATCCTCAACAGTCCTCAGTGGGGTATTATATCTCCTGTGGTCCTGAGAATATATCCCTAAATTCATGAATTCTTGCTTGTCCAGTCTTACCTGCCATCTCTCTTGATTAGACACCACCAAAATCCAGTTCCCATCACGCTCCCCTCGTTCCTGCCAGTACATTCTAGGTTATTCTTATAGCTCTTTCAAGTGTATAATACCTTCCCTTTCTTATCAGGCCAAGATGTATTATGCTGTCATTATACCCTAGTTATCTGTCTGGCAAGCAGGAGAGGAGGTGATGGCAGCTTGGTAGGGATGTGGTTATTGTCTCTGTTACCAGGGAAGGGAGTTGTAGAACAAAAGAAGTTTCCTTAGAAGCCCTCATTTAGATATATCATTCTAAATATTCCTATCCCATATTTTAAGGGCTAGGTTTTCCCAACCATGGCCCTTGTCTTTGCATGAGATAACTGTTCTGGCTGAACATTCGATCATCTCTGGGGCTCTGCAACTCTAACAACCAGATCATTATCCTGCTGATCATCCATATTGGCTTTTCCAATGTCAAAGAAAAGGGCCTCATTTAAAGCTATAAAAGAAACTCTCTAGCTTTTATATTTAGTTACTAATATTTGTTAATGGCCTTCAGTCTCTCATTATCACACTGCACGTATTAATACAACATAGCAGCAATCAGCCAACTCACACTCTTTTGAAGATGTTTCCCTACATACCCACTGGTGAAAGCTTTAGCAATGGAAGCATTCTTTCAACCACCCTACTAACATTGATGATGTTCTTTTAGCCTGCCAAGGAAGGAGGGAGACAGTTCCAAATCCCCTTTTTACCTCCTGATTACCCAGATAAATCTTCAGAGAAGCAGACCCAAGATGGGATTAAATATACAGTAAATGCATTAGGGGAAACTCCTGCAGAGGAAAGAGCAGGGGAGAAGGTGACGGATCTTCTAGACCACAATGCTGAACTGACCTTTGTGAAGTGGAACAAGAAGAAAAGGTAGTTGAGTGAAAGAGCCTGAGATTTCAGTGCACTCTGCAAGCCAAATCACTCATCAGAGGAGTTCTGCATCTCCCAGTATCAGCCTTTGACTAAGGATGGTGGGGGCCTTTGATTAATTGTGCTCTTTGTAGTCAGGGATCAGTGAGGCACATTTTAATAGTTGGCACAATAGATTTGTCTGTTACTTGAAGGTTTGGTAGAACTGCCCTGTAAAACCATATGAATTTTGGTAAGGTTTTTAAATTTGTTTTTGTATGCTTTGAATTTTTGTGGGTAGATTTTGCAGTTTCTCATGAAATTTCATTAGTATTTACATCTCAGGTTTTCTATTTTTTCTTGATGTAGTTGATAATTTTGTTTAAGGAAATTGTCCACTTTATTTTCAGAATTTATTGGCATATATTTTCCTATATTAATATTCCAGAACTTATGTTAGAATTATGTCTCCCTTTTCATTGTGAATTTTGCCTCTTTTTACATTTCATTTTTTTCTTGATAAGCCATTAAGAACTTTGACAGTGTTGGGAGTCCTTTTAAAAACCACATTTCATAGCTTCGTTCCATGTTTTATTGTTTTCTAATTCATTATTTTCATTGTTTTCTGCTTATGTTTCTTCTACTTTTATTGAGTTGCTGTATTATTTTTCCAAATTTTTGATTTAAACATGTAATCAAGCTTATTAATTTCTAGTTATATGGTTCTAATATATGCATTTAGGTGTACCACTTTTTAAAAATATTCTGTTTCAGCTGCATTCCATGGAGTTTAATATATAGCACTTTTATTAACTGTAATTCAAAGTATTTTCTAATTTCTTTTATGATTTCCAGATGAATTATTTAGAAGTCTGTCTTTGAATTTCCAAATGTGTAGGATTTTTTCAGTGTGTCTTTTTTACTGGCTTTTCTTCAGTCAGTGAAAGACCTTTATGATACTTCTGTATTTCTTCAATTTTTTTCTGTTGTCAAAGATACGATCAACATTTGTAAATGTTCCACCTGCTTGATAATAATGGAGTTTTTCAGATCATTGGAGTCAGTATATTATAGATGCCCATTAGAAAAAAACTTAGTATTTTTTCCCATATGTTCTTTTTCAATGTTCATGTTACATCTACATATTATTAAGTGAGATTTAGTGCTATTTCACTCTGTTACTTGTACATATTTGTCAACTTTGTCTTCATATTTTTTTCGTTTTAATATTATGGTTTTAGGGGCAGACAATCTAGAATTATTATTTTTTTCTTATGAATTATTGTTTTTCTCTCAATTTTTTTATTAGGATAAAATACACATAAAATTTGCCATCTTAACCATTTTTAAGTGAACAGTTTAGTGATAATAAGTACATTCATATTATTATGCAGCTGTCACCATTTTCCATCTCCAGAACTCTTTTTATCTTACAAAACTGAAACTCTATGCCATTAAATAATAATTTCCCATCTCCTTTCCTTCAACCCCTGACAGTTACCATTTAGCCTTCTGTCTCTGTGATTTTTGACTACTCCAGTACATTATATAAGTGGTATCATGTAGTATTTATCTTTTTGTTACTGGTTTATTTCTCTTAGCATTATGTTCTCAAGATTCATCCCTATTGTAACAACTATCAGAATTTCCTTCCTTTACAAGGCTGAATAATAAATATTCCATTGTATGTATATACCATTCATCTGTTGATGGACACTTGAGCTGTTTCTGTCTTTTAGCTATTGTGAATAATGTTGCTATGATCATGAATGTACAAACATGTACTCAAGACCTTGCTTTCTGTTCCTTTCTGTTTTTAATTTTTTGAGGAACCTTCCTCCCGTTTTCCACAGCAGTTGTACCATTCTAAAATCTTACCAACAGTGCACAGGGGTTCCAATTTTTCTGTATTCTTACCAGCACTTATAATTTTTTATGTTCGTTTTTGATGGTAGCCATCCTAATGTGTGTGAGGTAGTATCTTATTGCAGTTTTGATTTGCATTTCCCTAATGATTAGTAATGTTTAGCATGCTTTTGTGTGCTTGCCAGTTGTATATCTTCTTTGTAAAAAATTGTCTATTCAAATCTTTTGCCCATTTTTGAATCAGGTTCTTTGTTTTGTTTATTTTGTTGTTGTTGTTTGTTGAGTGGTGGGAGCTCTTTATACATCTTGGATATTAATCTCTGATAATTAATCAGATACATGATTTTCAGTTATTTCCTCCTACTACGTATCTTGCTTTTCACTCTATTGATAGTTTCTGTTGGTGAATAGAAGTTTTTATTATGAAGTCCATTTTGTCTATTTTTTCTATTGTTGCCTATGTCTTTGGTGTCATATCCAATCATTGCCAAACCAATGTCTTACAGCTTTTGTCCTATATTTTCTTCTAAGAGTTTTATAGTTTTAGCTATTGTGTTCAGGTCATTGATCCATTTTGCATTCATTTTGTGTGTGTGTGTGTGTGTGTGTGTGGTATTAGGTAAGGGTCTAACTAGTCTTTTGCATTTGATTTCAGTGCAGTTTTCTCAGCATTATTTGTTGAAAAGATGGTCCTATCTTCATAGAATGGTCTTTGCGCTCTTGTCACAAGAGTATTTTATCTGATATGTGGAGGTTTATTTCCGAGCTTTTTATTGTATTCCATTGGCCTATATGTCTATGTTTATGCCCGTGCCACACTGGTTTGATTATTATAGTTTTGTTGTAAGTTTTGAAGTCAAGAAGTATGACTCCTCCAACTTTGTTCTTTTTTCAAGATTTTTTTTTCTTTTTGTCTATTTTTTTCTTTGCTATCTATGGTCCTTGAGGTTCCATATGAATTTTAGGATGAATTTTTCATTTCTGAAAAAAAAAAGTTGTTGGGATTTTGATAGGGATTGTATGGTATGTGTAGATTGCTTCGGATAGTGTCAACATCTTGAAGGTATTGAGTCTTCAAATCCATGAATGTGAAATGTCTTTCCGTTTACTTGTCTTTAATATATTTTCAGCAATATTTTGTAGTTTTTATTGTACAAATCTTTCACTTCCTTGATTAATTCCCAAGTATTTTATCCTTTTTGATGCTATTGTAAATGGAGGTGTTTAGTTAATTTCTTTTCAGAAATTAGTGTATACAACTGCAGCACATTTTTGTGTTGACTTTGTGTCCTGCTACTTTGCAGCATTTGTTTATTAATTTATAAGTTTTTTGTGTTTGTGGAACTTTTAGGGTTTCGTACGTATAAGGTCCTATTATTTGCAAACATATAATTTTACTTCTTCTTTTCCAATTTGGGTGCCTTTTATTTCTTTTTCTTGTCAATTGCTCTATCTACTACCATATTGAATAGATGTGGCAGAAGCAGGTATCTTCTTCCTGATTTTAGAGGAAAAGCTTTTAATCTTTCACCACTAAGTATGATTTAGAAGCTGCAGCAAATTATCCAGAAGATCTAGCTAAGATAGTTAACAAAGATGGCTACACTAAACAACAGATTTTCAGTGTAGATCAAACAGCCTTAGGTTGGTAGAAGATGCCATCTAGGACTTTCATAGCTGGAAAGAATAAGTTAATCAATGCCTGGCTTCAAAGATTCAAAGGACAGGCTGACTGTCTTGTTAAGGCTAATATAGCTAGTGACTTTAAGTTGAAGGCTGTAACTATCCATCTTTTTTTAAATCTCCCACTGATTTCTACTGTAAAACCTGGATAAAATCTAGGGGCAGCTATTTGATAATTCTGAAAAGTAAGTATCAGCAGGAAGATCAGAGAAGACCAGAATTGAAAGTGCCCTGAACTGTTTGGGAATTTACTGTTACTTTCCCTTGGTATCCCCTGACTTGAAACTAAATGGAGGCTGAAAACTCAGAGTGACTACTGAGATCTAGACAAGAAACATTCTGGAAATACCCCCTAGTTCTGAGTTATGGTGTAGAAAAGGAAACTCTTTTAAGTTTATTTATTTATTTTGAGAGGGGGGTGTGGAGGGCCAGAGAGAGAGAGGGAGAAAGAGGATCCCAAGCAGGCTCTGTGCTGTCAGCCCCAACGTGGGCTCAAACCCAAGAACTGTGAGATCATGACCTGAAGCAAAGTCAAGAGTCCAATGTTTAACCAACTGAATCACCCAGATGCCCCTGCAAAGGAAACTCTTAAAGCTCAGAGTGAGTAGTGGAGAACCCCCTTCCATTTTTTCCTCTTTGTCCTTAATTCACTCACCCCCAATCCCAAGCAGCCTTGCAGGAGTAACATTGGCTGCAGCAAAAATGGCTAGGAATGAGAAGCTGGAAGAGCCAAATCTCAGAGGGAGAGGAATCTTCCTTAATATAAGGTAGAGTTGTGGTTACAAGAGGGCCAAGACAAACGCCATTGCTTTTTCCTTTTCTCTGTCCTCCTAGCACAGAATGTGGCTCCATCACAGAACTGGGCAGTTTCTGAGCAGAGGATAAAAAGTGGAGCCCAGGGAACCAGAAAGGATCTGGGAAATAACAGAAAGAAAAAAAGCCATCCGCTAAGTTGTTTATGAATTTCTGGGACTTATGAGGCTATGATCCTAGTTAGCATACCAAAGAATCTGAGACTGAGCTGGTGGTTAGAACTGGGTTTAGGCCCCAGACTGAACCTGAAGGACAGACTCAAACAGCCCTGAAAATGCTTCTGAGCTTCCAGTGCGTTGTAACCACAGCCTACAGATGGGCTGAAACAAAGTATTGTTATAGGGAGTCTCAACATTCCCAGTAGAATACAAACTCAGCAAGTAGAGAGGGCTGTGACAGAAGTGGACCATTCTTAAGTCTTGTTAGCAAGTCAAGGAATGCCAATGTTTATTGCTCAACCTAATTTTCATCAGGGAATACAAATTAAAACCGTAGTATAATTCTACTTCCCATATACCTATTATAGTGGCTAAAACAAACAAATAAACAAACAAAAAACAAAGCAAAGCAAAAACAAGAACCAAATGTTGGAGAGGGTGCTGGCACTCTCCACACTTTTGATAGGCTAGGAACTGGGGCAACAACTGAAAACAAGCTGACACTGCACCCTGAAGTGGAATCCAGTCCATCAAAAGCCATGCAAAAATAGCTATAGCAGTGTGTTTTACATAGCCAAAACCTGAGAATATCTCAAATACCCAAAAATAAGGGAATGGAGAATATAGCCGTCTAAAGGAAAAAATACGGGGTAACAGAAAAAAAAACCAAACTAATCCTACAAGAACAATATAGATGTCACTCCAAACAATAGTGTTGAACAAAGGAAGCCAGAAACAAAAGAACGAATACTGTAGGATTTCATTTGTATGAAGTTCAGAAATAGGTAGAACCAAACTACGGTATTAAAAATCAGCATGAGAGCTATCTTTGAGGAGGAAGGAATGGGTAAATTACTATTGTTTTATTGGGATGTTGGTTACATGGGTATATTACCTTTGTGATAATTCACTGAGCTGTGTGCTTGTGATATTTCTGTGTATGCTATGTTCTAGAAAACTAGAACTGATGGTCTAGAAAAGTTTTTTTTAAGAAGAGCATTTCCTACTTTTAAAATATTAAGGAAATCTTATAATTAAAACATTTACCCTAACCACATGATTTCATTAAGGTGTGCTTTAAATAAAAATTGGGTGTAGAAAAGAGTATTTGTATACATTGACCATTAATCAATTTCTGTTGTAAATTTGGGAGGTTAAGGTATTATCCAGGTAGATTATTTGTAACAGGAGGAGTTAACCAGGAGGATCTTCCTTACGAGATGTTGTTTCTCCCTACCTTATGTAAACTATTTCAAGGAAGGATTTATCAAAGACGCTCTGTAAATTTGTAAATCTGTTAGCAGTTTGGAGGGAGTTCATTTGGGTATTTTCCTATGAATTTTACATAAATGATATCTAAAGTATATTATATGAATTATTTCTCAGCCTTCATTTAACTCCTTCCATATGGGTATACAGCAATGAATTTGAGTGGGATTGATCCCTCACTAGCCTCACAGGTGGCCTAAAGCCAGTTAGTGCCTAGCTTCAATAGGCATGTGATAGGTGAAGAGTAGCCATGTGTAATGAATGGTATGTAATGGGAGTCCTGGAATTCCTGCATCCGTTTGTGTTCCTAAGAGGGAAACGGGCCTGAGGCCAGAGCTGATGCACAGTAGAGTGTATAGTTCGGAGAATCAGAGACCAATGTAGCCAGTGTGCCGATCAGTCCAAACCTGGCAGTTATTTTTTTCCTTCTGACCTTGAGGAGTGGCTTAGTCGGCTTGGCTGCCCTACTGCAGACAGAGTGGCTTTAACACCAGAAATTTATAAATCCTACAGTCCTGCTGGCTGGGAAGTCCAAGATTTGAGTGCGAGTATTGTTGGTTTCTGGTGTGAGAATTCTTGGTTTGCAGACGGCTGCGTTCTTGCCGTGCGTTCACATCGCTTTTCCTCAATGCAAGGAGATGGAGAGAAAATGCCAGCTCTCTGGGGTCTCTTTTTATAAGGACACTAATTTTGTTGGTTCAGGATTCCTCCCTTATGACCTCATTTAACCTCAGTTACAACCCAAAGTCCCTGTTTTCAAATATAATCACTTTCAGGTTTAGGGTGTCAACATATGAATTTTGGAGGAATACAATTCATCCGTTATATTCTGCCTGTGGCCTCCCACAATCATGTCCTTTTTGCATGCGAAATACATTCACTCCATCCCAACAATCTCAAAAGCCTTAACTCATTCCTACATCAGCTCTAAAGTTTTAAAGTCTGAAGCCTCATGTAAATACCATCTATATCAGATATGGATGAGATTTAGGATACAATTCATCCTGAGGCAATATTTTCTCTACCTGTGAACCAGTAAAACCAGACAATTTATATAATTCCAAAATACCATGGTTGGGTCGGCATTCTCAATTCTTAAGGGAGATATCTGAAGAAGAAAGGGGGAACTGGTCCCAAGCAAGTCTAAAACCTAGCAAGGCAAATTCCACCAAATGTTAAAGATTTGAGAATAATCCTCTTTGGTTCAGTGCCCTTCGTCCATATACACCGGGGTGGCAGTGTCACCACACAGCTCTACGGAGTGGCCCCGCCTTCTTAGCATTGTGAGGTGGCCCTGCCCCTGCAGCACTGTGCTGCAGCTTTATCCCCCTTTATCCCTAGATGGTGGCATCTTGGTCCCCACAGAGGTCCCACCCTTGAAAATTAAGGAACAACCAACCAGTCTTGCCCTGATGATCTCTTACTTAACTTTAGGATCACTCCCTTTTCTTAAAGGGTAAAGCACATTCCCAACTGAATAAATATCTCCATGGTCCCAATCTGTAGAATCCAAGAAGCCTGACACCCTTCTTTCATTCCCTTTTGTTTTCTCTGCCCCCTTTAGTTCACACTCACAGTGTCTCTGCTGGCAAAATCTCATCTCTATTCCTGGTTCTGCTGAGATGGCTGATTAAGTCCCTGAATCATACCCATGATCTCTTTTTTATAAATGGTTGCTCAGCTACACCCTTTAATGTTATCTTCAGAACATGATTTTTCAGATTTTGCAATATGGTTTAAGCTGAGAATTTTCCAAACCTCCAAGTTTTTGTTCCTTTTTTTTTCTAGACAGTTCCTTCTCCAAGTCATCTCTCTTCTTGCATTTAGCTATAAGCCATGAGGAGATCCAAAGCTCTGTCTTCAATACTCTGCTTAGAAGTATTCTCTGCTAATATCCAAATTTATAGCTTGTAAATTCTACCTTCCACAAAACACTGGAACACAATTCAGCTAAGTTCTTTGCCATTTTATAACAAGGATGGCCTTTCCTCCAGTTCCTATTAACATGTTGCTTATTTCTATCTGAGACTTTACCAGAATGGTCTTTAACATCTGTATGTATGTATATCAACATTCTGTTTGTGATCATTTATGTATTCTCTAAGAAGAGAGACCTTCTCTCCACTTGATCTTAGCCAAAAGGCCAAGAAGCGATTGAGAGACCTTCTCTCTAGCTGTACTTGATTCTTTCTGAGCTCTCTCCAGAATCACTTTTTTTTTTATTTTAAAAATGAAAACAATTTATAATAATAATATATATATAATCCCATCTTTTTTACAAGGTACCATGAAATAGTCCAGCATGTAGTCTGAAGCAGGATTTGTAGAATTTTTTTTTTCTCTTTTTTTTTTTTTGCATATCCTTTTATTTTTTATTTTTTTTTATTTATATATGAAATTTATTGTCAAATTGGTTTCCATACAACACCCAGTGCTCATCCCAAAAGGTGCCCTCCTCAATACCCATCACCCACCCTCTCCTCCCTCCCACCCCCCATCAACCCTCAGTTTGCTCTCAGTTCTCAACAGTCTCTTATGCTTTGGCTCTCTCCCACTCTAACCTCTTTTTTTTTTTTTTTTTCCTTCCCCTCCCCCATGGGTTCCTGTTCAGTTTCTCAGGATCCACATAAGAGTGAAACCATATGGTATCTGTCTTTCTCTGTATGGCTTATTTCACTTAGCATCACACTCTCCAGTTCCATCCACGTTGCTACAAAAGGCCATATTTCATTTTTTCTCATTGCCACGTAGTATTCCATAGTGTATATAAACCACAATTTCTTTATCCATTCATCAGTTGCTGGACATTTAGGCTCTTTCCATAATTTGGCTATTGTTGAGAGTGCTGCTATGAACATTGGGGTACAAGTGCCCCTATGCATCAGTACTCCTGTGTCCCTTGGATAAATTCCTAGCAGTGCTATTGCTGGGTCATAGGACCTTATGAAGATAAAAAGCTTCTGCATAGCAAAGGAAACAACCAACAAAACTAAAAGGCAACCAACGGAATGGGAAAAGATATTTGCAAATGACATATCGGACAAAGGGCTAGTATCCAAAATCTATAAAGAGCTCACCAAACTCCACACCCGAAAAGCAAATAACCCAGTGAAGAAATGGGCAGAAAACATGAATAGACACTTCTCGAAAGAAGACATCCGGATGGCCAACAGGCACATGAAAAGATGTTCAGCGTCGCTCCTTATCAGGGAAATACAAATCAAAACCACACTCAGATATCACCTCACGCCAGTCAGAGTGGCCAAAATGAACAAATCAGGAGACTATAGATGCTGGAGAGGATGTGGAGAAACGGGAACCCTCTTGCACTGTTGGTGGGAATGCAAATTGGTGCAGCCACTCTGGAAAGCAGTGTGGAGGTTCCTCAGAAAATTAAAAACAGAATCACTTTTAACATCACCCATTTCTTCCAACAGTCTCTTCATAGACATCAAGGCTTTTTCTCGCATGCTCCTCAGATTTCCCCCAGCCTCTACCCATTACTCAGTTCCAGGGCTGCTTCCACATTTATAGACATTTGTTACAAGCAGCACCCACTTCCTGGTACCCAAATCTGCCTCTGCTCATGCTGCCATACAAAATACTACACAGACTAGTGACTTAAACCACAGAAATTTATTATCTCACAGTCCAGGGGGCCGAGGAGTCCAAGATCAGGGTGCTGCAGTGGTTGGTTTCTGATGTAGGCTTCCTCTTGGCTTACCAATGGCCACTTTCTCACTGTGTGCTCACATGGCCTTTCTTCAGTGTGTGCACAATGGAAGAAGAGGGAGAGGAAGGCTGGGAGGGGGGTGAGAAGGAGGAAGAGAGAGAGGGGGAGAGAGAAAGATAAAAGAAAAGGAAAAGAAAAGAGAAGAGAAGAACAAAAAAAAAAAAAAGGAAAGAGCAAGCTCTCTGGGTATCTTCTTATAAGAACATTAATCCTGGGGCACCTGGGTGGCTCAGTTGGTTGACCATTCAACTAAATTTCTGCTCAGGTCATGATCTCACAGTTCGTTGGTTCAAGCCCTGCATGGGGGCTCTGGGCTGACAGCATGGAACATGCTTGGGATTTCTCTCTCCCTTTCTTTCTCTGCCCCTCCCTGGCTTGCTCTCTCTCTTTCTTTAAAAACATAAAATAAATAAATAAATAAGCATCATTTTTTTTTTAATTTAAAGAAAATTGAAAACAAAATACTGTTGAATCAGGACCCTACCGTAATGACCTCATTTAACCTGATTACCTCCTAAATTACTTATCTCTAAAATATAGTCACATTGGATGTTGGACTTCAGCATAGGAATTTTGGGAGAACACAATTTATTTTCATAGCAGGAAGTATAAAATCCATTT
This sequence comes from Herpailurus yagouaroundi, assembly GCF_014898765.1. Classification (NCBI taxonomy): domain Eukaryota; kingdom Metazoa; phylum Chordata; class Mammalia; order Carnivora; family Felidae; genus Herpailurus; species Herpailurus yagouaroundi. The sequence goes on from NW_024412404.1 coordinate 52,704,832, forward strand.
AGTCCTGATATTGTTTATACCATTTTGTGTTAGATTTCTGTCTCTTGCCTTTGAAATCATCTTAGCTGACAATGCATCCTAAGGTATAATTAACTCTTGCTTAACAATCCTCAGAAAATTCGTAACAATTTATTGCAATGAACACATTGTTTTTCCACCTTTACCCACTAGACCTTGTTGATTTTTCATCTTTGCCAATCTAATAACTAAAACAAATAATTTTTTAAATATGGAGTTTTTATTGCATTCTAAGTTGGCAATTTACTTTGTTAATATTTTAGTTGATAAGAAAACATCTTTCAAGTGTTAGGAAGGTATTTTTAAAACCCTTGAAAGATATTTTCTGGAATAGCAGTTATTAGGAGGTAAATTACTTTTTAAAATAATATGTTTCTATATTTCAAAACAATTCCCTAGTTTGTAGCATTTTTCAGTGGAATAAAAGATTAATATGCCCAAACCATCTTTTAAAATATGTATTTAAGACTTGAATTTTATGATCAATTAACCTCAAATTGCTATAAAATAGTGACAATATTATCTCTTTTTGCATTTGGCCAACTAGATTACCACCAGAGGATATTTCTTTGTCACTAGAAACCTGCTTTACAATATAACCTTATACCACACTGTGTTACATTTATTGAATTCTTTTTAATTTTCACTAAATGAGAATACCTAATGAGTTCCATGGTTTTTCATATTAAGAATCCTTTCCATAATGACCATTTTATGAAGGTTAAAATCAAATTATTGAAATATTTCTCCCTAAGTTCCTACGCTTCTCTTTTTTATTCCTGTAGTTCATGTACTTGCCTTTTTATACTTCTTTTCATTTCTGTTTTTTTTTTTTTTCTATTTCCATTAGGAGGATTTTACTAAAGGGTGTTGAACCTTTCAGATCTTCTGGCATTATTATACAGCAGACTTTATTAAGAAATGAATGCCCAATTATTCCTGCGCGCCCCCCCAACCCATATCTATACTAAGGAGCAATACGAGCTATTGTATAATATGAAGGAAGAAAGAAGATGTGAAAGAAAGCAGTGAAACTAGTTTTTCTCTGGCCAAAGTGCCACATAGTAGATTAAGGGATGCTAACACTTGATGTTACCCATTAAGACCTTTGAGTTAAAAGATATATTAGGGAAAAGCTAATTAGACCAGATAAACCCAGAAATCTTAGTCACTTGATTTAATAAAAGTCTATTTCTCACTCACTGAGCATCCATTGGGTACAAGGAAACCAGTGGAAAGAACAGGGCGGTGTGCAGGGCACTGCTCTATCAAGTAATGAAGATTGATGGAAATTTTGTCATTCTAAAGGTTTCCAGGATTGTCAGTATGGACTAGGGTTTTCTGATAGTCACAAAAGAATGAGTTTTCAACAATGCAGGGTAAATCTGTCAAGAATCTTTGTTTTTATGGTCCCTTAAAAAAGGGACTATAACTTTTATTTGCAGTTTGGTTTATTAGAAATTAAAAAAAATATTTGTAAATTTTTCCTTGCTATAGGGATTAAAATGCCAAATAGGACATCTAATATCAGAAACAATTACAGATTTTTCAATCTATTGAAGAATGAATTTCATTCATTTAACAAAAACTTAATGACAACTACTATAGGCCAGGAACTGAGGTATATTTCACTAGGTTTCTAATATTTATTGGAGATTATTAAAATTTTGTTAAAACTTTATTGTTTTGCCTATTTGTTGACATCATCTTGGTTTTATTATTTTTTTCATGTTTATTTTCGAGAGAGAGAGACACACACAGAGTGTGAGTGGGATGGGGGTGGGAGTGGGGGTGTGCAAAGAGAGACAGAGACTCAGAATCCTAAGCAGTTTCCAGGCTCTGACCTGTCAGTACAGAGCCTGAGGCGGGGCTCGAACTCAGAGGCTGAGCCGTGAGATTAGGATCTGATCCAAAGTTGGAGGCTTAACTGGCTGAGCCACACAGACGTCCCTTGGCACAGAGATTCTGAAGTTAAATGTGTTTTTACATTTTAGCTGAAAAGAAATGGTGAATCAAAAGAAGTTGGGAGAAAGGGAGAACTTGCAATTTAAGACTTTTGTAACTTAGGCAACTTATTTAGAGTCTCTATGACTTAGCTCTCTTATCTTTAAATAAATTCATAACAGTATACGTGGTATATCATGTGTGATTGTGGTAATTAAATAATCCATATAAAACACATAACCGTACTTGGTACATATTACTCAATGGATGTTTGTGTCTTTTATTATTATGAATTTTATTCATGAGTTCAGATTGGGCACAGTATATTGGAGGTGATATATCTCATGTTAAAGGACTCAAATTCAGATAAATGGATTCTTAGTCTTTACTTTTTACTACCACATTTTAACAGTTACAGTGTTAATCTGGGATACAACAATGGCAATAATTCAGACTAGAACAGGGTTTCATGGCACTATTGGAATATTAAGATGGGAAAATCTTTGTTATGGGGGAGGGGGGGCGACTTGTGTTTTGTAAGGCATTTACCAGCATCCCACTAGATGTCCACCAAATGGTGAAACCAAAATGTCTCCAGACACTACCAAATATCTTCTGGAGTGCAAAACTTTTCTGACTGAGAACTAGTGAACTAGAAGGAATCCTGTAGGCTTCTTCAAATATATAAAGAAATTTTAACATATAACCCAGAAGGCAGAAGCAGCATTGATTGATAAAAGTTAGAAAGAGCTTAATAGAAGAACATCTTTCTAGTTTGAGCTAGCTAAAAATAGAATGCTTGTGAGTCAGCAGCTTCTCAGCTTTGATGAGTGATTAGGGGCTGGATTACAGAGTTTGCTGGGAATTTCTTTCCTGGGAGGGCATCTGAAATAAATCTGTCCGTTCACCTTTAGTGACAAGATGCTTTCATTTGGGCAGGTCTAATGATAAAGGTTTGGAAATCATTCCAATTAAGGTTATAGCTGAGGCCATGAGGATAACTGAGCTTGCGCTTTCTGAGAGCAAGAGAAGGTAACAACAGCATGATGTAAACTGGCTTTTAGGGAATGTCCATAATTTAAAAGAGGAAACCTGGAATGCAGCCAACTTTCACTGACCCTGTACTATGTCAGGAAGGATGAAGGGAAACCAATAAGATAATTTCTTCAAAAAAATTAATAAAATTGATAACCCCCTAGCAAGATTTATCAAAAAGAAAAAAGACCCAAATAAATAAACTCACAAATGAGACAGGAGAAATAACAAACAACACCACAGAAATACAAACAATTATGAGAGAATATTGTGAAAAGTTATATGCCAAAAAATTGGACAACCCGGAGAAAAAGAATAAATTCCTAGAAACATATAAACTACCAAAATTGAAACAGGAAGAAATAGAAAACTTGAACAGACCAATAACCAGCAAAAAAAAAAAAAAAAAAAAAAAAAAAAAAAAAAAAAAAAAAAAAATTGAATTAAATCTCTTCCAACAAACGAAAGTCAAGGCCAGATGGCTTCACAGGCAAATTTTACCAAACATTTAAAGAAGAGCTCATACCTATTCTTCTCAAACTACTCCAAAAAATAGAAAAGAAAGGAAAACTTCCAAATTCCTTCTATGAAGCCAACATTATCTTGATATAAAACCAGACAAAGATTCCATTAAAAAATAAAATTACAGGCTAATATCCCCGATGAAATGGATGCAGAAATTCTCAATAAAGTGCTACCAAACCGAATCCAACAGTGTATTAAAAGAATCATTCACCACCATCAAGCAGGATTTATTCCTGGGCTGCAAGGGTGGTTCGATATTTGCAAATCAATCAGTGTGATACAACGCATTGATAAAAGAAAGGATAAGAACCCTGTATGATCCTTTCAATATGCAGACAAAGCATTTCACAAAATACAGCATCCATTCTTGATGAAATCCTTCAACAAAGTAGGGCTAAAGGGAACACACCTTAACATAATAAAGGCCACATATAAAAAGCCCACAGCTAATATCATCCTCAAGAAGGAAATATTGAGAGTTCTTCCATGAAGGTCAGGAACAAGACAAAGATATCGACTCTAGCCATTTTTATCCAACATAGTACTGTAAGTCCTAGCCACAGCAGTCAGACAACAAAAAGAAATAAAAAGCATCCTAATCAACAAGGAAGAATTAAAACTTTCACTATTTGCAGATGACATGATACTGTATGTAGAAAAACTGAAGGTCCCCACCAAAAAATTGCTAGAACTGATAAATTCAGTGAAATTGCAGGATACAAAATCAACATGCAGAAATCTGTTGTATTTCTATATACCAGTAATAAAGCAGCAGAAAGAGAAATGAAGGAATCAATCCTATTTACAATTGCATCAAAAACCATAGGATATCTAGGAATAAACCTAATTAAAGAGGTAATAAACCTATACTCTGAAAACTATAAAACACTGATGAAAGAAATTTAAGATGACACAAAGAAATTGAAAACATTCCATGCTCATGGATTAGAAGAACAAATATTGTTAAAGTGGCTATATTATCCAAAGCAATCTATATATTTAATGCAATCCCTATCAAAATACCAACAGCATTTTTCGCAAAGTTAGAACAACAATCCTGAAATTTGTGTGGAAGCACAAAAGACCCCGAATAGCCAAAGCAACCTTGAAAAGGAAAAGCAAAGCTGTAGGCATCACAATTCTGGAATTCAAGTTAGATTACAACGCTCTAGTTTGATCAAGATAGTATGGTATTGCGACAAAAACAGACACATAGATCAATGGAAGAGAATAGAAAATCCAAAAATCAACTTGCAACTTTATGGTCAATTAATCTTTGACAAAAGAGGAAAGAATATCTGAGGGAAAAAAAAGAGTCTCTTCAACAAATAGTGTTGGGAAAAGTGGACAGCAACAGGCAGAAAAATGAAACTGAACCACTTTCACACACAAACACAAATATACATTTGAAATGGATGAAAGATCTAAATGTGAGACAGGAAACCATAAAAGTTCTAGAGGATGACACAGCAATAACCTCTTTGACATTGGCTATAGCAATTTCTTACTAGATATGTCTCCTTAGGAAAGGGAAACAAAGGCAAAAATAAACTGTTGGGACTTTATCAAAATAAGAAGCTTCTGTGCAGTGAAGGAAACAATCAATAAAACTAAAAGGCAACCTATGGAATGGGAAAAGATATTTGCAAATGACATATCTGGAAAAGAGTATCTAAAATATATAAAGATCAGATAGAATTCAATATCCAAAAAACACATCTAATTAAAAATGGGAAGACATGAATAGACATTTTCTAAAGAAGATATACACATGGCCAACAGACACATGAAAAGATGCTTAACATGATCATCATCAGGGAAATACAAATCAAAACTACAACAAAATACCCCCTCATACCAGTCAGGATAGTTAAAATTAACAACATAAGAAATAATAGATGTTGGTGAGGGTGTGGAGAAAGGGGAATCCTCTTACGCTGTTGATGGGAATGCAAACTGGAAGTTGAAAATAGAACTGCCCCGTGATCCAGCAATTGCATTACTAGGTATTTGCCCAAAGAATACAAAAATACTAATTTAAAGACATGTATGCACCCCAATATTTGTAGCAGCATTATTTACAATAGCCAAATTATGGAAAGAGCCCAAATTTCCATCGAGTAGATGAATGGATAAATAAGATGTTGTGTAAGTATATATATGGAGCGAGAGAGTATTATGCTAAGGAAATAACTCAGAGAAAGACAAATACCATATGATTTCTCTCATGTGGAATTTAAGAAACAAAACAAATAATCATAGGGGAAAAAAGAGACAGGCAAACCAAGAAACAGACTTTACTATGGAGAACAAACTGAGCGTTACCAGAGGAGAGTGGGGTGGGGGTGGGTGGGTTAAACAGGTGATGGGTATGAAGGAGGGCACTTGTGATGAGCACCGGCTGTTGTATGTAAGTATTGAATCAATAAATTGTACACCTGAAACTAATATTACACTGTATGTTAAGGAACTGGAATTTAAATAAAAACTTTAAAACAGAAAATAAAGTATTAAGAACAAGTTTTAAAGAAAGGGTGGCTAGTGTTGTCAATTGAGAAGTGAAAGTCAGTTAATAGAGAAAAGACCAGTTTATTTATTTCATTTTTAGAAAGCCACCTTGAGGAAAGTATTCTTTAGAATGTTGACTATTTTATAAACATTAATCATTATTAATAGTAACAACTTTATTAGTATGTAAGGCAGATGTCAGATTACAAGGAGTTAAATAAGACTAGGTTATGAGGAAATTGACATAGAGGTGGCTACCTTGATCACATAATAAACTAGAGGAAATGATAGGGTCAATAAAATAGGGTAGTTGTTTTTTTGTTTTTTTTTTTTTTTTCAGGAGATATGGGACTTGCGCACTTGTGGAAATTAAAATTAAGATGAAACAGAGGGTATAAATATTAGGGACAAGATAATTACTAAGACCAAAAGGCACTTCAGTGGTTAAAAAGATTAGGATCACAGGCTTTTTTCTCTTTTTCTTTTTTTATCCACTTTATTTGATACTGGATAACAGATAAAGAATGGAAATGGAAATACAACTCTTATGAGATTGTGTACAAGATCAGAGTTCCTTAACAGATGGGGAGGAGAGAGTCTGAGGCGTACATAGGTGGATTTGAATTTTGACTGTACCACTTATTTCCTTTGGGACTATAAGTAATTTATTTTGAACTTTCTGAACATTGGGGTTTTCTTTTTAAAAATAGGAATCATATATTCCATCCAGAAGTGTTCTTATAAAACTAAATCCAAGCATCAATGTGATGTATTTAGCACAGTATCAGGAATGTGTTCAGCACTCAAAGGATAGGTGCTAGAATTGCCTTTGTTATCATCCTTGAAGAATATTCTGAGATCTTCTCTTCAAGTGAAACAAGGAGAAAAAAGTATATTATGGAATTAACAAAAGTAGAAAATGTTAAGATTTACACAGCTTATGAGTGAATCAGTTGAAGAATACAAGGATTATCAATTAAGGATGAAGATAAGGTTTTTTGTAGTAACCTGTAACCAGTGAATTTGTAGTGGTCCAGGACTACTCATCTCTGGGTGTTTTCACAGCATAATGTTCGATCACAGAGTAAAGGGAGAGAAAACAGTGCTACATGGTTGGAACCGATTAATCAGACTCACATAATTCTGTTATTTTGAGATTTGCCAGTCTCAAACCACTGTTAACAAAGTATCCCACATTTTCATAGCTTATGGCTGTATTGTACCTAATATGTATAAGCCATACGTATAAACACTGTGACTGAATTATTTCTTAGTGTAAACATTAGCATGGGCCAGAGTTTCTCAAGTTCAGCACTACTGACAACTTGGACTGGATAACTCCTTGCTGTTGGAGACAGTTCTGTGCATTGCAGGGTGTTTAGCAGTATTCAAATTCAAATCTCTGCGTGTCTGATGCCAAGTTGTACCCCTATCAATGTTGTGATTATCACATGTCTCCGGACATTGCCAGATTGCCCTAGGGGTAAACAGGGAGCAAAATTGTCTTCATTTGAAAACCACTGGAATATGCTCATATCTAAAATAGTTGCTAATACAGATCAAGTGAATGAACCTGTTTGAAATGTAAATTTATAAAGTTGCCAGCTTTTATGACTCAATAGCAATTTTAAATTGATTTCTGTTGCTTCATAAGACTAACAGTTATAAATTTATACTCCTGTCAGAAAAAATCTTAAAGATGGACTACACTGTATAACAAGGAATATAAATAATTACTGTATGCTTTGATTTTACTGGAGAGCATTTTAAACGTTGCTAATTTGTCCACTTTTGCTTTATTTACCAACGTGGAGTGGTTAGTTCTATTTACTTTTAAATTCTCTGTGTATTCTTTTGTATTTCATTACATGTTTCTAATGCTTTAAGCAAAGTTATTTGTATTTTATTTTCCAGTTGTTTTTTATCCTTATTGCTGGTGGCTGCAGTGGTATGGAAGATCAAACAAACATGTTGGGCTTCTCGACGGAGAGAGGTACCAGTAATGTTACCTTATCTTTGGTTTAAAGATTTGAGTAAATGTGAATCACTGTGACGTAATTAGTATATGCCTCTTAAATACAGTTTCAAATCAGCTTTACTTATTAAGATTGAACAAATCAATCTACAATTTTTAAGCTTTACAGCAAACTTTACCACTCTCATTTTAAGTCAGTCTCTGTAGAAATATTGGTTAGTTATAAACAGTTATTGTAAATAGTGTTAGAATTCATATTGAATATATATATATATTAATACTATTGATTAAGCAACTTGCAGTTTCTTTAAGTAGTTATAAAAACTGTTTACTTTTAGAAGGATCTCTGGTGCAATTTAAAAGAAAATTCTCAGTGATAAATATTTTTGGTTTTTATCTCCTATATATTTTTTTAAGGAATCAAATCTTTACTATTTCATGATTATCTCATAATTCTAGTCTGCTTGAAGTGTACCTCAATTTGATACTTTCTGTGTCAGAATTAATCATATGTGTTCCCTGTAATCCTACAATCAAAAAAAAAAAAAACCAGTAATGCTCTTGCAGAACAACTAATGATACAAATATATTAGACAGTTTTTTTTATCTTTGTGTATATTGGTTGAAAGAAACAAAGAAATATAGTAATCTGAGGAGCATAAATGTGAAATAGGTTTATTGTTTTACACTTATATAATGAAAAAGCAAGTTTCTTTTTTCATTAGTGTTATAGTCTATTAGTATTAATATGGGTATGCTGTTGTTAGTTTTATTAGTGCTGTACTTGTTGCGTTTGTCAGTATATTTTTATATGTATAATTTTGTGCAGTAATATAATACAGTGGTATAATTGCTTACCATCTTTTCCCAACATACAAAATAATATATGTGAAGATTTGAAGCTAATCCAGAATATTCTAAGTTATATAATTAGTCAATGCCATGAATTCTTCTTAATTATTCCTTAGTTTTCAAACATCCATTAAAATTCAGAACCTAACTATAATATGTTTGCAAACTTGATAACCCTCTTCCCAGATAAATTCTACATCTGTTCATTTCTGTCTCTCTGATTTTCTGTAAATGGTCAAGGCAACATCAATGAGAACATACTTGGCATGACCCTATGGTAAAAGTAATCCAGTTGAAAAGGATCTTTTTTTTAAATTTTATTTTTCTTTATTTTTAATTTTTTTTAATGTGAAATTTATTGTCAAATTGGTTTCCATACAACACCCAGTGCTCATCCCAACAGGTGTCCTCCTCAATACCCATCACCCACCCTCCCCTCCTTCCCAGCCCCCCATCAACCCTCAGTCAATATCTTTCAGAATATATATTACACATGGAAAGAACAAGGGAGAAATAGGAAGATTAGAGATCACTGGGCCAGTTCTCATCTGTCCTTCTTAATATTATCCTGTCCTCTTGATATTCCCTCAATATAATACCCCTTTTTCTAGAACTCATCTGGGTAGTGAGTCTTATAATAATAATTTAATTGCTGCCTCTACCAAGATACAAGATTCATCTTGTTGAGATGTCATGTGATGTTTACAATATCATATGTTGAAAGTATTGAGGTGTTTTCTCAAATTTAATTCTTATTAGATCCTTTAAATAGAGAATTCTAAATGTCATAGAAACCATTTACATGTTGATGCACAAAGTAAAGATATCATTTTGATGACTAACAGATCTGTTATTAGATAATTTATATTATTAGAAGGTTGTCATTTTGGTCTTAGAGGCCCAAAGACTTTTAACTGCACTAGTTGTAACTACTATTCTAACCCCATTTATAGACTTTATTTGGATGAAGTTAAAAATGTATTTTTATTTGATCCTCTCTTTATTCAGTTTTAACTATTAAGTTAATTCTAATCATCTCAAAAGGGAAAGACCCCAGTATGTTTCCTGTGTGTGGATATGTCACTTTCTCTGAAACATTAAGATATCAACTGTTGTAAGCCTCAGAGGACTATGATTAATTAGTGCAATGACAATTTATTTGTAACAGTAAATGAAAATTATTTGAAGGAGTCTCTCTTCTGAATATTTCTGTGATATTGTTAGAGGAATTATACACTACTTGCCTTTCAAAATATTAGTAGTGGTTTAAAATGAAAATATCTTGGGGCACCTGGGTGGCTCAGTCAGTTGAGCATCCAACTTCGGCTCAGGTCATGATCTCACGGTTCATGGGTTCAAGACCCTTGTTGGGCTTTGCACTGACAGTTAAGAGCCTTCTTTGGATTCTCTGTCTCCCTCTCACTATGCCCCTCCCCTGGTCATGCTGTCTCCCCCAAATAAATGAACATTAAAAAAAAATCAAAAATAAAAATAAAACAAAATATCGTTGGATTATTTTAATATAGTTTAATTCAACCTGACATGTTGCTTTTAAAAAAAACAATTTGAAGCTTTGGCTTCTCATAAACACATCTATACTGTTTTTGTGGTATAATTTCAATAACAGAAACTTATTATTAATGTAATACTTTTTGGATAACACTCCTGAGAATTCAGGGACTCTAAAAAACACAAAAACACAACTACAAAGGACTTCATTTTAATTTATCTTTTCATTTAACAACCTCACATTCATTTCTATGATAACCTTATTAAAGATATGAACATTTTTATGTGGGTGGGTGCCATGTTAATGAATAGAAACAATAAGTGGATATTGATCCATGTCAATGTTATAATACAGTAGAAGGATGAGTTTGGTTTTTTATAGCTTATGCTTATTACAGAGGTATTGAAACACTTAGTTTCAATGGTACATTCAGTTTTAGATAAATATTCATTACATTATATAAATATTTATTAGGAACAAGTATATGTTAAATGGAGTCTCTTGAAATATTGCTATGCTTAATAATCTTCATTTTTAAAGTGAAATTTGAGTATTTAATAGGTATCATAAAGCAGAAACCTGTCAAAACATTATAATTACTCCTTGCATTGAAGATATTTAATCTTGGGGTGCCTGGGTGGCTCTGTCAGTTAAGCTTCCGACTTCAGCTCAGGTCATGATCTCGTAGTCTGTGAGTTCAAGCCCCGCATTGGGCTCTGTGCTGACAGCTCAGAGCCTGGAGCCTGTTTCAGATTCTGTGTCTCCCTCTCCCTCTGACGCTCCCCCGTTCATGCTCTGTCTCTCTCCGTCTCAAAAATAAATAAACGTTAAAAAAATGTTAAAAAAAAGAGAAGATATTTAATCTTATATTTGATTAACATGAGTGAAAATATCTTGCATATCTTAATATTCGCAATAATTTTTTTCAGTTGGAAACATTTTTTCCAACGTATTGTGAGTAGCTTAATTGTAGTTTGCCTCAGTTAAAGTCTAACTGTAAAATCCATAGAATAATAGATCCCATAGGCAAATGTAAAGTTAATTCTAATCAACTTCACATTACAGGTAGGTCTGTGTGTTTGAGTGATATTTCCTGTATCAGCAACTTTTCCTTCTTTTTTTAAAAAAACTTTCCTTCTTTAATTCTCTTAAACTTATAGCTCTTTAAAAGTTTTAAAGATATATTGATATGGAGCTTTACCACATTATTTGCTTATCTTTCATAGTCAAATATGCTCTTCTAATGCTTAAAAATCAATAAAAAACATTGCCTAGGATAAGACATTGTCCACTGAGTGACTGACCTTGTGTTCATGATGTACTACTTTCTTTCACATTTCATCATACTGCATAAAACCTAGATTTGAATTTAGCATTATAAACCTGAAATTTGAGTTAAAAATAAACTAAAACCCAGAAGTGGGATTCTAGTACCTCTGAATAACAAAGTACTTTTCTAGAGGTAAATGCATTGTCTTTCCTTCAATATCTAATTGTTTTGGGGCACAAAAATAGAAGAAATAATAATATCATTAAGTTATACTTAACTGAGTTTACGTGGAGAGTAATGAGAAAATGTTATTTTGGGTGGGGAAATTAAAATTAATTGATTAGGTTATATATGTTACTTCTTACAGAATTTGTTAGTACTTTAAGAATCTGTATTTTATATAATGTTAGACATTTAAGATCTAGATAAAGATTCCATAAAACATATTCTTTTATCAAAAAAGCAAGGTTTTTTTTAATTTTTTTTAAATTTTTTTTCAACGTTTATTTATTTTTGGGACAGAGAGACAGAGCATGAACGGGGGAGGGACAGAGAGAGAGGGAGACACAGAATCGGAAACAGGCTCCAGGCTCTGAGCCATCAGCCCAGAGCCTGACGCGGGGCTCGAACTCACGGACCGCGAGATCGTGACCTGGCTGAAGTCGGACGCTTAACCGACTGCGCCACCCAGGCGCCCCAAGGTTTTTTTTTAAAACATAAATCATGCAGTCAAATAAATGTCTTTCTTTTCATTTAATGGCCTTGGCGTTAACTTATTTTTTCTCATCGTTTTCTCTTTTTGAATTTCAAAATATAATGATACCTGTGTTTTTTTTCTACTTGATCCTACAAGACTAGAAATTACAGATGTTCATCATGCCTATTTATATTGTCGTAGTTTAAAAATTAGCCTAAGTCTGCATAAAAATAACTTGAGTTGAGAAGTCAGATATGTATGGGAGCCTATGACTTGAAAGTTAACTGGTTCATGCCCTGTATACCTGTTGCCAAAAGTCTTATTGTAGATACAGTGCTTTCATTTTGTTCATATCAGCAAAGATGTATTAATCTCTTGCAATATTCCAGACAGATTGATAAATACTACTGATATAAAGAAAAGGTCATAGACCCTATTTTTTAGGGAATTCATAGTTTTCAAATTTTCAGTAAGATACTCACACATATATGTATACAATCTCACAATTTCAGAGGAACACTTCACTTTGTTGTGGTGCCATCCATCGGGGGAGATATGGTTTATTAAACAGTTTTCTGGAAGTGGGATTAGTAATGGAACTAAGTGTAAACTGTTGCAGAACTGTACATAGAGTTAATTTCTAAAAAAAAAGATAAAAATTTTTAGCATTGTACAATACATTTATTAATGCAATACAAAAATTGCCTAAAATTATCATTTTTATTTGTTATATGTTATTACCTCTAATTTAGACTCAGTTATTTATGCAGATTAAGAAATGGCCAAGAATATTGAATTTCTGTCAATAAATTTTAATCTAATTCATCATAAAGTCTTATACATCTAATATACACACTTGTATCTGTTTATATATGTCTCCAATGTATGTGTATAGGTATGTGATTTTATACTAAAAAAAATTCATTGTTCTTCTAAAATCAAATTTAACTGAACATTCTATGTTTTTATTTGCTCAATCTGGCAACCCTGTTTCCAGTACAAACAAACACTCACCCTGGAGCTGAGGGGTGGGGTTTTTTTTTGAGGGGTGGGTTTAATGTCACAAAATTCACATGGACTGAGAGAGAGAGAGAGAAAGAAATAATTCTCCAATGTTAAATGTTGATTTGTTTTCAAAACAAGTGGGGGTTTTACTGGGCAAACAAAAATACATAATTTTTATTTTGGGTATTACCTTTCAAAATTAAAGGAAAAACTCTTGACTTGTTAAGTCAAGATCTATTTGTTAGATCTATTTGTTAAATAGATTTATAGAAATATATTCTAAAAATATAAGCCTGCCTACTTTTTCAAATTATATTCATACAAAAATATTTATAGAGGGTTTTTTATATATCAACAATTTCATGTCATTCAAAAAGCTTCTTGAAATAATTCTATTTTCTAATAATGGGATATTATGTAACTGAAAACTAAGAAGGAGGTAGATAGATATGTGTTTAAAATCAAACCTCATTCCTTCATTCAACAAATATTTATTGAATCAACAACTCTTGTTCCAAACACATTTTTAGAGGAATATAGCAGTAAACAAACAAGAACCGTCACAGTTCTTGAAAAGCTACAGATTTTAAGAATATGCTATTCACTAGGAAATGCTAATATAGTTTTATAATGTTCCTATTTCAAATCACACACACACAAACACACACACATGCATTGAGTTCATAGAGATTTTGAGAGAATTGCCAAGATTGTCTCCAGGTTGTGGGATTGGTATTTGGTAAAAAGAATGATTATGTTATTTCATAATTGTACGCAAACAAATATATAAATTTCAGGAAAGTAGAGGGCACAATCTAACATTTTGGAATTGGGCATTTAACAAAAATAGTATTTAATCCTCCCATTACAAGATATATATTATTTCCCCTTTAGCTGTATAAGGAATTTGAGGGGAGTTGGGTACTATTATCAAAGCTTGTAACTAGTAAATGAAAGAGCTATGATTTTTAATCAAGTCCGTCAGATTCCAAACTCAAGCTCTCAGAGACATGCAAAGAACTTTAAAGATAGCCTGAGTTTGAACAGGTTCGATTTACCGTTGATAGTTATAATTGACCACTTATAATATAGCCTATGAATCTGTTTATTGTAGGAGGAATATGCTATATTTCATCTATTATTATCTAATATGACACAATCAACCTTATTTAATGCACCAGTTAGAAGGAAAAAACAGTGACAATTAAACTACCACACAGTACTCTCTGACTGCATTTATTTTGTACTTATTGAAAGGGCTCTTATAGAATTACTAAGAGATTTTATTACATATCATTCACATATATACATTGAAAGGAAAGTAGAAGCAAAATAAATTGGTGAGGTATTACTAAAACTTGTTTACAGTCATGGTTCAATTTTGTTATATAAATCACTTTTTGATTCAGGTAAAAATGTTTTGTTTCATATAGTATCATTGACTGAATAATCAAGTTTGTGTCTGTGCAGGCAATGACATATATATCATAACTGCCATCTGGTCAGTAGTGATTATATGATTTCACTGGCTGTAAGACACATGTTTCAGAGATGCTTAGATGGGAAAACAAATGTGTCTTAGAATCAAAATGTGGTAGGGTCTGCTTTATAAGGTTTTTAGTACTAACTGAGTTAATGCATGCTAAGTGCTCAGCGTACTGCCTTTTTCCTTACCCGAACTCAACAAATGTTAGCTGTTATTGATATGTAATATAAATAATGATTAACGTTACATTATGCATTAATATTAGTAACAGCAACTCCTGTATATCTTGGATTCTTCTCCTCCTCCATGTACATATACTCTAACACAGTTGTTCTCAATTCAGTAGGGCCTTTAGAAACACCTGTTGATCTTAAGAAATTACATTTATATATCCTTGAGAGCCACTCCACTGTTTCACCCCCTCCAGACCTATAAATCAGAATTCTATAAAGCTCAGCTTTATGAGTCTGTTTTTAAAGTCTACCATAGATTCTAATATGCACTATTGGCATTGTAACTCTACATTGGCTTTTACTCTTAGAGAGATGGAAAACCTTTGAAGGGTTTTCAACAGAAAAGTTAAGTGATTTGAGTTTAAAAGATATGACTTGAAACTGATAATTCTGCTGTTGTGTTGAGACTAGACTAAGATAAACAACTGTGGACATAGGGAAACTAGTAAAGAGGCTACTAGCCTACCTGATGAGAGATGATGATTGCTCAAATCAAGAGGTGGCAATGGAGCAAGAAGTGATCAGATTTTGGGTATGTTTTGAAGATAACATGATTGGCTAGATGGGGAGGTGTGAGTAAGAATTAAACCAATCATGACTTCAGAAGAATATAAACCAAGCATGACTAGAAGGCTTTCCC
Organism: Herpailurus yagouaroundi; assembly: GCF_014898765.1. Taxonomy (NCBI): domain Eukaryota; kingdom Metazoa; phylum Chordata; class Mammalia; order Carnivora; family Felidae; genus Herpailurus; species Herpailurus yagouaroundi. The sequence continues at coordinate 52,720,530 of NW_024412404.1, forward strand.
TGAACAACTGTAAATGTAAAATTGCCATCAATTGAAATGAAGTTGATTGAAAGTAAAATTGGTTTGGGGAAAGGAATGCAGTTTTTACATGTTAAGTTTGAGACCTTTATTGTTCATCCAATTAGATAAGTCAAGGAATCAGGAGTTGGCTCTGGCATGAGGAAAAGGTGTGAGCAGGAGAGATAAATTTGGGAGTTTCAGTACACCAATGGTACTTAAAGCCATGCGACTGGTGGTAACACCAAAAAAGGAGGATTAAGCCCTCAGGTATTCAAACTTAATGTTATAGATTGAATATGTCCTCTCCCAAATTCATATGTTGAGGCCCTAAACCCCAATGTTATGGTATTTGGAAGAGAGACCTTTTGGAGGCACTTGGACTTATGTGATGTTGATACCCTCAGATAGAAATAGTGCCCATTATGAAGAAGAAAGAGAAAGCGTTCTTTCTCTATGACAATACACAAAGGATGCTCATATGAGCGAGCACACAGCAAGATGGCAGTTGTCAGAAAGCCAGGAATATGGCCCTCCAACAACCACATCTGCCATCACCTCGATCTTGGGCTTCCTAGCCTCTATAACTGTAAGAAATAAATGTATCCTATTTGAGTCATTCAGTTTATGGTATTTTGTGGTAGCAGCATGAGCTAAGATACTCGAGAAATCAGAAGACCAAATCAGCAAAGAATACTGTGAAGTTGGAGAAAAACTAAGTGAATGTGAGCTCCAGGAAGCTGAGGAAACACTGCGTAAAAGAGAATAGAGTTTAATTTTATTCAGGCGAAGAAGTTTGAAATAAACTATGGAGAACTTCAACTCTAATGGCTTCCTTGAATAAAATGGAGACAGTGTTGGTAAGCAATGCAGATGAGTCTGATAGCCCCACCATAAATCTGCTAGAAGTTTACCAGAAAAGTCCAGTGATAGCGAAAGTTAAGAAGATCTCTCCTGGGGTTGTAAAAAATGTAAAACACTAGTTTCAAATATTACCCCTACAATGGACACAAAATTAATTGAATCAGTTTAGAGTGCAATTTAAACCTCAGAGCATTATCAAAAACAATAGAGTAATCAGTTGAGGCTAACAGCTGGGTGTGATAACCAAAGCAGGCAGGTGGCTTCATAGAAAGATCTCGCAAAGAGAGCCCTGATAAAAACCAGTCATCCCACATGACAGTGTATATCCCCAAAGCTGCACCCTCTGAAGAACATCATAGGCTACATTGCAGAGAAAATAGACTTCACTAAAATAGCCCCACCAAGTCACTAAACAAATAGGCATATTAAAACAAAACTTATGTGGGGGAGGGAAGAGAATCACTACACAGAATTGTCACAGTTTATTACCTAAAATGTGTTTTTCAACACAAAATTATGGAACATTCAAAGAAAGGGGACTGTGGTGCATATACAGGACAAATAGCATGCAGCAGAACTTGCGAGAGGACCCAGCTGTCAGAAGTAACAGACCGAGACCTCAGAGCAGCTGTTGTAAATATGCCCAAAGAACTAAAGGAAACCATGATGAAAGAAGGACAGGAAGATAGGATAGAAATACCTCATAAAAACAGAAAATATCAGTCAAGAGATGGTAATTATAAAAAAAGAAGAAGCTAATGCAAAATCAGAAATTCAGAAGTACAAAACCACAATAAAAAATTTACTCAAGAGGCTCAATAATAGATTTGAACTGGCAGAAGAAAGAATTCACGAGTTTGAAAATAGATCAACAGAGATTATGAAATAAGACCAGAGAAAAAAAAGAATGAAGGAAAATAAATAGCGCCTCAGAGAAATACAGAATACCAATAAGTGCAGCAAAATATGCATAATAAGAGGACCACAAGGCGAGAAGTAAGGAACAAAAAAATATTTGAAGAAATACTGGCTGAAATGTAAAAATACTTAGAGATGAATGAAAATGAAAACACAGTACACCAAAATGTATATGATGTAGCTAAAGATTGTTCAGTAGTAAATATATAGCTGTACATGACATTATTTGAAAGAAAAAAATTATCTCAAGTCAATAAGTTTTAAGTTAACCTTAAGTTTTAAGGTTTTATTGAAATTCCAGCTAGCTAACATACAGTGTAACATTAGTTTCAGGTGTACAATATGGCTAACTCTATAGTTAAGAAACTGTTCTTGGTTTGCCTTTCTCTCTTTTTCCCCCAGGCTCGTTTGTTTTGTTTCTTAAACTCCACATGTGAGTGAAATCATATGATATGTGTCTTTCTCTGACTGACTTATTCCACTTAGCCTGATACACTCTTTATCCTAACCTTCCACCTTAAGAAACTGGGAAAAGAAGAACAAATTAAATGTACAGGAAGCAGAAAAGGAAGGAAATAGTAAGGTTAGAGGACAAATTAGTGAAAGAGAGAACAGGAAAACAACGGAGAAAATCAATGAAAGCAAAAGTTGGTTCTTTGACAAGATCAATAAATTGGCAAAATAGACTGATCAAGAATAAAAGAGAGAAGATTCAGATTACTAACATCAAGGGTAAAAGAAGAGATAGTATTACTGACCTTTCAGAAATAAAAGGGATTCTAAGGGTACATTACAAACATCTGTATCCCAACAAACTGAAGAATTTAGATGAAATGGAAAATCCCCAGAAGGCGTAAACTGTCACCACTGATTCAAGAAGAAATAGAAAGTCCGAATGGACCTATAGAAAACAAAAATATCGCATAGAAAATTTTAAATTTCCCACTAGGTGTGTCAACAACCTCTCTGCAACATGCGTATCTAGTGCCCAGTCGAGCTTTCTCATTTTGTTTGTTTGTTTCAAGTTTTTATTTAAATTCTATTTGGTTAACATATAGTTAGAGGAGTAGGATTTAGTGGTTCGTCATTTACGTCAATCTTGCTTTCTAATACAACTTTCAAATAAAAGGAACCAGGGCTATTTGGAGAACTGGCCGATTGTAGAACTGGAGCAGGAACTACATAAGCTGAGTTTTGTAATGCTAAATGTAACAGAGTCCTCAAGCACATACACGTTTGTGCATGCACACACACACACACACACACACACACACACGCCACAATGACGGGCGTATGTCAAAGGGACACAGGAGCCACTAGAGACAGCTCCCGGTGACCAAAACTGGAACAATTTGAGCAATAAAATAAACCAAGTAGTATTGTACTATAACCCAAAGGATAAAATAAATGTCAGTGACTCCATACCAATATAAACAAGTAATTGAATAAATAAATAAATGGAAGGAGAATACTACTCAATTCTACTCTAGAGTATTCTACTCTAGAATACTACTCCAGTGTGAGCAGAACATAGTGACTTCTTGAGTCACAGCTGTACTTGAACATAACGTTAAATTGGCATTTGATACATACTATCATTATCTAGAAATTACCTGGCATTCTTGCCACATGGTACCTTGTATTCATTGTTTTAAGTTTTTTTGGTATCAGTATAATTGTAGTTTAATTTGGTTTATTATTCAGTGAAATGATTCATATACTTTAAATGTGATATTTAAGGTCAACTACCATTAGAGTATATTGAATGAACATAAATGAATCTAATACAATTTTAGATCTTTTTTCTGTTCTATTTACTTCCACAGTGCAGTCATACATTTAGAATATTCTTTCAAAGAGATTTTTGTAAGAATTCCAGGATACAACTTTAGCTATGTAATTCTGAGAAATCTTTAAAAATGTTTTTTAAATGTTTACTTATTTTTGGGAGACCAAGAGACAGAGTGCATACAGGGGAGGGGCAGACAGAGAAGGAGACACAGAATCTGAAGCAAGCTCCAGGCTCTGAGCTGTCAGCACAGAGCCTGACGCAGGGCTCGAACCTATGAACCGTGAGATCATGACCTGGACTGAAGTTGGACGCTTAACCAACTGTGCCATTCAAGCGCCCCACGAAATAATTCTTAAAACTGCACTGCACTGGAGTGCCTCTCAAAAACTCATGGCTCTTGTTGAAACTTACAATAGTCTTAGATGAAAAATTACTGAGTATTTTAGTAAGAATTTTAAGACACAGCAAGATAAATCATAATCTTAGAGAGGTTTCACTCATATAGAATTTAAGAAACAACTAAATAAATGAATAAAGAGACAAATAAACTAGATTATTAAGTACAGAGAACAAACTGGTGGTTATCAAAAGGGAGGGGGTTAGGGGATGGGTAAAATAGTTGAAGGGGATTATGAATTCACTTATGATAATGAGCACTGAGTAATGTATTGAATTGTTGAATCACTGTATTGTACACCTGAAGCTAATATAACACTGTGAATTATACTGGAATTAAAAAAATAAAAATAAATGCCAAGTTATTGTAAAAGAACATGACTTTCAGTAAAATGTGGGTTAGCAAGATCATACTTTGTCTATTTCTTTTAAAGTGCCTCACTAAAGATATTAACGTATTTCTTCTTAATACATCCTGAAGTTCTGACATTGTGAACTCTAGTGAGGTTTATAACTAGAATAGTGTCTTTGACTTTCAAAAACCATACATGATTGTTTAAACAATTCTACGTAAGGCCCATAGTTTCCTACTCAAAATGAGAGATGTACACCATTCTCAAAAGCTGGTTGTATATTATATCATCAAATATAAAATCTTTATCTCAAATAGACAATGTATTTTTACTTCCAGAATTGTTATTTGCCTAACAGATGAACTAACATGAATTAAGCAGTAAATCAGTTTTGCTTCCTTTAGATAATTAGTAGTTTGCATATAACCTTTGGCTATTCTTTTATCTTAGAGTATTGATACAAGTTACATAAAATTGTTTTCTATATAGAAAATGCTTTGAAATGCAAAATCTAATTAAAATGTACCATTATTTTAGGGTAGTTGTGTTCTAAATGATACCATTGAGTCTACTATTTGAGGAGTCTGAATGGAACTTACAAGGAAGCTAAATTATAACCTTTATGGATTACTATAGATTATTTTATCAATCAGTTGAAACAAGCAAAAAATATCAAAGTGTTTAGAGCATTGCATTTGTAAATATATATGCTATATTTAGAAATAATGTTATTTTTTGCCATAATAGCCTAGTTCATGTCAAGGTATAACATTAAAAAAATAAGGTCATAAAATACACTAAGGTAAGTAGATAAGGCTGATTGTGCAGGGACCCTGCTTAGGGACTCTAACATAGACCCTTGGAGGCTTCCTCAGAAGTGAGGGCCTCAATGCATTATTAACCAGTTAATTCACACTAGTTCCTGACTCCAATTACTGGCAGCTGAAATCCAGTTTTGGAGAAGACATGGTAAATCGTGTACTTGCCTGTCAGCTAGGTTGTGCAAAATGTATTTGCCCAGAACACCTTATTTGCTTAACATATATTGCTTAGCAACTACCCAGTATTGGGTTGTCTTCCATTTACAGCTGAAAAATTTGGGATTCCTGGGTGCCTTAGTTTGTTAAGTGTCCGAGGACAGCTCAGGTCATGATCCCATAGCTCCTGAGTTCTAGCCCCACATCGGGCTCTGTGTTGACAGCTCAGAGACTGGAGCCTGCTTTAGATTCTGTGTCTCCCTCTGTCTTTCTGCCCCTCCCCCACTTGTGCTCTGTCTCTCTCTCAAAAATAAATAAATATTAAAAAGATTTTTTTTTAACTGAAAAGTTCATAGGTTTTTAACATTGAGTGTAGAATCTTGTGGTGGCTAGAAACTTATGTGGGTGGATGATGATTGTTTAGAATATTAATATCTTGGATCATAGCTTTATAATCTTAATATTTCACAAATTAGAGTTAATGCTTTTTTTTTTAAGACTGCTACCTTGTTTTTTCTTTAGTATTTATGGTAAAGTAGATTACTGTGTTTTAATACATCTTTTAGATGTATTGGGGTAATATTTTTCCAGATGAAAACATCTCATTTTGTTTTAGAGATTAAATCATAATTAGGATTTGTCTAATTAAATTCGTTTTCCATTTAATTTTGATGGATCTATTTTATAAAGAAAAATATATAGTAATTGAAAGTGTATATCAGATGAATCAGACAGTGATGGCTTGTATGCCAATAACCTATTAAAACATCAAAAATTTTTAAGATTCATTTCACTTTGATGTCACTGTTGATAGTTTTCACCTATTTTTAATTTAAAAGTATAATCATATACCGATTCAAATTCTATGTTAAGGTGTAACTTTAGATCAGTGTAAGAACATAGTTTTTCCTTATTTTGTTAAGACTTACTCATTTTTTACATCCCTTAAATAGCAAATTACCTGCTCATTAGTGAATAACGAGAAGGTATTTTAATAACAGTAAGTTTAATTAGGACGGTGAAACCAAATAAATTCTCCAGAAAGTTCTTGCAAGGAGAATAATGCATACATAATAAGTAACAACCACAATGTCTGTGATTCCTTTTGTTTAACCTTTGTAAAACCTTTACAGTCTTGCTACCTGACGAGTGAAATATTTGGTGGCCAGCTTCAGTACTATCATCCTTTATCTAGTTGTTACTCTACTTAACATGCCTCATTATTGTGCCTAGAATTACTTTTTATTTTTCTTAAGATAAATGTTTGATTTCAAATGAAGGTGACTTTGATGCTCAAAGCTGGCAGTTAATGATAACAGTGGAATAACTTTTTATGTGTGTGGTACATAGACTCACGTCTGGCAGAGGTTATTGTCATACATAGTAAGTGACCGGCATATTTTTTGCAGGCTATTAAATCTTGGTGATATGTGTTATTTCAGCTAGAGGAAAAAGAATATTATGCTAAGTCCTTCTTGATATTGAAGTTTACAAGAAATAGAACAAATTCTAATTAGCTTCACCTTTTTTTTTTTCAATGCCGAAGATTTAATAATGAATGTGAACTTAACAATCCGAGTACAGGAGCATTGAGCAAAATAAACCATATCTGTTCAATATATGATATCCAGTTACTAAAGTCATGTTCTAGCTTTTATTGTATTAAAGATTTTAAATTCTAGAAATATCACTTTGGTAATAATATTTTCAGTTAGTATTGACCATAAAGACATTGATCATATCTACAAGGACTGGATATTACCCTAAATTTCCTGGCCAGAATTTACATCTTAAATATAAAGGCCTCAGCAAGTTCTGAATATCTGGCCCAAACTCAGATTTTATCTTAGCAAGAATATGATGTGGTAGGAAAAAAGCAAATGTAGACTCTTCTGAACAATATTTTTAAATTGATTTTACTGTGCAAGTTTTTAATTAAATCTAATTTTTAGATAAGTAATACAGTCACATAGTTCAAAAATAGAACAAAATAGACTTCTGGGGAAGATGGCAGAGTAGGAGGACCCTAAACTTACCTCCTCCCATGGGTATAACTAGATAATACATTAGTGCAGATAGCCCAGTAAAATGACTCTAAGACTGGCAGAACAAACTGCACAACTATAGGTAGAGAAGAAGCTGCATCAAAGAGGTTATGGAGGCCAGAGAGTGGGCGGAGAACTAATCCCCATGGTACTGTCCACTGGAGGGTGGGAGCCTCAGGCGTGGAGAGTGCTAAGAAACAGACTGTCAGACTGGGGAGCCTGCATGTGAAAGAGAAAACCCCATAGCATTTGGCTTTGAAAATCAGGGGCTGAATTTCCTGAGTTCTAACAACCCAGGGGACTTAAAGTCAGGAACTTTAAAACTCAGCAGGCTCAGCTCTGAGAGAGCCCAGAGTGGAGGTAGACAGGTAGTGAGAGGAAGCTGAGTCTCCACCCTTTAAAGAGGCAGCACAACAAACAGCTTGCAGAAATATAGCTTAGAAGCAGCAGTTTGAAAGGTGCCTGGGGCGCACTGGAGGGAGAATTAGTTACTAATCTTAGAGTTCCCTGAAGGACTTCTTCAGGATCAAAGGCAGCTGGCTGGCACCATTTCTCTCCCCTGCCCCCCAGCATAATCACATGGCCACTTGCTAAAACCAGTGCATTCACTACCTAACTTGCTTATATAGCACTCCACCCCCTGCATTCAGGTCTGTATCCATCTGGGTGCTGCAGATACTGTCCCCAAAAGACCAGCAATAACTTGCTGTGTCTCCGACCTCTTGCTGAGAACAAATGACTTTGTTAAAACTACATTCCCTGCCCATGCACTTATGCAGCAACCTCAACTACACAGGTCTCTGTGTTGGGAGTAGCTGCACATCCCTTGTTGAAGAGGACCAGTGCCACCTTGTTAAAAATGTGTGCCCCACCCATTACTTTAAACAGGAAGAGACATAGCTGATTTTCCTAACACACAGAAACAGACACATGATAGGCAAAATGAGGAGACAGAGGAATATGTCTCATATGAAAGAACAATATCATAGCAAGAGACCTAAGCAAAATGGAGATAAGTAATATGCCTGAGAGTGAGTTTAAAGTAATGATCATAAAGATACTCACTGGACTTGAGAAAATTGTGGAGGACATTAGTGAGACTCTTAACACAGAAAAGTAGGGAACACAAAATCAGTAAAAATAAATAAATCTGTAAAAATCAGTTAAGGAACTCACAAAATAAGAAGATAAGAAAATATGACACCATGGGTGCCTGGATGGCTCAGTTGGTTAAGTATCCAACTTCAGCCCAGGTTATGATCTCATCATTTGTGAGTTTGAGTCCCACATCAGGCTCTGTGCTGACAGCTTGGAGCCTGGAGGCTGCTTTGGATTCTGTGTCTCCCTCTCTCTCTGCCCCTCCCCCACTCATGCTGTGCTCTCAATAATAAATAAACATTAGTGTGTGTGTGTGTGTGTGTGTGTGTGTGTGTATATATATATATATATACACATATGTATATATATATGTGTGTATATGTATATATATATATGTATATATATTACACTAAATACCTAAAACATGGAGTGGGGGAGAGGAGTAAAGAATAGATTCAATGGTAGGTGGACATCAACTTTATATAGACTGCTATATGAAGATGTTATATGCTAACCAAATGGTAACCACAAATCAAAAACCAGTAATAGATACGCAAAGAATAAAGAGAAGGGAATCTAATTATAACACTAAAGAAAGCTGGCAAACCATGAAAGACAGTAAGAGAAGAAGGGTCAGAGAAAAAAACTACAAAAACAACCACAAAACAAGAAACAAAATGGTAATAAATACATATCTATCAGTAATTACTGTGAATGTAAATGGACTGAATGCTACAATCAAAAGACATAAGGTGACAGACTGAATAAAAACAAACAAACAAACAAAGACACATCTATATGCTGCCTATAAGAAAGAGACTCATTTCAGATCTAAAGATGCTTGCAGATTGAAAGCAAGGGGATCAAGAAACATTTAACATGCAAATGGATGTCAAAAAAAAGCTGAGGTAGCGATACTTATGTTGGACAAAATAGACTTTAAAACAAAGATTGTTAAAAGAGACGAAGAGGGACACAATATAACAATAAAGGGGACAATCCAACAAGAAGATCTAATAATTGTAAACATTTATGCACCCAACATAAAGCACCCAAGTATATAAAACAATTAATAACAAGCATAAAGGAACTAATTAACAGCAATACAATAATAATAGGGAACTTTAACACCCCACTTACATCAACGGACAAATCATCCAAACAGAAAATCAACAAGGATACAATGGCTTTGAATGACACACTGGCCCAGATAGATTTAACAGATATATTCAGAACATTCCATCTTAAAACAGTAGAATACACATTCTTTTCAACTGGACATGGAACAGTCTTCTGATGGATCACATGTTAGGCTACAAAACAAGTCTCAACATATTAAAAAAGATTGAAGTCAGGGGCGCTTGGGTGCCTCAGTCGGTTAGGCGTCCAACTTCGGCTCAGGTCATGATCTCACAGTCCAGGAGTTCGAGCCCTGCATCGGCCTCTGTGCTGACAGCTTCAGATTCTGTGTCTCCCTCTCTCTCTGCCCCTCCCCTGCTCATGATCTGTCTCTCTCTGTCTCAAAAATAAATAAAATAAAAACATTAAAAAAATTTAAAAAAAAGATTGAAGTCATACCACTCATCTTTTCTAACCACAATACTATGAAACTAGACCACAAGAAAAAATCTGGAAAGAGCACAAAATCGTGAAGGTTAAACAACAGGCTACTAAACAATGAATGGACCCATGAATAAATCAAAATTACCATAGTAATACAAACATTTTTAAAAGAATATTATGAAAAATCATATGCCAACAAATTAGACAACCGAGAAGAAAAGGATAAATTCCTAGAAACATATAACCTCACAAAATGGAATCAGTAAGAAACAGAACATTTGCACTCACTGATTACCAGCAATGAAATAGAATCAGTAATTTAAACATTCCCAAACAAAAGTCCAGTACCAGATGGCTTCACAGGTAATTTCCAGCAAATATTTAAAAAAGAGTTGGGGCGCCTGGGCTCAGTCAGTTAGGCGTCTGACTTCAGCTCAGGTCACGATCTCGCGGTCCGTGAGTTCAAGCCCCGCGTCGGGCTCTGGGCTGATGGCTCAGAGCATGGAGCCAGCTTCAGATTCTGTGTCTCCCTCTCTCTCTGCCCCTCCCCCATTCATGCTCTGTCTCTCTCTGTCTCAAAAATAAATAAACATTAAAAAAAATTAAAAAAAGAGTTAATACCTATTCTTCTCAAACTTTTCCAAAAAATAGAAAGGGAAGGAAAACTTCCAAATTCATTCTAGGTGGCCAGCATTATCCTGATCCAAAACCAGATAAAGACACCAGAAAAAAAGAGAACATCATATTTCTGATGAACATAGATGCAAAAATCCTTAACAAAATACTAGCAAATCAAATCCGACATTACATTAAAAAAATCATTCACTGTGATCTAAGGGGATTTATTCCTGAGATGCAGGGGGTGGTTCAGTATTATAAACCAATCCACATGAAACATCACATCATTAATAGAAAGGATAAAACCACATGATCATTTCAATAGTTGGAGAAAAAGCATTTGACAAAGTACAATATACATACATGATAAAAAACCCTCAACAAAGTAGGTGTAGAGGAAATATACCTCAACATAATGAAGGCCATATATGAAAAACCCACAGCTATCATCTTCAATGGGGAAATGCAAGAGTTCTTCCACTAAGGTCAGGAACAAGACAAGGATGTTCACTCTCATTACTTTTATTCAACAAAGTACTGGAAGTCCTAACCACAGCAGTCAGACAACAGAAAGAAAGAAAGGCATCCAAATTGGTGAGGAAGAAGTAAAACTTCACTATTTGCAGATGACACAATACTATAATAGAAAACCCGGAAGACTCCACCAAAAAACTAGACTGATAAACAAATTCAGTAAAGTTGCAAGATACAAAATCAGTGTACAGAAATCTGTTGCAGTCCTATGTACTAATAATGAAGCAGCAGAAAGAGAAAGTAAGAAAACAATCTCGTTTGTAATTGCACCAAAAGAATAAAATACCTGGGAGTAAACTTAACCAAAGAGGTGAAAGCCTGTACTCTGAAAAGTATAAAATATTGATGGAAGAAATTGGAGATGACACAAAGAAACAAAAAGACCTTCCATGCTTGTGGATGCAAGAACAAATATTGCTAAAACATCTGTATCACCCAAAGCAATCTACACATTTAATGCAATCCAAATCTAAATACCAACAGCATTTTTCACAGAACTAAAACAAGCAGTCCTAAAATTTGTGTGGAACCACCAAAGACCCTGAATAGCCAAAGCAATCTTCAAAGAGAAAACAAACAAAACAAAACAAAACAAAACAAAAAAAGCTGAAGGTATCACAATTCCAGAATTCAAGTTATATTACAGAGCTTTCATAATCAAAACAGTATGGAACTGCCACAAAAATAGACACATAGATCAATGGAACAGAATAGAAAACCCAGAAATAAACTCACAATTATATGGTCAATTAATCTGTGACAAAGCAGGTAAGAATATCAATGAGAAAAAGTCTATTCAACAACTGGTGTTGGGAAAACTGGACAGCAACATGCAAAACAATGAAACTGGACCACTTTCTTACACTATACACAAAAATGAATTCAAAATGGATTAAAGACTTAAATGTGAGACCGGAAACCATAAAAATTCTAGAAGAGAACACAGTGATTTCTCTGACATCGGCTATTGCATGGTTTTTCTAGATATGTATAAATGTAAAAAGAAAAAAAACAAACAAAACTATTGAGACTACATCAAAATAAAAACCTTCCGCACAGTGAAGGAAAAAACAAAAATAAAAGGCAACCTAGTGCATGGGAGGAGATTTTGCAAATGAGATATCTGATAAAGACATGCAGCACATATCTCCAAAATTTGTAAAGAACTTCTAAAACTCAACAGCCAAAAATCAAATAATCCATTTTAAAAATGAGCAGAAGATATGAACAGACATTTCTCCAAAGAAGACATACAGATGGCCAACAGACACATGAAAATATGCTCAACATCATTCATCATCAGGGAAATGCAAATCAAAACCACAGTGAGATACCACCTCACACCTGTCAGATGTCTAAAATCAAAAGCACAAGAAATAACAAGTGTTGGCAAGGTTGTGGTGAAAAAGGACCCCTCTTGCACTTGGTAGAAATGCAATCTGGTGCAACCACAGTAGAATAAAGTATGGAAGTTCCTCAAAAAGTTAAAAATAAAACTACTCTATGATCCACTAATTGCACTACTGGGTGTTTACCCCCAAAATATAAAAACACTAATTCAAAGGGATACATGCACCGCTATGTTTATTGCAGCATTAGTTATGATAGCCAAAGTGTGGATGCAGCCTAAATGTCCATTGATAGATGAATGGATAAAGAAGATATGATATATATACAAATGGAATATTATTCAACCATAAAACAAAATGAAATTTTGCCATTTGCACTAACTTGGATGGAGCTAGAGAGTATAATGCTAAACAAAATAAGTCAGAGAAAGACAAATACCGTATGGTTTCACTCATATGTGCAATTTAAGAAGCAAAGCAGATGAGCAAAGAAAAAAGAGGGAGAGAGAAACCAAAAAACAGACTGTTAACTATAGAGAACAAACTGATGGTTACCAGAGGGGAGGTGGGTGGGGGAATGGCTGAAATAGATGAAGGGGATTAAGAGTACACTTATGATGAGCACTGGATAATGTATAGAATTTGTGAATCACTATATACACTTGAAACTAATATAACATTGTATGTTATCTATACTGGATTTAAAAGACTTAAAAAAAAGTGGAAACCTGTCCTCTAGCACACCAATGGGCTCAAACTTAGGAGCTGCACAAAGTTCATTCTTATGTCCTAATAGTAAAGTTAAAGTCAAGGTTTGTAATATATATTCAATACATTGTGGTTAACGCCTGGGGAAGTGGGGAACAATGGGTTCTGATATAGTCTCATTTGAAAAAAAAAATTAGAGGGGTGCCTGGGTGGCTCAGTCGGTTAAGCGTCCAACTTCAGCTCAGGTCACGATCTTACGGTCCGTGAGTTCGAGCCCCGCGTCGGGCTCTGGGCTGATGGCTCAGAGCCTGGAACCTGCTTCCGATTCTGTGTCCCCCTCTCTCTCTGCCCCTCCCCCGTTCATGCTCTGTCTCTCTCTGTCTCAAAAATAAATAAACATTAAATAAATTAAAAAAAAAAAGAAAAAAAATTAGAATAAATTGAAAATATATAAATTGAGAAGTTTCACATCTAATCATAACTTTGTCTACTCATTTACCCCTGTTCCCATAGAGCTCTGTTTCTTATGGGTCCTATTTTTTATGCAAATATCAACAAATGCAAATATATCATCCTATTTGTCTCATTTCTTGGACAAAATGTATTTTCATATTGTTTTAAAACCTGAGACATCATGCAATGTAATATACACATTTTTAATGTATCCCCAAGTAAGAAAAAATTCTCGCAATTAAAATGTAACATGACCTTGATTATGAAGTGCATCACAATGCCAGAAATGTGAGTTGTGAATATATTCCTATCTTAGAGTACAGAAAAATGATATGCATTCTCAGCTACACAGCACTCTTGTCATTTAACAATATAACCCGAATGTCTTTGAATTGCAGGCCTTCTTTGTCCTTTTTTTTTTTTTTTTTTTTTTTACAGGTACATAAGATTTCATAGTGTGATGGTAGCCTGGTTTAATTTGGCTCCTATAAATGGATACTTGCTATATGTTCCTGTCTTTGCAACTTTGTGCATAGGTCATTTTTTATGCATTGCAGACAAAACTACAGTATAAATTCCAGAAGAGATTGCTGGCTTAATGATAATCACATTTGTAATTTTTATAGCTTTTACCAGAAAGTATGGTTTTACCACTGTGTTTCCCACCAACTGCATGAAGAGTATGTTGTCAAACTTTGGAGTTTTGCCAGTAGAGAAGTGAGAAATGGTATTTCATAGTCGTTCTAACTTGTACTCCTTCAATAAGGTCAAGAATATTTTCTTATGTTTAAGGGCCATTGGGTTTTCTTTTTCCACAAACCATTCATGTTCTCTATTAGCTTGTTCATTTTTTATTATTTATTTCTAGAAACTCTTTATACTTAGGGAGATTAGCCTTTTCTCTCTGGTATGAGTTGGAATCTTTTTTTTCTCAGCTTGTTATTGATTCTTTACCTTCTTTTTTAAATATGAAGATGTTATTCATTTTTTTAACGTTTATTTATTTTTGAGACAGAGAGAGACAGAGCATGAACAGGGGAGGGTCAGAGACAGGGAGACACAGAATCTGAAACAGGCTCCAGGTTCTGAGCTGTCAGCACAGAGCCTGACGCGGGGTTCGAACTCACGGACCGCGAAATCCTGACCTGAGTCGAAGTCGGCCGCTTAACCGACTGAGCCACCCAGGCGCCCCAAAGATGTTATTCATTTTTAACGTCAGGTTGCTCAAATTTCTCTTTTTGGCTTCTAGAATTTGAGTCGTAGAGTATAAAGGAATTTTCCATGTTTTCTTCTAGAAATGTTATGGCTTTTTAAAAAACATTTTGTGTAGACTTGTACTTTGGTAACCCCCACTGTCCCATGTATCCCGATACTCATACCCTGTTTAATCTCTTTCAATACTGACTCTGGACTGGGACTCTCACTCTGTCGACTAATGAAACATGTTTGAAGTGATGCTTTGTCAGTTTGAGACCTAGTCCTTAATTAAACTGGCAGTTTTTATCTTGGAAGCTTACTATTTAAGCATTCCTGAGTACCCAACCACCATGTTATAAGGCAGCCCCAGCTGAGAGGCCCATTTCAAGGAGAACCAGCACCAGCAGACGGTAGCCTCAACTGAGGTTGTCACATCTCCATGATGTCTCCAGAAGAGAAAGGGGATCCAGGTGTGCTGGACCTTCCATCCCAGGTGGGCTCTCGGTTGAGTCTGCAGTTGACTACAGCCATCTCAGCACACTAACCCACCAACGGACACTGAGCATACCTTCCCACTAAACACAAAGAATTGTGAGAGATAATGCATTGTTGCTTTAAGCCAGTAAATCGTTTCACATCACCTCAAATCTTAGTGGCTTAACATAAGAAAAATCAATCATTTGTTTGCTTATAATTTGGGCAGGGCTCGGGAGAGAGAGGGAGAGAGAGCAGCAAGATAACACATCAGGTGGAGCAGCTCCAACATGGGATGGAGAATCCTCTTAAAAGAAGACTTTAATGACAGACTGGGCCATTGGCTAAGAGCTCAGCAGGGGCTGTTGGCTAAGAGATTCAGTTTTCCTCCATGTGAGCCTTGTCGTGGCTAGTATGGTAGCTGAGCTTTGAGAGGGAGGAAGTGGCAGCTGCAATTCCTCTTAAAGGCTAGGTCTGTTATTTCTACAACAGCACCTTCACTGTATTATATGGGCAGAAGCAATGATAGGATCAGCCTAGATTCAAAGGTATTGGGGCGCCTGGGTGGCGCAGTCGGTTAAGCGTCCGACTTCAGCCAGGTCACGATCTCGCGGTGCGTGAGTTTCGAGCCCCGCGTCGGGCTCTGGGCTGATGGCTCGGAGCCTGGAGCCTGTTTCGGATTCTGTGTCTCCCTCTCTCTCTGCCCCTCCCCCGTTCATGCTCTGTCTCTCTCTGTCCCAAAAATCAATAAAACACGTTGAAAAAAAATTAAAAAAAAACAAAGGTATTAAGAAATAGATTGTCCCACCGTTTTATGGAAGAAATGATAAATTTTTGAACATCTTTAATCTATCACATATTAAAATATTCTATCTAAATTTATCTTTTCTCTGATGGCCATTAGGCTTATACTGTCACCATCTGCTGATAAGTTCTTTTTTCCCTTCATATTTTGAGATGTTCTTGTTACCACATTCTAAATTCTTATACTTCCTGTGCTTTCTGTTTGCTTTCATAGGTCTGTCCAAACACCACTACCACTTGGTATAAATTTATATGTAATAAATAATACATTTTCACTCTGGTAGGCTAGCTATAATTCTTTGTTTTCATAATTTTATTGTGTATCCTTACAGAATTATTTTTAGAAATAAATTTTATAATCAGTTTGTCATATTCTGGAGGAAAAAAGACTATGGTATACATACTGACATTGAATTAAAATTATAAATTAATTCAGATAGAACTATTGTCTTTATGATTTTCAGTCTTCCTTTTTTTTTTTAATATGAAATTTATTGCCAAATTGGTTTCCATACAACATCCAGTGCTCATCCCAACAGGTGCCCTCCTCAATGCCCATCACCCACTTTCCCCTCCCTCCTACCCGCCCCCCCCCCCCCGTCAACGCTCAGTTTATTCTCAGGTTTTAAGAGTCTCTTATGGTTTGCCTCCCTTGATTTTCAGTCTTCCTAATAAAGAATATAGTATCTTACCATCTACTTTTGTGTCTTTAAGTAATGTTTTCAAGCTTTTTTCAACTAGGTTTTTTATATTCTTCTTCAAGTTTGTAAACACAGACACACATATACAGAGACATACACACACATCCCTTCTCAGCCTTTTGGCTAAGATCGAGTGTAGAGACATACACACGTACAAAGATCATTGATTTACATTTATTACTTTAACATACTGTATGCTGTACTGTATTCTCTTATTGTTTGGAATAGTATTTTGGTTCGTATTTATGGATTTTTCAGACATATAGTTACATTAAATAAATAGGTTTATTTCTTCTTCTTCTAATAATTATACTTCAGATTTATTTCTTGTGTCTAATTATACTGGCTAGTATTAGTAGTAATGGTGATAGTGGACACCATTTTCTTGTTTCTGACTTTGGTAGAAATGTCTTCAGTTATTTCCCATTAAGTAAAATGCTTTTGCCTTGATTGATTAATCTATTTATCCATGGAATCAGTTAAATTATATTTCTTTTTTTTAAATGTGTATTTATTTATTTTAGAGACAGAGAGAGCAAGAGAGAGAGGAGGGGAGGGGCATAGAGAGAGGGAGAGAGAGAATCTAAAGCAGGTCCCACATTGTGTGCAGAGCTCAAGGCGGGGCTCAATCCCATGAACCGTGAGATCATGACCTGAGCCCAAATCAAGAGTGGGATGCTTAATGGACTGATCTACCCAGGCGCCCTGATAGCAAGTTACATTTGCATTCTATTGGATGTTTTTATTAAGAATTTATGTTGAATTTACATCATGCCTTTTTAATATCTGGGGAAATATGTCATTTTATTCTTAAATCAAGCAATATGTTGTATAGTAATAATATATTTATTATTTAATCATCCCTATAGTGTTTTAATAAATCCCCATGATCTTAATAAATTATTATTTTAATGTGTTGCTGGAATCTGTTTGCCTATTTAAATTAGAGCTTTGCATCAATATCTAAAGTGATATTGATCAATAGTTTTCCTTTTTGTGTATGTAATCTTTTTCAGCCTTTAGTATTAATATGCTTCTCACTTCACAAATAAGATTTGGAAGTATTCCTCCTAGTTTTCTGCACTGTAGTGTAAATACCATTGGAATTTCTGTTGCTTAAAATTTGGTAGACTTCTTTGTGAAAATCACTGGATTTGCTTTTTAGAGGGCTAACTCTGACGTTTTGTTAACTACTTCTGTGGAAATTGTTAGTTTAGACTTTCTATCTGCGAGAATTATCTATGTGATCTAGATTATTAAAATTATTTTTATAATATGATATATGCATATAAACTCCTAAAGAATCTGTTATTTTACAAGGTGAAAGTAAGCTAGAGCTAAATAACAGGACTTTAAATAGGAATTGCTATATATTTAGAAATTAAGGAATCTGTAAATAACGTATGGGTCCTAGATAACATTATAATAAAAATTAAAGAATATTTTGGATCGAATGGTAAATAAAATACAACATATTAACATTTTGTGCCATGCAGCTAAAGAGTGCTTACCAAGAAGTTGGTAGTTTTAAATGCTTACATCAGAAGAGATAAAAGGTTTGGGGCACCTGGGTGGTTAAGTGTCCAACTCTTGATTTCAGCTCAGGTCATGATTTGAACAGTTCATGAGTTTGAGCCCCGGTTTGGGCTTCTCACTGGCAGAATGGAACCTGTTTGGGATTCTCTCTTTCTGTTCTTCTGCCCCTCCCCCACACACTCTCTCACTCAAAATAAATAAATAAACATTTTAAAAAAACAGTAAAAGGCTGAAATCAGTGATATGAAGTGTCCATATCAAAAATTAGGAAAAGGATAAAATTAAAGCCAAGTAAAATGGATGGAATGAAATTTAAAAAGTAATGGAAGGAATGGAATAAATAATAAAAATAAAAGCAGGAATTAATGAAATGGAAAATAAAATACAAGGGACACCTGGGTCACTCAGTTGGTTGAGCTTCTGACTGGTGGGTGATCTTGGCTCAGGTCATGATCTCATGGTTCATGAGATCAAGCCCCCACATCGGGCTTTGCACTGATAGCATGGAGCCTGCTGGGGATTCTTTCTCTCCTTCTCTCTCTGCCCCTTCCCGGCTCATGCTGTCTGTCTCACTCTCTAAAATAAATAAAAGTAAACTTAAAAAAAAAGAAAATACAGTAAGGAGATCCATGAATCTGTAAGTTGATTCTTTAAAATAATTAACCAAACTGATAAATCCCAAGGAAGACTAATCAAGGAGTCTTCAAGGTCTTTACAGATGCTCTTCTCTTCACCAGAAATGTTGACCTTAGTCTGGTTTCTTCTTTTTCTCACCTGTCAATGATTATTCATCTTTCAGATCACAGTTCAAATGTCACTTTCTTAATGAATATTTATCTCACTCTCCCAGATGAATTTAGAGTGTCCTATTGAATGTATTAATTTAGTAAATTTGGGTTTCCTTTTCAGTAAGCTAGGAAGTCTTTAGGTTTTATGCATGAATTGTACAATATGATTTAGGCTTTTAAAAGATTGCTTCATACTCCCCAGAGTGATCTATAGATTCAACACAATCCATAACAGAATCCTAGCTTACTGAAGAAATTGGCAAGTTGATCTTAAAATGCAAAGGGACCACAATAGTCTTGAAAAGGATAAGTTCGAGGACATAAATTGCCTGATTTGAAAACTTACTACTAAGCTACAGTTATCAAAATAGTGTGGTGCTGTCATAAAATGATATAGGCCTATATACATCAGGGGAATAGAACCGTGAGTTGCGAAATACACTCTTACATTTATAGTCCATTGTGTTTTGACAAAGGTGCCAAGACAATTCATTTGTGGACAAATGTCTTTTCAACAAATTGTGCTGGGACAGCTGCATATCCAGATGTAAGAGGATAAATTTGGATCCTTACAATGCAAAAATTTAACTAAAAATGCATCTTGGACATTACTGTAAGAGCTAAAACTGTAAAACTCTTTGAAGAAAATGTAAGAATAAATCTTAATTACCTTGGGTTAGGTAAGTGATTTTTTAGGTATATCTCCAAAAGCTCAAGTGACAAAAGAAAAAAAGTAATAAATTGGAGTCCATCAAAATGAAGAAATTTTGCACTTTAAAAGACACTATCAAGAAACCAAAAAGTCAACCCACAGAATGAAAGAAAATATTTGTAAATCTCATATTTGATGAGGATATAGTGTCTAAAATATATAAAGAACCTTTATAGCTTAACAATGAGATAAATAACCCATTTTAGAAATGGGCAAAGTATTCGGACATTTCTCCAAAGAACAAATATGAATGACCTCTGAGCACTTTAAAAGATACTCCACATTAACACCATTAGGGAAATGCAAGCCGAAACCACAATGAGACTGGGGGCTGGGCGTGGAACTTGTTGCTAAAATGGTATGGAGCCTCTATTTGGAGTGATAAGAAATACTGGAAAGAGTGATTGTCACACAACATTGTGAATGTAATTACTGCCATTGAAATATATGCTTAAAATAGTTAACGATGGCAAATTCTGGTGTGTATATATCTTGTCACAGTGAAAAAAATAGTAAACGTGTACACACAGCCACACTATGAGATGACATTTCATAACCACTGGGATGGTACAATAAAAAAGACAGATAAGGGGCACCTGCGTGGCTCAGTCAGTTCAGCGCATGACTCTTGATTTCCACTCACATCATGATCTTCCAGTTGATGGGCTTGAGGCCTGTGTCAGACTCTGCAGTGCTAGCCCAGAGCATGCTTGGGATTCTCTCCCTCTGTATCTGACTCTGCCCCCTCGTTACTTTTTAAAAAATAGTAAGTGTTGGCAAAGATGTGGAGAAATTGGCAGTCTCATGCCTTGTTGATGGGAGTTTAAAGTGGTGGGGCTGTTTTGGAAAACAGTTTGTCATTTTCTCAAAATATTAATCATAGTTACCACATGACCCAGAAATTCCATTCCTAGGTATCTGCCCAAGGGAAGTGAAAAAAATGTCCACACAAAGATGTGTGTGTGTGTGTGTGTGTGTGTGTGTGTGTGTGTGTGTGTGTGAGAATATTTATAGCAGCACTATTCGTAATTGTCAAAAAGAAAAGTGGAAATGATCCGATTATCCATCTAATGGATACCTAGTGTTGGATGTAGGAATTAAGATTGACTGCAAACAGGCAGGAGATTGCTTTTGGTGCAATGGAAATGTTCTAATATTAGATGACGTGGTGATGGTTGCACAACTCTCCAAATATACTAAAATCCATTGGACTCTACATTATGGCGAATTTTATGGTATGTATATTGTATTGCAGTTAAATTGTTAAAAGAAAATCAGATAGCTTTGGCTACTGTGTGGGTAGTTGAAGTAGGGAGACCAATTTAGTAGCTAGAGTACTAATCCATGAAGAGATGATAATGATTTGAACTAAGTAGACGGTAGTGGAGATAGAGAGACAGAGATAAATTTAGGATTTGTTTTAGAGGCAGAGTATATAGTACTTGAAAGATTGGATATAATGGGTGATGGAAAGAGATAGACTGGGTTTCACTAAATGACCTACGGTTTTGTCTTCAACAACTGGGTACATGGTGGTACCACAACCTGAAATGATAACAACTAGGACAGAAAAAATTAGGCAGCAGTCAAAAACACTAATTAGTCTTGTTAAGTTTCAGATACCTGATAGAGGCATTCAAGGGGAGAGGTCATATAGGAAACTGGACAGAAAGTCAGTTGGGTATACAAGTCTGGGTTTCCAGAGAGAGGTCTGGACTGAATATATACATTTGTAAACTTTGCCATAAAAAAGCTTCTTAAGACCTAAGACTGGATGTTGTTTGCTAGGAATTGTTTTATGAGTAAGGGTCACAGTGTCTTTGGGGACTTCACAGTTCAGTGATGAAATATACTCAAAGAAGTGGGCACATGCAAAGTGTACTAAAATTCACCACCATGTGGAAGATTAGAAATAGGCCTGACCAAAGTGGTAGTATTTGAACTATCCAGAAGCACACATTTATTCAATGGAGAAATTGGTTAGGATGCTTTTCAATGTCAATATGGGTAGAGGAGACGCCCTTGGAAAATACTGCAAGATATGAAAGTACCCATTGTTTTCAAAATACTGAAGAATCCAGTGTGGATGTGTAAGTTGAAAGATGAAGAAAAAAAATACTTTGTGTCTGATTATAGAAGTTATGACAGGCAAGGAAGAAAAATGGAAACAGAATTAGATAAATCATTTAAAGCCATATGTAAGAATATATATTATCTGAATTATTCCTGACCAAAAAATGATGCCATTTCTCCTACTTTTGATAAGAAACTGTAGCCTCCATATACGTGTATAATATCCATGTATACATGCAGTATGTGTATGCCATGCTTTATGTTTTTCAGGAAAAATGCTTATAGTTGCCAGTATTATTTCACTGATGTAGGTTCTTTCAAATTTACATTGTTTTTATGAACTTCTATCAAGAGACTGGTTTACCACTATCAAGAGCATTTTAATAACAGATCTTCTCAATCTTTTATATTTTTTCTGTAACCTTTCAGAACATATAGCTGAAATTCCTTGACAAATGCATTATATCATGTTCTTCTATCTCAATTACATTTAAATTCTATATTATTTTGGGCACGAAATGTTTTTCAATTGATTTTTGTATGAAGATTTCCAGTAGCTCCAGAAACTCCCTGGCCCATGCATACATCAAAGCCAGTTAAAGTCTCTCAACCCTGTTCTTGACAAATAACTTTTCTACTCATAGCGGGGTGCTTGATAAGACAAAAATGTCTCTCTCTCTCTTCCTTGCTTATTCATTTTAGACATAATCTATTTTTTTGTAGATACTTAGAAGCATTTCTAAATTAAATTCCTAAATAAGCAGATGTAAATCATTTTGAAATGGCCATCACTTGTGGGAACTTATGATAATATTTCAAAACAATATATAGCACTGTAGGTCTGGTGCTTAATTTTAAAGGGAATAATTCAGTATAATTTATAGATGCCATTTAAAAACAGAATTATAATAAACATTGCTGCTTTTTTCTTGAACCTGATAAACTCTTTGTTTTAATGAAAATTGTTTAAATATACTTTATCTCAAGAATTTATAAAATGTACTATTTTAAAACATCAGATTTTGAGATTTAGGCAGAGTATATAATATATACTCATCTTTTTCTATTTAATGTTGCATTTTAGAAACTGTATATTGTTAATGGGCCATGTACTTTGAAGTCATTTTGTTTACTAAGCTAGAACTGAGAGCTGAGCAATTATGTGTATAGTAAAACCTTTAAAACCAGAATGCATTGCGTTAAAGAATGCTCATGTTCATTTGCAGTGAAGTAGAGAAAAGTCTAAGAATTTTGCCCTACCTAGGATTAAGTTGAGAAGCAAATTCTGTGTACATTGTTGCATTTATTATTATCTGAATGTCTGAGTGTTTAATTTTGACATCTGGAGTGTTTTTCCACATGTTTTATAATGTGTTTGAGTCTCTTTTCATTGTTGATCACATAGCCATTTCCAATTCCTCTTAGTGTTTTTCAAAGTGTTAGAAACCTGTTTTTTTCTTTTTTGCGTGTTAATGACATCTCATTGCCCCAACTATATTTTTACAAACATCCTAGATGTAGAATTCAGGTAGGCTTAAACCCACTAAAAGTGATTTCCTTACATTTTTAGTACTTTCCATGTAGAGGATTTTTGCAGATGATTAGACCATTAATATTGAGTGTTGAGGAATTATGACTCTATCATTCCAGCTGATAGTAAATTGAACAGTAATGGTCATGGGAAATGACAAATAATAAAAAAAAAGTATCTCTAAGATACTCTAAGAGTTGTGATGTTGGATACTGGGAAAAATGAATAATGTAGGATAAAATTAACCCATGACTATAACATAAAAATAAAATATATTTAAAAATTATCAACATGCTTATGATCTATATAAAGTATAAGCTAAAATCTTGTAATAATGTCAAAGAATTGTGTGCAGTGGTTATTAGTTGTATGAAGCTGGAGGAATATTTGAATGATCTATTTAAAATCAATTACTCTTTTAGAAATAATCTTGGGCAAACAGCCCTAACCATCTTTCAAGGGCTACCTAGACCAGTATAGGGATTATCATATTTATTCACAGTCTTTTATCATTATATCCTTGCTTTGTCATTGGATTTTCATTTGCTTAATGAAGAAAACACTTTGAATTGTCATAGGGACTATATTTCATTATTTAGCCCTTTGACAGTAATTGTGTAAGAGCTCCAGACCTCACACAGCTGGTCTAAATTCTTACTGTATACAGACCACTTTCAAATACTTTCAGAAAGACAAATGAAGTTTCCTTCTCTTCTTTATTATTTGAATGTTTAGGAGAAGCTATTTCCTGGGCCCAGTTAATCTATAGACACTTGTGGCTATCTTTTTGGCAATATATTTTTGACAGAGATTTAACAGCCGTCATTAATTTTGATTTTAAATTTGAGTGACATTGTTTTGAATTGAATTTGCTTATGTAACACATAATTTTTCCCAAAGCCTTTCGAATCAAAAATGTCAGAGAGGGTATTGATGAGCGATGAGCCTGTTAACCTTCCAGCAGGAAGGTCAGGAGTCCACAGTCAGGAATAGTTTTGGCCGACGCTCCATTTGGCAATAGGCCATCTCCTTTGCTTCTTTTATCATTTTCTGTGTGAAGCTAAATTATAGCTGACACAGCTCAGTGTTGGTTCCCTGTAAAAGTGCCCTAATGGAGCAGCTTACTCTAGCACTGTGAAATTCACAGTATAGAATATACTGTAGCAACATAAATGAATTCATTGTTGTGCTAGTTAAATTGAAAGCATTGACTCTACCAGCCTTAAGAATAAATCTGAATTATAAAGGGTCTGATTGTTAAACGACTGCAATCATTTATTGCCATGGGCCACAAAAATCAAAAAGGTCTAAGTGCTTCTTTTGGACAGAGATGCAGAGAGTGATCTTAAATGTATCCTAACAAGATTAGTAGGCTTTTCCTGGCACATGGACTGTACTTTTGTTCATCACGTCCAACAGGCTTTCTCTTCAGCTTCACCCTATTTGTATCCGGATATTAAGTTCTTTGCTTTAGCACTTTGCTTCCTTTGTGTGTATTCACCTTTGTTTGCCTTATTATTGTTTATTTATTTACCTGTGCTTTCCATTATGTGTGTTATAAATTCATCGCCTATCCAGTCAGTAAGCAGATATAAAAAGAAAAAAGGGGAATGGAGTGGGGAAAGGACAAGAGGATATTTGGGAACGATAATCAAATCTTGTGCAGTACATTTTCTCACACATACAACCTTCCCTTCTTTTTATATATAAAATTCACTCACTTGCCCGGCTACCTCCTCCAGGAAGAAACTCAAATGTCTCATCTAATTGTTTAATAACGTTGAAGTAAAAATGCCTGTTACCTAGCCCCGTCTCCCTCCACATTCAACCATCAGTGGTGAAGTGGGACAAGGTAACCGTAATAAGCACTTCCACTGGAAAGGACGGAAGTCATAACAGCAGTCCCTGAACACAGCATTTCTAAACTGTTATTGGTTAAGTGTTTTACCATCCCCCTTTCTGTGAGTAAGCTATCTTTGCTTATGTTTTCTGGGAGCAATTCTCTAGTTCATTGTTCCCAGCCCTTGGTTCTATCCTCTGGGAAATCTTTGTGTTTTCATTACCTTGCTTGGTCTTATCTGAAGAGGGTATTGCCGAATCTACCTTCTTGAGAGCCTGAGTATTGAGTCTGAAACTGTGAAGGATTTAATGTTACTGTACTTGCACAGATACGCATATACCTATACATACTCACAGACCTATATACATATACATATACATGTATATATATACATATACATATATACACATATGCATGCATATGTATATAGGTATGTGTATACATGTACATGCATATATATTTGTATATATGTGCCCCCACACACACGCACACTGGTTCAGAGACAGACCGTTCACACAGATGCTGTATCATGTCCCCCTATGCCTCATTTTTCCACAAGGCAACACAGAGAAAACCTGATATATTTTGCATATGCAGTGGGGTTTGTAACACAAGAGAAATTATGAATGTTGGAGCTTCTGTAGAGCAGCTGGCACATGTGACCTTCCCCTCCAGATATGGAGAGAGGTACTTTTGCTCTGGATTATAAATGAAGATCTCTGAGGGGGATATTCCTAAATCTTCTTGGAGGTCTCCTTTTTTAACTTCTAAGATTTGTTTAGTGTTCAGTCACCCTTTAACCAAGGTTGCCAGTAATGTTTTTTTTTTTTTTTTCCAAAAGCCTTGATTGTGCAGATGCATGCAAATATTCAAGGAGCATTGTTTCCTGACATTGAGAAGTTTTCTCAGCCTATCGCCTTCCTGGAAGATGGGCCTCCAAAGATGGTCCTTTTTTTTAACTACTTTCTTTAAATACAATTCATACACTATACATTCCACCCAATTAAAGCATAGATTTTAGTGGTTTTTATATATTCACAATGTAGCTGTCACTGTAATTTTAGCACATTTATATCACCTCTCCCCCCAAAAAACCATATTCGTTAGCAGTCACTCCCCATTTTTCTCACTTCCTTTTTCTACCAAGTTCTAAGCATCACCTGTACTATCTATCTCTATGGATTTTCCCATTCTGGACATTTCATGTAAATGAAATCATACAATATGTGGTCCTTGTGACTGGTGTCTTTCCCTTAGCATAGTATTTTCAGCATTCATCAATGTTGTGGCATATATCACTACTTCATTTCTATTTATTGTTGAATAATTTTAAATACGGTCTTTTCATTTCTCCAGCAGTCATAGTCTCTTTTCATCCAGAATGGTGGTACTCGTGATGGCACAAAGACCTCAAAAACATTTGTTTTCATTGTTACTACTGCCTGTTTATTTGATTACAGTCAGCTTTGTGTGCCTACTCATAGTTCTTTACAGGAAATGCCAGTATCTGATGTCTGTCTGTCTATCTATCTATCTATCTATCTATCATCTATCTATCTAAATACAGCTACTTCTTTGAGCTTATGCATTTTCTTTGGTCTGTCTTACCTTAGACATTTTGTCCAAGTGAATGGATTTACTGGGGACAATCTTTTCCAACCAGAGACTATAATAAAGGCATGCCATGTCACTGAATTTCTGACCTCTCAATTTTTTCTTTCATCTTTTCCTGAAAACAAAACAGTTCTTTTCTGAGCTCAATTTTATATTATATTAACTTATAATTTTTATCAATAATAACTAGTTCACATTAGTAGTATTGTACTTTGAAAACTGGTTGTCCACCACCACATGTTGATTTTACATGAAATAGTTTGTTACCATGCAAAAGATACAGATTTACCAACTGTTTCCACCGTATAACAAGGATTGCCTGTTTCCAGCCTCCAATAATACTGACTTCTTATCTACCTGTTAGCCTTTTAAGTCAGTGCCACGTATTTTAGTTTAATGTAACAGCACCTGCTTCTAGATACCACTTTTTTATATCATTCTTTTTTTTTTTTAATAGTAACAACTCTCAAATCATAGTAGCTAACAAAAACCACTCATGTTATATAATGGTTATGGCTGTTAGCTGGGGTCCTGCTCCAGGCTGCAGATTAAGTGTGGGTCTCTTCCACATTCTTTTCATCCTAAGTCTTTTGTGACAGGAGCCACTCACATATCTGAAAGGACATGCTTTTTTGGCAGATAGTAGCAAGAACAGAGATGTCAAGCCAAACCATGCAATTGCATTCAAAGTTCCATCAGGACATCGCATATATCATGGTACCACCCTTCCACTGACCAAAGCAAGCAACATCATCAAGCTCAAAATTAACAGGAG
This sequence comes from Herpailurus yagouaroundi, assembly GCF_014898765.1. Taxonomy (NCBI): domain Eukaryota; kingdom Metazoa; phylum Chordata; class Mammalia; order Carnivora; family Felidae; genus Herpailurus; species Herpailurus yagouaroundi. The sequence continues at coordinate 52,748,240 of NW_024412404.1, forward strand.
GGGAAGATGACTTCTAGGACACATGAGGGGAGAAGTGGGTGGCAAGATGAGTATTTATGATCAATAATTCTATCTGCTATTGAAAGAAAGAAAACACGGTCCTTTTTCCTTTGTATCAGTGAGCAACTCTCAGTTTTTAAGAAAATAAATAATCAATGTCCATCAACTGATGAATGGATAAAGGAGATGTGGTATATATACATGATGAAATACTACCCGGCCATAAAAAAGAACAAAATCTTGCCATTTGCTATGATATGGATGGAGCTAAAGAGTATCGTACTAAGCGAAATAAGTCAGTTAGAGAAAGACAAATACCATATGATTTCACTCATATGTGGAATTTAAGAAACAAAACAAACAAGCAAAGGGGGAAAAAAAGAGAGGTTTAATTATAGAAAACCAACTGGTGGTTACCAGAGGGTACGTGGGTGGAGGGATGGGTTAAATAGGAATGGGGATTTAGGAGCGCATTTGTGATGAGCACAGGGCATTGTATGGAAGTGTTGACTCAGTATATTGTACACCTGAAAGTAATATTGCACTATATGTTAACTAACTGGAATTTAAATGAAAACTTTAAAAAGAAGAAAAAAATGATCAGTATCTAAGAAGATTTTTAACTGTTTCAGAATATCTGTGTGGCTTACTGCTACATTTGATAGTTTTATAGGAAAAGTAATCCCTTTTCTATTGTGGAGTTAAACGTTTATTTCATATATGGGCTGATATATTTATGGTAAACATTGAAAGTGACTAAATTATTGGGATCTGAAAAAACAATGTTCTTGAAAATTGTTTAACTTCTACATCAAACACAGTATGGCTTCATTTTATAGTTTGTCTGAATCCCATTAAGAAACATTAACTCATATGCCACTTTTAAAATTAATTAATTTAGTGTGTAAGTTTGTTTATTTATTTATACAATCCAGTTAACATATAGTGTGACGTTAGTTTCAGATGTACAATGTAGTGATTCAGCACTTCCATACAGCACTTGGTGCTCATCACAGCAAGTATACTGATTAATCTCCACTGCCTATTTAACCCATCCATATGCCATTTTAGAATATTACAAATATTTGGATGTGTGCCAGTCCATAACTTTCATTGAGCAGAGCTTGGTTTGGGGACACAAAATTGATCTGAATTTTATTTTTATTCTAGACAGTGTTGCATAAAATCAAATGATTCTAAACTTTTGATTTTAACAGATTACTAACAGATTTATTTTAGTATTATATCTGTTTACACTAAGATGGTAAACCACGTATCAGTTTTCTAATTTTAAAATTACTTTTTATTAAAAAAGAATATTAAAGTAAAATTTGAAAACACCACAAAACAAATCATCATAATCCTATCACCTCACCACAAATGTCTATTTACATATATATCTAATGTATTGTTTGGATCATTGTATATGTGGAAATTTATATTATTTTTTAATCAACAACATATAATAAACATTCCCAGTACTTCTATATTTTCATGATAGAGTTTTACCAATTATATCTAAAATTTTCATTGAACCAAAATTGGTGTTAGCACTTTTTTATATTATTCTGAGATTGTTGTTAAATGGGTAATTTTGTCCTCTAAAATAAATATTTTGCTCACACTTATTATTGTTATCTTGTTTAATAGTGAAGATTTAATTTATTGTCTTACCTTTTCTCCAGGTAGTATGTGATTATTTTGCTCAAAAAATATATATACTTTCCATGTTGTCACAAATGGCGAGATTTCATTCTTCTTTAGGGCTGAGTTATATTGCATAGTGTATGTATGTATATATGTATGTATGTATGTACACATATACATATACACATACATACACATATATATACATATATGCAAAAATGTATATGTGTATATATACGTACATACACACACACACACACACACACACACCGCATCTTCTTTATCCATTTATCTATTGATGGATCTTTAGGTTACTTCTATATCTTGGCTACTACAAATAATGCTGCAATAAACATAGGTGTACATATATCTTTTCAAGTTAGTGGTTTGTTTGTTTGTTTTTTTTTTTTCCTTTGGCAAAATGTCTATTCAGGTCCTCTGCCCATTTGTTAGATTTTTTTTTTTTTTTTTTGGTGTTGAGTTGTTAAGTTCTTCATATATTTTGAATATTAACTCCTTATCAAATAAATCATTTGCATACATCTCCCATTCACTAGGTTATCTTACATGGATTGACCTGGAGGTTATGATGCTAAGTGAAATAAATTCAACAGAAAATAAGCAAGTACCATATGATTTCATTTATACGTACAATTTAAAACAAAACAAAACAACATAAACAAAAAACCCAGAGTCTTAAGTACAGTGAACAGACTGGTGGTTGATGGAGGGGAGGGGAATGGAGGAGGGAGTGGGCAAATACATGAAGAAGATTAAGAAGTACAAACTTCCAGTTATAAAATAATTTAGTCATGGAGATGAAAATACAGCATAGGGAATATAGTCAATAATATTGTAATCACATTGAATGGTCATAGGTGGTGACTATATTTACTATGCTTAACATTGAGTAATGTATAGAATTGTTGAATCAATATGTTGTAAACCTGAAACTAATATAACACTGTATGTCAATTATGCTTCAATAATGAATTAAAAAACCGTTAGCAGCCAAACATTAACACAGAAAAAAATGGAGTCAGAATCTTTATTTCATAGTTCTAATAAGAGTATTTATGAATAGTTCAAATCAAGGGGTTAATTGCCTTGCATTTGCATAAAACAAACTACATTTGGCTGCTAAAATGTCTGTATAAATATTAAATTTAATCTATTTAAATGACCCGAGAGATGAGTTTTCATACCTTGCTATGAAATACACTCTAAAACATATAATTTAGTCAATAAGATTCCAGATATCTTTGTTTTTAATCTATTTATATCAGCTGTAATACCATTCATATTTACTTTTGTTGACTTAGAAGGAATAAAACTTGTACTTTCATATAACTATGAATGATTTATAATCTTTCTAGAAGAGGAAGAATCACTTAGCCCATCCTTGATATTTGAAAGCAATAAATGCTTCACGATGCTAAATACTACATGATATCATATATGAATTAAATCTTATAAATAAAATATTACTTAATATTTCTTATTCGCCCTTAAATGTTACATATTATTTTATTGATATATTTTTATATACATTTTAAGCTAAATTTTAGCAGATTTTCAGCCCATTTTATTTTCCCCTCTGGGGAAATTTCACCTTTGGGTTAGATGAAGAGGCTTGTGTAGTGTGAATCAGGATGGGTCTTAGTTTGCATTTTGTCACCAGGGACTTTAGGATAAGGAAGTGATTCTTCAGTAACCCTATTTCTATGAAATCCTCCAGGTCCCTGAAGGGGTCACCAGGTGATTTATGGGTCCAAATCAGAGCAGAGTTCTGAGAATTTATCCTTCAGTCATCTCCCCTTTTCAGTTCTCTAGTAACGGGTGCTTAGCAATTCTTCCTTTGATTTTTTCTTTTTAAATCTTTCTTTATTAGTTCTTTATTCATCTTTCTGTTGAGGTACAATTTGTATACAGAACAGTAAGCAAATCGGAAGCATATAGCTTGTTCACAGAATGAACACTCCTGTGTAAGCACTTCCATCTACATTTATGAAGGGCAAAGAAGTACCGTGGAACATCCCCTCAGACTGAGAAGGTAGAGCTCCCTCTCAGTCACAATCTGCTGCAAAACAGTGACTGTTCTGATTTTGTCACTGAAATCATCTATGGTTACTCTGGGTGTTGAATTTTCTCCCGTTTTTCTTTCTTCCTTCCTTCTTTCTTTCTTTTTTTTCTTTTTTAACTTTAAAAGGGGTTATTATGAGACACTGACATCATCTATAAAATAATCATTTATAACTGGAAAACATCAAGTATAAATGAAATGTTTTTACTTTGAATTTAGAGCTCCATGTGATATGTAGTATTACATTTCTAATCAAAATAGCAATTAAAAACTGCTATACTCTCTTTCATCCAGTATTTTATTCATTTTTGAATTTAAGTTGTTATTTGGTTAATATATTATGAAAATTGTTAAAGCAGTAGTTAAGAGCTCAATTTTATGCAAAAAGAAGTAAACAGTTTTTTTCCCCATGAGCATTTATATATTACACTCCTACTCATTTTATTAAGTAGGTAAAGCTATTTTTCCTTTAAGATTCAGCCATCATGATAACATTCTATTCATTTCATTCTTTTTAGACATGAAAATAGCAATATAGCTGTTCAGATTTTTTATGACTCAGCATTTTATGAGTTGATTTATTCTTCAATTGAAATGTTGCAATTTGCCCTCAAGTTGAAAGATTATAATTAATTATAATGGAACACTAATGATTGATAATTAGAATTTGAAATCAAAATGTCAGTATATTTTTTGTGAACCTACTTGAATGGGCTGAGAATTTCACTAATATGTGACAATCACCAATCGTAAATACTCCCAACACAATTCTAAAGATAACACTGTCTTTAAGTCATCCTTCTTTTTTTTTTCTCTGTGATCTTATAACTAGAAAACAGTTATGAGTTGTAATAAGTGCTATAAGTAACAGTGATAATAGTTTATATTGTGTTTGTATTTGGAAATGAGTCACACATGAATTGCCTCATTATTCTTATTGGAGTCAAAAGGCATAGGTTATCATTTAAATATATATCCACATACTCTTTTCAACTCATGCTTACAAACACAGTGACATTCACAGATAAATAAAATGAGTAATTAGTGGAAAGGAAGGTCTTTATGCTTTTTTCTGTCTTAGTAATTTCATGGAACATTTTATAGTAGAGAAAATGAGGTAATATAAAGGAGTAGAAACAGTAATCATGTTCAGTGAGTGGGCAGATTTACTTGACTTACATTGAAGATGTTTTTGCAGAGTGGTTTGGTTGGAATTGGGTAAAAGCTAAAGCTAAGACAGTCCTGTAGACCTGTGAATGTCAGATAAATTGACATTTAACATGAGAAACAAGATCGTATGTGAAAAATTACTTTGTCAAGCTTTAAGGTAGTATGAAATTTTTAGTTATTATTAACCCATTTATTTTTAACATCAGTTTAAAATATTATTTCTAAAGTTTAATATTTGAGGGGCGCCTAGGTGGCTCAGTCGGTTAAGCGTCCGACTTCGGCTCAGGTCCTGATATCACGGTCTGTGGGTTCGAGCCCTGTGTCGGGCTCTGTGCTGGCAGCTCAGAGCCTGGAGCCTGTTTCAGATTCTGTGTCTCCCTCTTTCTCTGACCCTCCCCTGTTCATGCTCTCTCTCTGTCTCAAAAATAAATAAATGTTAAAAAAAATAAAAAAATAAAGTTTAATATTTGAAATACTATATCTCAGATCAACCATTCTTTGTCTATAGGATCACACTGTTGGTATCTTAAAATCAAGTTAAATTTATTGTACACCATAACTGATATATAATGTTTACATTTATTTATTTGTCTATTTAGTTGACAATAAATATGAACAACAATAGCAAAAATTTATAAAAACAACCATATCCTATTCAACCCTAAACCAGTTTAATTTAGCTTAAATTATCTGTATAAATGATCTCTTTAAGCTAAATTAAACTGTGTAATTAAGTTGATTTAGCATTGAAATATTTGGTTAATATGTTAATATATTTATATAATATGTTTTAGGGCTTCTGTGATTCACTAGCTTAACTGAGAGCCTTAAGTCATTTTGGTAAAATAAGGAAAATAAGAATTTCATCTTTTCTATTGAGGAAGAATTTTCCAGCAAACACAAAGGCAAATGTAATTCTTACTTTGAAAATAAGTTAATGGTCTATTTTGGGGGGTAAATATAATCAAAATATTTTACTAAAGGATCATTAAATTATATAAAAAAAAATTAATGTTTTTTTATTTTTGAGACAGAGACAAAGCGTGAGCAGGGAAGGGGCAGAGAGAGAGGGAGACACAGAATCTGAAACAGGCTCCAGGCTCTGAGCTGTCAGCACAGAGCCCGACGCGGGGCTTGAACCCACGAACTGTGAGATCATGACCTGAGCCGAAGTCGGATGCTTAACCGACTGAGCCACCCAGGCGCCCTGATCATTAAATTATTTTAAAATAAGATCCTGGTTTTCTTCTGTGTTTGCTAGAAAATTAAGCTAATGAATCACAGAAGTCCTAGAACACAAATAATATTCAAACATGGATTTCAAAACTAGTTAAATACTAATATAGCCATAGTTATAAGATTTCTTACTTCTTTGAATGGCTTAAAAATAAGGTGAAGTGAGTGCAATGTAGAGTGATTTTTATCTTTATACCTATCTGTCCTTTTTATAACAAAATTTCAGAAAAGGTATTTTAGTTTTACTAAAAAATATACTCAACTATCATGTGAATTAGAATAGTAATTAAATACAAATGTGGTTTAACCATGTTTAAATTTTGTTATAAAATATTAAAAATATTTTGAAAACATGATCTAAAACATGTTATTTATGCATGTTCTTTTTTTTAAGTTTTATTTTAAATTCCAGTGGTTAACAGACAGTGTAATATTAATTCCAGGTGTACAGCTTAGGGATTCAACACTTAACTTACACACCTGGCACTCATCACAAGTGCAAGTTCTCCAAACAAAGATATCCTCATCAATATTATGTTCCAATTTCTGTATTAGGATGAAATGTACTCATGTAACTGAACTTGCAGCCTAGACATGTGTACATTATAATAACCCTGCAAACACTTTTTGTTGGCCTAAATAGTGTTTTAAAAATTAAACTTTACAGAAAAATTCAGATTTCCACCTTGTATTAAAAAATGGTAAGAATAGGAACTTAGACTTAATCCAAAATGACAAATTAACTAGAGGTGAATTGTGCCCATTTCACTCTTCAGAATATTCTAGTTCATTCCTGGCCCTGGCCCTTCTGGTGTTCAGGGGGAATGGAAAGAGATATTTGGAGCCATTTTTATGCGTCGTATATGTGGAGTCCCACTCAGAACTTGGAGCATTTGCTCCTAAGTCAGCTCTCACTTAGGATATCTGTTCTGCTTCATAGATTAGAGAAGCTGGCAGACAGAAAACCCGGCAAATGTTGGCGTATTTTTTTGCTTCTCTTTTTTCCAGGAATAATAGTGCTATTGTGCCTATTTTCCAATATGCAGAAGCAATTCTTCCACATATTCTATTCATTTTTCAAATTGTTTTTGGCAGGAGCATAAATCTGTTTTCTATTAAAGCCAGATGTGGAAATCTTAATTAATTAATTTATTTTAAAAATTATTGTATTTCCATTTGATTTCTAAATGATTCAAAGATACTTCTCCTAAATTGTGAGCTGTGTGTACAAAGAGTCTATGTAATAAAGAAATGTAAAATTTTGAGCTATTTTAACATATTACATTGTAAAAAATTAACATTTTCCATGTAATATGGGCTCCATGTTAGGGGATGGCTAAGTATTCATGACAACTATTCACCAAATATGTATATTTAGTACCATTTTATGCAACTTTATAGTCATGTATCAATTTAAATGTTTATTTACTACAGTTATTATCTCTTTATACTGTCTTGGCTCACAGAGATTGTCTAGGTCGAATATTGCTATCATGTTTTATTCACCAGGAAGCATAGCCTGATCCCTGGAAATAAACTGGCTTGTTGGTTTCCGTCTCCATTTGATGGTAGTAATTTGCCTTACTTACTTATAAATAATGTGCTAGGTCTTGATGAAGGATTAGGCCTATCTCTACAGGGATGTACAAATATAACTACTAATAATAGGAACACCACTGTGTAACTACAGTTAGAAAGAGAATAATTTAATGATGCACCTTTAGATAGATTAAAAACATTTAGCTTTACATTTCAAAGAACTTTAATGGTAGAGCAGTGAATAATTAAGAGATATATATATAATTTTTATTTATTTATATATGAAATTTATTGTCAAATTGGTTTCCATACAACACCCAGTGCTCATCCCAAAAGGTGCCCTCCTCAATACCCATCACCCACCCTCTCCTCCCTCCCACCCCCCATCAACCCTCAGTTTGCTCTCAGTTCTCAACAGTCTCTTATGCTTTGGCTCTCTCCCACTCTAACCTCTTTTTTTTTTTTTTTCCTTCCCCTCCCCCATGGGTTCCTGTTAAGTTTCTCAGGATCCACATAAGAGTGAAACCATATGGTAACTGTCTTTCTCTGTATGGCTTATTTCACTTAGCATCACACTCTCCAGTTCCATCCACGTTGCTACAAAAGGCCATATTTCATTTTTTCTCATTGCCACGTAGTATTCCATAGTGTATATAAACCACAATTTCTTTATCCATTCATCAGTTGATGGACATTTAGGCTCTTTCCATAATTTGGCTATTGTTGAGAGTGCTGCTATGAACATTGGGGTACAAGTGCCCCTATGCATCCGTACTCCTGTGTCCCTTGGATAAATTCCTAGCAGTGCTATTGCTGGGTCATAGGGTAGGTCTATTTTTAATTTTCTGAGGAACCTCCACACTGCTTTCCAGAGCGGCTGCACCAATTTGCATTCCCACCAACAGTGCAAGAGGGTTCCCGTTTCTCCACAGCCTCTCCAGCATCTAGAGTCTCCTGATTTGTTCATTTTGGCCACTCTGACTGGCGTGAGGTGATACCTGAGTGTAGTTTTGATTTGTATTTCCCTGATAAGGAGCGACGCTGAACATCTTTTCATGTGCCTGTTGGCCATCCGGATGTCTTCTTTAGAGAAGTGTCTATTCATGTTTTCTGCCCATTTCTTCACTGGGTTATTTGCTTTTCGGGTGTGGAGTTTGGTGAGCTCTTTATAGATTTTGGATACTAGCCCTTTGTCCGATATGTCATTTGCAAATATCTTTTCCCATTCCGTTGGTTGCCTTTTAGTTTTGTTGGTTGTTTCCTTTGCTGTGCAGAAGCTTTTTATCTTCATAAGGTCCCAGTAATTCACTTTTGCTTTTAATTCCCTTGCCTTTGGGGATGTGTCGAGTAAGAGATTGCTACGGCTGAGGTCAGAGAGGTCTTTTCCTGCTTTCTCCTCTAAGGTTTTGATGGTTTCCTGTCTCACATTCAGGTCCTTTATCCATTTTGAGTTTATTTTTGTGAATGGTGTGAGAAAGTGGTCTAGTTTCAACCTTCTGCATGTTGCTGTCCAGTTCTCCCAGCACCATTTGTTAAAGAGACTGTTTTTTTTCCATTGGATGTTCTTTCCTGCTTTGTCAAAGATGAGTTGGCCATACGTTTGTGGGTGTAGTTCTGGGGTTTCTATTCTATTCCATTGGTCTATGTATCTGTTTTTGTGCCAATACCATGCTGTCTTGATGATGACAGCTTTGTAGTAGAGGCTAAAGTCTGGGATTGTGATGCCTCCTGCTTTGGTCTTCTTCTTCAAAATTACTTTGGCTATTCGGGGCCTTTTGTGGTTCCATATGAATTTTAGGATTGCTTGTTCTAGTTTCGAGAAGAATGCTGGTGCAATTTTGATTGGGATTGCATTGAATGTGTAGATAGCTTTGGGGAGTATTGACATTTTGACAATATTTATTCTTCCAATCCATGAGCAGGGAATGTCTTTCCATTTCTTTAAATCTTCTTCAATTACCTTCATAAGCTTTCTATAGTTTTCAGCATACAGATCCTTTACATCTTTGGTTAGATTTATTCCTAGGTATTTTATGCTTCTTGGTGCAATTGTGAATGGGATCAGTTTCCTTATTTGTCTTTCTGTTACTTCATTGTTAGTGTATAAGAATGCAACTGATTTCTGTACATTGATTTTGTCTCCTGCAACTTTGCTGAATTCATGTATCAGTTCTAGCAGACTTTTGGTGGAGTCTGTCGGATTTTCCATGTATAATATCATGTCATCTGCAAAAAGCGAAAGCTTGACTTCATCTTTGCCAATTTTGATGCCTTTGATTTCCTTTTGTTGTCTGATTGCTGATGCTAGAACTTCCAGCACTATGTTAAACAACAGCGGTGAGAGTGGGCATCCCTGTCGTGTTCCTGATCTCAGGGAAAAAGCTCTCAGTTTTTCCCCGTTGAGGATGATGTTAGCTGTGGGCTTTTCATAAATGGCTTTTATGATCTTTAAGTATGTTCCTTCTATCCCGACTTTCTCAAGGGTTTTTATTAAGAAAGGGTGCTGGATTTTGTCAAAGGCCTTTTCTGCATCGATTGACAGGATCATATGGTTTTTCTCTTTTTTTTTGTTAATGTGATGTATCACGTTGATTGATTTGCGAATGTTGAACCAGCCCTGCATCCCAGGAATGAATCCCACTTGATCATGGTGAATAATTCTTTTTATATGCCGTTGAATTCGATTTGCTAGTATCTTATTGAGAATTTTGGCATCCATATTCATCAGGGATATTGGCCTGTAGTTCTCTTTTTTTACTGGGTCTCTGTCTGGTTTAGGAATCAAAGTAATACTGGCTTCATAGAAGGAGTCTGGAAGTTTTCCTTCCCTTTCTATTTCTTGGAATAGCTTGAGAAGGATAGGTATTATCTCTGCTTTAAACGTCTGGTAGAACTCCCCTGGGAAGCCATCTGGTCCTGGACTCTTATTTGTTGGGAGATTTTTGATAACCGATTCAATTTCTTCGCTGGTGATGGGTCTGTTCAAGCTTTCTATTTCCTCCTGATTGAGTTTTGGAAGAGTGTGGGTGTTCAGGAATTTGTCCATTTCTTCCAGGTTGTCCATATTGTTGGCATATAATTTTTCATAGTATTCCCTGATAATTGTTTGTATCTCTGAGGGATTGGTTGTAATCATTCCATTTTCATTCATGATTTTATCTATTTGGGTCATCTCCCGTTTCTTTTTGAGAAGCCTGGCTAGAGGTTTGTCAATTTTGTTTATTTTTTCAAAAAACCAACTCTTGGTTTCGTTGATCTGCTCTACAGTTTTTTTTAGATTCTATATTGTTTATTTCTGCTCTGATCTTTATTATTTCTCTTCTTCTGCTGGGTTTAGGCTGCCTTTGCTGTTCTGCTTCTATTTCCTTTAGGTGTGCTGTTAGATTTTGTATTTGGGATTTTTCTTGTTTCTTGAGATAGGCCTGGATTGCAATGTATTTTCCTCTCAGGACTGCCTTCGCTGCGTCCCAAAGCGTTTGGATTGTTGTATTTTCATTTTCGTTTGTTTCCATATATTTTTTCATTTCTTCTCTAATTGCCTGGTTGACCCACTCATTCGTTAGTAGGGTGTTCTTTAACCTCCATGCTTTGGGAGGTTTTCCAGACTTTTTTCTGAGGTTGATTTCAAGCTTCATAGCATTGTGGTCTGAAAGTATGCATGGTATGATTTCAATTCTTGTAAACTTATGAAGGGCTGTTTTGTGACCCAGTATATGATCTATCTTGGAGAATGTTCCATGTGCACTCGAGAAGAAAGTATATTCTGTTGCTTTGGGATGCAGAGTTCTAAATATATCTGTCAAGTCCATCTGATCCAATGTCTCATTCAGGGCCCTTGTTTCTTTATTGACCATGTGTCTAGATGATCTATCCATTTCTGTAAGGGGGGTGTTAAAGTCCCCTGCAATTACCACATTCTTATCAATAAGGTTGCTTGTGTTTATGAGTAATTGTTTTATATATTTGGGCGCTCCGGTATTCGGCGCATAGACATTTATAATTGTTAGCTCTTCCTGATGGATAGACCCTGTCACTATTATATAATGTCCTTCTTCATCTCTTGTTACAGCCTTTAATTTAAAGTCTAGTTTGTCTGATATAAGTATGGCTACTCCAGCTTTCTTTTGGCTTCCAGTAGCATGATAAATAGTTCTCCATCCTCTCACTCTCAATCTAAAGGTGTCCTCAGGTCTAAAATGAGTCTCTTGTAGACAGCAAATAGATGGGTCTTGTTTTTTTATCCATTCTGATACCCTATGTCTTTTGGTTGGCACATTTAATCCATTTACATTCAGTGTTATTATAGAAAGATATGGGTTTAGAGTCATTGTGATGTTTGTATGTTTTATGCTTGTAGTGATGTCTCTGGTACTTTGTCTCACAGGGTCCCCCATAGGATCTCTTGGAGGGCTGGTTTAGTGGTGACAAATTCCTTCAGTTTTTGTTTGTTTGGGAAGACCTTTATCTCTCCTTCTATTCTAAATGACAGACTTGCTGGATAAAGGATTCTCGGCTGCATATTTTTTCTGTCTAGCACCCTGAAAATCTCGTGCCAATTCTTTCTGGCCTGCCAAGTTTCAAAAGAGAGATCAGTCACGAGTCTTATAGGTCTCCCTTTATATGTGAGGGCACGTTTACCCCTTGCTGCTTTCAGAATTTTCTCTTTATCCTTGTATTTTGCCAGTTTCACTATGATATGTCGTGCAGAAGATCGATTCACGTTACGTCTGAAGGGAGTTCTCTGTGCCTCTTGGATTTCAATGCCTTTTTCCTTCCCCAGTTCAGGGAAGTTCTCAGCTATTATTTCTTCAAGTACCCCTTCAGCACCTTTCCCTCTCTCTTCCTCCTCTGGGATACCAAT